>NC_064638.1:198512888-198828721 GCF_023864345.2 Schistocerca serialis cubense | reverse complement strand
CTGCGAAGGACATAATATTCGAGAGCTTCTTGGCAAAACGCAACAGATGGCAAAGATCTTACACGAGGATTCAGTAAGATAGTCCAAGGACGGGTTGTCTTCATTTCCCTAAAACTCGGATGGAAATGCATGGCCAGCCATGCCTTATGACTCTTATACCATCCTCTACCGAGTCATTGGCTATACCGTCCGCCCCCGGTGAGTGAGTGGTCAGAGCGACAGAATGTCAGTCCTAATGGCCCGGGTTCGATTTCCGGCTGGGTGGGAGATTTTCTCCGCTCAGGGACTCGGTGTTGTCCTAATCATCATCATTTCATCCCCATGGACGCGCAAGTGGCCGAAGTGGCGTCAGATCGGAAGACTTGCACGCGGCGAACGGTGTACACTAGGGGTGGCCCTAGTCACACGACATTTACATTGGCTAAACTGAGACATTTCTGGAGGTTTAGTACGAGTGGGGGGGGGGGGGGGGGTGTTCCAGCAAGGAACATTAATTTGGTCGATATTCAAATCTGTATCCAAGCAAAACACCCTCTGGAACCGCTACGCGTACTGCGAACAAGTCATCCATCACTGTAAATCAGGGCTTCACAGCTTGCTGATCTTGTGCATGAGCTCTCGCGCCAGCTCAGGCTCGCGGGCAGAGTAGCTGCGGCGTGGTGGGGAGTTCTGTTCCTATTGTATATTCTGTGAAGCTACAAATTTACTCTATAGGTTTACTACCTACAAAGAAATGAAGCGAAAGCAGACTGCCAAGACAACATTGCTGTAAACTCCAAACAGCCCTTTTACATTTCATAAACGCGTAGTCCCATATAATGGTTCAAATGGTTCTGAGCACTTTGGGACTCAACTTCTGAGGTCATTCATCTCCTAGAACTTAGAACTAGTTAAACCTAACTAACCTAAGGACATCACACACATCCATGCCCGAGGCAGGATTCGCACCTGCGACCATAGCGGTCTCGCGGTTCCAGACTGCAGCGCCTAGAACCGCACGGCCACTTCGGTCGGCCTCCCATATAATACTTTCACGCATAACACAATTGGGGTTTGAATTTGGGATTCTTGGTGTGAGCATCTACTGCTCTACCAACTTCCCCACGAAAGCAACATGTGTCACTCAGAGTTACGCTTTTGATGTGCTCCGTAATTCTGGTGTTACTTTCAGTTAACGTTTACGCCCGTTCTACTGGACGACAACACACTACGAACCAAATCTGAGCTTTGGTTGCTACTCAATCGAGCTGCCTCACATATAGATATATTACTCATGGATCAAGCGTCCCGGGCAAAAAATGCTTTTTTTAACTTTTGGCCGTCTGGAGCACCCACTTAAGCCATTTCCATTTCTGCTCAAGCTCACCGTATGCCATAAATTTGAACGAAATCGGTAGTGACGAGTAGGCACGGTATCTCTGTTGCGGTTATGGAAGCCGACGTGAGTATACAGGTAATATTATTATCTACGACCTCATCTACATCCATCCTCTACAAATCCCCTTGTCGTATCTGGTGGAGGGATATTCTCGAGCCAGCGTCATTTCTTGTTCCCCGCGTCGTTCGTGACTTGTGACTGGGAAGGGCGGCAGTCGCTAAACTTCCGTATGTGCTCAAATTTATCAGATTTTATTATAATCTTTATTTCGCAACATTTATATGGGTCGGAGATATACAAGGTTGCCCGATTCCTCTCGGAACCCACACACTCGGAATTCCGTCAGTGAACCTGTCAATACCTCACAAAATCCCTCTTGTAGCTTCCGCCATTGCATTTAGGCAGTCATCTGCTTGACGCTCTCACGCTTCCTAAGCCTTCCCATGAAGAAACGTGCTGATCTTCGTTGCATCCTTTCTGTCCTGCTCCGTGTAGGTAGACACACCGTTTACGATGAGTCGTGCTGATGGTGACGTAGAGAGCGGCTCAACGGAAGAGAGTGTTCTGAAGATTAATGACAGCAGAGATCACGAGGTAAACTAAAGAATGATCTACACCCAACGTTTTGTCGTCAGTCTTGCTTGAACATGCCAGATCTGTCGAATTAAATGTTACATGTGGATGGAAGTTTGACTGTCTTGCGTAAATGAATGAAGTTTGAAAAAGTCGCAAAAGACTGATGGACTGGAGCTTTGTGTACGTGCTAGGGTGTCTACAACTCCGCGCATACAGACGCACGTCAGCTCTACTTCCAGCTTACTCTCGTCGGCGCTAGAGGTTCCAGTTGCCATTTTAATGAGTGTGGAGTTGAAAGAAAATGGCACACTTTCACCACTGGGTTCACGAATTTTTCATGGAGTTCGTGGAGCTGTACCAAAGTTTGCGTTCCCTAAGGATTACAGCTACACAGACAAGAAAAACTGGATCGTAAAGCAACAGAAGAACGGGACACACAAAAGATCAAGTCATTTTGAACAGTTTACAGCAACGAGAATGCGGAAATAAAAGCGTCTGTATGATCTGCAGGTGGAACGGAAGAAATTATAAACCTTCTTTGTGGTACTTTGATCTAATTTCCTTCTTGAACTTCGAAAATCACGGTCATACATAAAAATTGCGAGAACGAATAGAGTAATGAAACTCAGGTTTAATTTTCGTGGTCAACAGCCGTAATTTATTCCATCCCTCATATCAAATTACACAGAATAATGATCCTTCTCGTTCATGCTAGTCGGTAAAAACGTTGTGGTGAGTCTTTCGTGCTGGATGGTACCCGCCCTCGTGGGACTTTCTTCTTCTTCAGTTTTGCGGTTACAAACGTTCAGAGCTCACAGTACGTTTTGATGTCCATACATAAGTAACTGCGCCCATCTGCTTCTTCCTGCTGTGGCTCTCGGAGAAAATTCATTTGAAGAACATCTTCAATAACCAGTCCCGGCACCATGGTGAATGACGTGTAGACTGTTTCCTTCTTCAGTTTAAGAGCACACAGAGCGACGGTTCTCACTAGCTGTTCTTCCTCCACGAGTGAGGAAAAGACTCAGCGAAAGTTTCAATAGTGAAGCTTGTCATCATTCTTGCTTGATCATATAAGACTGGCAACAAAATGTTATGTGTAGACCAGGCTGAACAGCCAGCATCAGTCCAGAGCGTAGCCAAGTCGTCTGGAAGCACATACACTTATCCAGGATGGAAAATCCAAACACAAATGCAGATCAGGCACGGTCGAAACTCTACTGTCTAGTGGAGCATAACTAAGGCTTCAGTGACTATGGTCCGGTCCACGACCAATGGCGGTTCGCGCAAGTCGAGGCACGGACGATAGTGGCACTGTTGAGGATTCCAAGCGACAGTTGCGGTACGCGCATGCGCGTGTTTCCCGCTTGAAGGAAGCGTATATCCAACAAATTATGTCTCTCGCTTGATTACGCAAAATTTACTCTACTGGCCATTAAAATTGCTGCATCACGAAGATGATGTGCTACAGACGCGAAATTTAACCGACAGGAAGAAGATGTTGTGATATGCAAATGATTAGCTTTTCAGATCATTCACACAAGGTTGGTGCCGGTGACGACACCTACAACGTGCTGACAAGAGGAAAGTTTCCAACCGATTTCTCATACACAAACAGCAGTTGACCGGCGTTGCCTGGTGAAATGTTGTTTTGATGCCTCGAGTAAGGAGGAGAAATGCGTCCCTACACGTTCCGACTTTGATAAAGGTCGGATTGTAGTCTACGGCGATTGCGGTGTATCGTATCGCGACATTGCTGCTCGCGTTGGTCGAGATCCAATGACTGTTAGCAGAATATGGAATCGGTGGGTTCAGGAGGGTGATACGGAACGCCTTGCTGGATACCAACGGCCTATTATCACTAGCAGTCGAGATGACAGGCATCTTATCCGCATGGCTGTAACGGATCGTGCAGCCACGTCTCGATCTCTGAGTCAACAGATGGGGACGTTTGCAAGACAACAACCATCCGCACGAACAGTTCGACGACGTTTGCCGCAGCATGGACTATCAGCTCGGAGACCATGGCTGCGGTTATCTTTGACGCTGCATGACAGAAAGGAGCGCCTGCGATTGGGTATTCAACGACGAACCTGGGTGCACGAATGGCGAAACGTCATTTTTTCGGATGAATCCAGGTTCTGTTTACAGCATCATGATGGTCGCATCCGTGTTTGGCGACATCACGGTGAACGCACATTGGAATCGTGTATTCGTCATCGCCATACTGGCGTATCACCCGGCGTGATGATATGGGGTGCCATTGATTACACGTCTCTGTCACCTCTTGTTCGCATTGACGACACTTTTAACAGTGGACGTTACATTTCAGATGTGTTACGAGCCGTGGCTCTACCCTTCATTCGATCCCTGCGAAACCCTGCATTTGAGCAGGATAATACTCGACCACATGTTGCAGGTCCTGTACGGGCCTTTCTGGATACAGAAAATGTTCGACTGCTGCCCTGGCCAGTACATTCTCCAGATCTCTCACCAACTTAAAACGTCTGCTCAATGGCGGCCGAGCGACTGCCTCGTCAAAATACTCCAGTCACTATTCTTGATGAACTGTGGTCTCGTGTTGAAGTTGCATGGGCAGCTGTACCTGTACACGCCATCCAGGCTCTGTTCGACTTAACGCCCAGGCGTATCAAGGCCGTTATTACGGCCAGAGGGGGTTGTTCTGGGTACTGCGTTCTCAGGATCTGTGCATTCAAATTGCGTGAAAATGTAAACACTTGTTAGTTCTAGTATAATATATTTGTCCAATGAATACCCGTTTACCATCTGCATTTCTTCTTGGTGTAGCAATTTTAATGGCCAGTGGTGTATCTCTTACCACCATCAGCGATGGCAACTAGCAACAAATGAAATAGAAATCCACCAGAGATCACGTTTAATGCTCGCATTACCTACATCATTCAGAGCAGAGCGCTCAGAACACTACTGAACACTCATTGGCTGTCGGAGTATGTGTGACGTAGGTGCGCAGAACGAGCCTGAACTCGTCCGCCATCGTTCGTGACTCCAACAATAGCGTGGGACTGGCTGCAGTAGTCTTGCCGCGGCTTTTGGCGGTAAACACTCGCCAGAGGGCGGCGCCGACCCACGTGCTTGCTGGGGCTGTTACCAGGAGCCCGAGTACCTCTGACGTGTCCTCTCTATCACCCTCGGACACTATCGGATCTTCTGTACCTCTTCTATTGCCTCAACCTGGTCAGAGTCCGAGAATGATAAGCTATATTTAAGAATATGCTTTGCTACTATCCTGGGATTCATTTTCTCGCGGACGAACTACATTTCCCTAAGATCCTACCAACGGATCTCAGCCTGGATCTATTTTCCTGCAACTAGTTTTGTGAGATCGTTCAACTTCATAACGCTCCAATCCACTGGCCATCGTGTCGAAACCCTATTTTTACATCACTTACACTGGAGGTAAACACAAAAGGAGCCAAGCAGCGCACTCGTATCAAGTGCAGTTAATTATATCGGAGCTGCTTAGACACATTGTTATAACGACAACTACGCACATTCCAAAAACAAATACGCTTAAAACACGTGCTTAACGCTAACTGACGGAAAAAATGGTAGTACCATAAAACAATTAATGTAGCGTAATCGTATTTCGGGAATACATTTGTCTAGGTAACGTATGTGCTTAACATGGCAAGATCACCGGTTAATGTAAGCGCTATATAAGCCATTGCAAATGTGAAATACTGGTAGGTTAATAACCAGTGTAGTTGAATGCAAGCTTGAAAATGTGCATGCATTATATTGTACAGGCGCCGACGTCTGTTTGTGGGATGGGGCTCCATGCCTGTTGCACTTGGTCTGTCAATATAACGACAGTTTCATGCTGCTTGTGTGTGACGCCCGATGATGTCCCATATCTGCTCGGCTAGGAACAGATTTGGTGATCGAACAGGCCAAGGCAACATGTCGAATCTCTGCAGAGCACGTTAGGTTATAACAACGGTATGTTGGGCGAGCGTTATTATGTTTGAAAACACAGTCTGGAATATGCTGTTCATGAATGGCAGCACAAAAAGTCGAATAACCACAATGACGCAATTCAGAAGTGTGCGAAATCGTATGGGACTTAACTGCTAAGGTCATCAGTCCGTAAGCTTACACACTACTTAACCTAGATTATCCTAAGGACAAACACACACACCCATGCCCGAGGGAGGACTCGAACCTCCGCCGGGACCAGCCGCACACTGACGCAGTCAGGGTGCGTGGCATGACCACGAGAGTGCTCCTGCTGCCATGCGAAATCGGACCCCAGACAATAACTCCAGATGTGGGTGCATTGCGTCTGGCACGCAGAGAAAATGGCTCTAAGCACCACGGGACTTAACATCTGAGGTCATCAGTCCCCTAGACTTGGAACTACGTATACTTAACTAACGCCAGGACATCACACACATCCATGCCCGAGGCAGGATTCGAACCTACGACTGTAGGGCAGTGCGGTTCTAGACTGAAGCTCCTAGAACCGCTCGGCCACAGGGGCCAGCTAGCAAGCAGACACGTTGGTTGTAGGCCCTCAACTTTCCCCCACCTAGCCAACACAAGACCATCACTGGCACCCAAGTAGGACCAGCTTTCAACAGAAAACACAACAGACATCGTTATTTAGCGTCAACTGCCATCTGCCACACCATACAGCAATCTTTTCAAAATCGCTTTGCAACTGATACTGGTCTTCGGATGACCTTACTAGACGGTAAATTACAGCATCAACTGCGAATAACCTAAGGGAACTGCTCAGATTGTCACCCAGGTCATTTATATAGATCAGGAACAGCAGAGGTCCCAGGACGCTTCCCTGAGGAACACCTGATATCACTTCAGTTTTACTCGATGATTTGCCGTCTATTACTACGAACTGCGACCTTCCTGACAGGAAATCACGAATCCAGTCGCACAACTGAGACGATACCCCATAGGCCCGCAGCTTCATTAGAAGTCGCTTGTGAGGAACGGTGTCAAAAGCTTTACGGAAATCTAGAAATACGGAATCAACTTGAGATCCCCTGTCGATAGCGGCCATTACTTCGTGCGAATAAAGAGCTAGCTGCGTTGCACAAGAACGATGTTTTCTGAAACCATGCTGATTACGTATTAACAGATCGTTCCCTTCGAGGTGATTAATAATGTTTGAATACAGTGTAAGCTCCAAAACCCTCTTGCAAATCGACGTCAATGATATAGGTCTGTAGTTCGATGGATTGCTCCTACTACCCTTCTTAAACACTGGTGCGACCTGAGCAATTTTCCAATCTGTAGGTACAGATCTATTGGTGAGCGAGCGGTTGTATATGATTGCTAAGTAGGGAGCAATTGTATCAGCGTAATCTGAAAGGAACCTAATCGGTATACAATCTGGACCTGAAGACTTGCCCGTATCAAGCGATTTGAGTTGCTTCGCAACCCCTAAGGTATCTACTTCTAAGAAACTCATGCTAGCAGCTGTTCGTGCTTCAAATTCTGGAATATTCCATTCGTCTTCCCTGGTGAAGGAATTTCGGATAACTGCGTTCAATAACTCCGCTTTAGCGGCACAGTCGTCGGTAACAGTACCATCGGCACTGCGCAGCGAAGGTATTGACTGCGTCTTGCCGCTTGTATACTTTACATACGACCAGAATTTCTTCGGATTTTCTGACAAATTTCGAGACAGTGTTTCGTTGTGGAACCTATTAAAGGCATCTCGCATTGAATTCCGTGCCGAATTTCGCGCGTCTGTAAATTTTAGCCAATCTTCGGGATTTCGCGTTCTTCTGAACTTCGCATGCTTTTTCCGTTGCCTCTGCAACAGCGTTCGGACCTGTTTTGTGTACCATGGGTGATCAGTTCCATCTCTTACCAATTTATGAGGTATGAATCTCTCAATTGCTGTTGCTACTATATCTTCGAATTTGAACCACATCTCAACTTTCAGATGTAGAAACAATCCTACCAACTTTAGTTTATGCCGCACAACTCCTTTTTTGTGTAGGGAGTTTTTTCCGTCGGTGTATATTAACTATTCCAAAAGATAAGAAAGAAAATTAAACATTTCCGTAACACATCATTTTCTTCTCACAGTCAGTTGTTAGAGAAAATCTGTACAGTCTTGGTTAAGAAATGTATACGCTATATCTGTCGGTATGTGTGTTAGAGTACTGTGCGAATTTTGCAGCAAAATCGATCAAGAATTTCTCAAAATCTTTGCCAACAACGTTTGCCTATTGTATTTTATATATATTTATTTACTAATGTACTTAGGAAATATAGTCTATGGTTGATCAAATTTTGTTGGAGTAACGTGTGAAAATATGAAGTACACTACTGGCCATTAAAATTCCTACACCAAGAAGAAATCCAGATGATAAACGGGTATTCATTGGACAAATATTACTAGAACTCACATGTGATTACATTTTCACTCAATTTGGGTGTATAGATCCTGAGAAATCAGTAACACAGAACAACCACCTCTGACCGTAACAACGGCCTTGATAAGCCTGGGCATTGACTCAAACAGAGTTTGGATACGTGTAACCAATGGCACCCCGTACCATGACGCCGGGTGATACGCCAGCATGGCGATGACGAATACACGATTCCAATGTGCGTTCACCGCGATGTCGCCAAACACGGATGCGACCATTATGATGCTGTAATCAGAACCTGGATTCATCCGAAAAAAATTACATTTGGCCATTCGTGCACCCAGGTTCGTCGTTGAGTACACCATCGCAGGCGCTCCTGTCTGTGATGCAGCGTCAAGGATAGCCGCAGCCATGGTCTCCGAGCTGATAGTCAATGCTGCTGCAAACGTCGTCGAACTGTTCGTGCAGATGGTTGTTGTCTTGCAAACGTCCCCATCTGTTGACTGGAGGATCGAGACGTGGCTGCACGATCCGTTACAGCCATGGGGATAAGATGCCTGTCATCCCGACTGCTACCGATACGAGGCCGTTGGGATCCAGCACGGCGTTCCGTATTACCCTTCTGAACCCACCGATTCCATATTCTGCTAACAGTCATTGGATCTCGACCAACGCGAGCAGCAATGTCGCGATACGATAAACCACAGTCGCGGTAGACTACAATCCGACCTTTATCAAAGTCGGAAACGTGATGGTACCCATTTCTCCTCCTTACACGAGGCATCACAACAACGTTTCACTAGGCAACGCCGGTCAACTGCTGCTTGTGTATGAGAAATCGGTTGGAAACTTTCCTCATGTCAGCACGTTGTAGGTGTCGACACTTGCGCCAACCTTGTGTGAATGATCTGAAAAGCTAATCATTTGCATATCACAGCATCTTCTTCTTGTCGGTTAAATTTCGCGTCTGTAGCACATCATCTTCGTGGTGTAGCAATTTTAATGGCCAGTAGTGTAAATTGGTAAAGTACTTTTCGAGACGTTCGGTAAGAACGATGTCTCCTTACATATTATAAATATATTTTTATACTATATATATTTTAAAAATTTTAGTCTGAACGTTTAGTAAAACAGTGTAAAAACTGAAGTAAGTCGGTCAAGAACCATCGCGAGTTTTGGTAACAATGTCTAACAACGTCTTGTCCTTTGTACTGAAAATATGCAATCTACGTCTGTTAAAATGTTTATTAGACAGCTGTGTAAAAATTTGAAATAAATTGGTCAAGAACTTTCGAGATTTTTGGTAATAATGTTAAACTACGAGTTGGACGAGTATTTAGTATAGATTTATACTCCTGATGGGACTTATTTCATTTCGAGAGAAGTATTATTGAACAAAGTTTTCAAAACACTGAACAGCATCTGGTCCAAGTTTCAAAGAAAAGGCGAAATCAGCAAGTTATTGAAACAGTAATAGATACGCGATGAGCAAAAGGTAACGACTATTTCCTTAACTAGTGGGACGCGAAAAAGCTCCATGTGTCCTCCTCAACTGCCAGTTGCAGATTGTTTATACTGCAGGAAGAAAGATTCTTGGAAGCTGATCTTACACACGTTCGCTATAATGGTTAACGACCGCTTAACATAAATTTTGTGCGACCGCGCACTGCATGAACTGACTCGCTCAGTTTTTCGGGTATTCTGCTCGATGGGTCGGTGAAGCCCGCGTAAATATTCAAGCGGCGGCGAGTTAAAAAAATGCGCATATTTCACGCAAATGCCGCGGCAGCGGAACTTTCACCGTTTACCAACGCAAAATAAGTTTAACATCTGCTGGCCCAAGAGTTTCCACTCCCATCCAGGTTTCGGCGTAATTTAATAAGGTAAACTTCGGGGTATCTGACCTTTATTGCTCCCGCGTAAACTTCATAATGTCCAAGTTCCAGGAAATAAAAGGCTTCTCAGAACTTAATTTTCTTTTAAGATACTCCTAATTTATCATCCAGTGTTTGCATTACGAAACTGCTGAGTATGGAATGTATAAAAAATACTTAGGTAGTTAGTTGTTAACGTGAAAATAAAATGAAAATTGCATATCAGCATCACTTAGAGATGTTCAAAAACCATGTGAAAATAGGAGAAGGTGAAACATAAAAAGGTGCAGAGCACAGTGTATACATTCGCAACAGAAGAAAAAAAAATAGCAAAGATGCGCAACTGGACCAAGATCGTAAGTACGATGAGAGACACAACCACTACTCACGAAAAGTATTTCCAAAAATAACCAAATTTCTTTACAAATACTATGCGAATTACACCCTGGGAAAACAATGAAAAGTACAGAACCAAGCCGACTTGTAGAAATACATTTTTACAAGTAGTATAGTTTCATAATGCGTTTGTTTGCATTACCCTGTTCCGCAGCAGCTATTAGAATCAGTTGTTATTGGTCTTCCGTCTTGCCCCAAGGAGGGAAAAAGCAGTGGTTTGAGAATATGTAAAGAAACACCAACAACCACGGAAGATGCTTTATAAATAAAAGCAAAACGCGGCTGGTATTAAGTTCAATCAAACTGCCGTGAGCTCAAGAGGAAAACCAATAATAACTGAATGTAGTTCAAATCAGCAAACGGAACAAATTAAACAAAATGTACGTCGTATTCTTCTAGGTCTAAAACAGAACAACAACAGCAGTGAACTTTGTATGATACTATACATAAATAAATCGTCATCCATACAAGATGACACATAGGTGTCGAAATTTGTGGCAGTAAACAGAGAAAGAGGGACATTGTGTTTTGCATAAGAGGGTGTTCAAAAACACTATTACTGTTCGTATTACAGTCTTTCTCTCTTCGTAGCTATGAACCTATTGATGGCGAGAGATTAAATAAGGACTTTTATCACAGTGGTTTATTACTATGTTATTACCCAAATAATATGGAAGACTGTCAATAGGTAGCTATCTTCGAAACACTACGTTCACTTTAAAAGAAAAATATGACAGCATGTTACAGGAACAGGTTCAATTACCGTCCGAAAACATAAGAAACGAGAAATTCCTAAAGTTCCTTGATGTATGAAAACGTTATTAATTGCTCCATTGCATCCGTGACAAATAGTTAAATTTTGTTTCAAATGATTTTAGTTAAAAATTTGTGGTACTGAAAGAAAGATTAGAGTCACTGTGAATTCTTCAGCTGCAGTGGTAGGTCTGTTGGAGTGGCTGCACGTTCTTTTCCGCTGTATATCACTTTCTGTCTGTCTGTAAAACATGTGCAAACCGACTGAAGTCTGAAGTTCGTGTCGTGTTTTAGAAGGTGTCTATTAAAGAAAATGTAACAACAACTTTCACCGTCACAAACTACGAAACTAGTATTAGCTTGGTGCATAATTTCGTATCGTTTGTCCATAAGTTTACTAAACACAACAGCTACATACAAAAAGAGGCTTAAGTCATGAATAATATAGTCTCATTCACAATTTACAGCGATATCGGGGCATTTAAACCATTAGACAAATTGTTCCTCCTTTATATATTTTTTATCGTTATCCTTTGTTTTAAACAAAGGCTAGTCAACAACACGTTGGTCCACCTCTGGTCCTTTGTGTGAGCAGTTATTCCGCCTCACACTGACTGATAGACTCGTTGGATGTCCTCCTGCAGAATATCTTACCACATTCTGTACAGTTTGCCTGTTAGATCGTCAAAATCCCGAGCTGGTTGGAGCGTCCTGGAGATAATGCCCTAACTGTTCCGAATAGGGTAGAGGTGCGGCGACATTGCTGGCTAGCATGTGTTTTGCTAGCACGAAGACAAGCAGTAGAAACTCTCGCCGTGTGCAAACGAACATTATCTTGCTGGAATGTGAGTCCAGGATGGCCTGTGATGAAGGGCAAAGGCAATGAAACGGGGCGTCGAATATCGTCGAAGTACTGCTATCGTGTAAGGGCGCCGTGGATGACAGCTGAAGGGGTTCTGCTATGGAAAGAAACAGCACACCAGACCATCACTCCTGGTTGTCGCACTGTAGATCATCGCTCCTGGTTGTCGGACCGTATGGCAGGCAACAGTGAGGTTGGCATGGCACCGCTGACTGGGGCATCTCCAGACACGTCTTTTGCCTGGAGTTGAATCGAGTGGAGTTGAATTGCCTTCGGCGATGAGTTCCGCTTTGAACTGAGCGCTGATGATCTGCGAAGGCGTACCTGGAGACGTTACAGGCAGCGGTGGACTACCAGCCTGACTGTCACCGACAACCAGGACTGATGGTCTCAGTTGCCATTTATTTTGATAGCAGGAACCCTTTGGTGTTCATCCGCGGCACCCTTAGAGCACAGCGGTACATCGGCGACATTTTACGCTCCGTTTTGTTGTCCTTTATGGCAAGCCATCCTGGCCTTCCATTTCAGCAAGATAATTCCTGTTGTGGATTGGCAAGACAGCCAACCCACTATGAGAGGAAGCCGAAAGGCACGCGTTTTAGCTCACGCAGGCTGGCGTGAGGTCTGGAACAGGTCAAGGAAATGAGACTAACAAAAAACGTACATAGCTGCGGGAATACTTAACTTTAATCCACAATTGGTGAACATCGCTCTTGACGGTACATGTTTTACAGCATCAATAGTAACTGCTAATGGCGCCTTGCTAGGTCGTAGCAAATGACGTAGCTGAAGGCTATGCTAACTATCGTCTCGGCAAATGAGAGCGTAATTTGTCAGTGAACCATCGCTAGCAAAGTCGGCTGTACAACTGGGGCGAGTGCTAGGAAGTGTCTCTAGACCTGCCGTGTGGCGGCGCTCGGTCTGCAATCACTGATAGTGGCGACACGCGGGTCCGACGTATACTAACGGACCGCGGCCGATTTGAAGGCTACCACCTAGCAAGTGTGGTGTCTGGCGGTGACACCACAATTCCCTCTCACACACAGCTACAGTTTCTAGTGCTTGTCTGTGCTTGCCAAACCCTACACTGGCCAGCAAGGTTGCTGGATATCTCCCTCGCTGACAATGTTTGGAACGTTATTGACAGGGCTCTACCACCAACTCAGGATACTGACGATCCAGAGGGCCAATTGGAGATAATCTGGCATGGTTTTAAGAACGCAACCTTCAGTTCAAACGGCTCTGAGCACTATGGGACTTAACAGTTGAGGTCATCAGTCCCCTAGAACTTAGAATTACACTCCTGGAAATTGAAATAAGAACACCGTGAATTCATTGTCCCAGGAAGGGGAAACTTTATTGACACATTCTTGGGGTCAGATACATCACATGATCACACTGACAGAACCACAGGCACATAGACACAGGCAACAGAGCATGCACAATGTCGGCACTAGTACTGTGTATATCCACCTTTCGCAGCAATGCAGGCTGCTATTCTCCCATGGAGACGATCGTAGAGATGCTGGATGTAGTCCTGTGGAACGGCTTGCCATGCCATTTCCACCTGGCGCCTCAGTTGGACCAGCGTTCGTGCTGGACGTGCAGACCGCGTGAGGCGACGCTTCATCCAGTCCCAAACATGCTCAATGGGGGACAGATCCGGAGATCTTGCTGGCCAGGGTAGTTGACTTACACCTTCTAGAGCACGTTGGGTGGCACGGGATACATGCGGACGTGCATTGTCCTGTTGGAACAGCAAGTTCCCTTGCCGGTCTAGGAATGGTAGAACAATGGGTTCGATGACGGTTTGGATGTACCGTGCACTATTCAGTGTCCCCTCGACGATCACCAGTGGTGTACGGCCAGTGTAGGAGATCGCTCCCCACACCATGATGCCGGGTGTTGGCCCTGTGTGCCTCGGTCGTATGCAGTCCTGATTGTGGCGCTCACCTGCACGGCGCCAAACACGCATACGACCATCATTGGCACCAAGGCAGAAGCGACTCTCATCGCTGAAGACGACACGTCTCCATTCGTCCCTCCATTCACTCCTGTCGCGACACCACTGGAGGCGGGCTGCACGATGTTGGGGCGTGAGCGGAAGACGGCCTAACGGTGTGCGGGACCGTAGCCCAGCTTCATGGAGACGGTTGCGAATGGTCCTCGCCGATACCCCAGGAGCAACAGTGTCCCTAATTTGCTGGGAAGTGACGGTGCGGTCCCCTACGGCACTGCGTAGGATCCTACGGTCTTGGCGTGCATCCGTGCGTCGCTGCGGTCCAGTCCCCGGTCGACGGGCACGTGCACCTTCCGCCGACCACTGGCGACAACATCGATGTACTGTGGAGACCTCACGCCCCACGTGTTGAGCAATTCGGCAGTACGTCCACCCGGCCTCCCGCATGCCCACTATACGCCCTCGCTCAAAGTCCGTCAACTGCACATACGGTTCACGTCCACGCTGTCGCGGCATGCTACCAGTGTTAAAGACTGCGATGGAGCTCCGTATGCCACGGCAAACTGTCTGACACTGACGGCGGCGGTGCACAAATGCTGCGCAGCTAGCGCCATTCGACGGCCAACACCGCGGTTCCTGGTGTGTCCGCTGTGCCGTGCGTGTGATCATTGCTTGTACAGCCCTCTCGCAGTGTCCGGAGCAAGTATGGTGGGTCTGAAACCCCGGTGTCAATGTGTTCTTTTTTCCATTTCCAGGAGTGTATTTAAAACTAACTAACCTAAGGACATCACACACATCCATGCCCGAGGCAGGATTCGAACCTGCGACCGTAGTGGTCGCGCGGTTCCAGACTGAAGCGCCTAGAACCGCTCGGCCACTTCGGCCGGCCGCAACCTTCAGTGCCACGTCCTCAAAATCTTCCATAAACAAATTAGGGACTATATATGAAGTCTTCACGGGTAGCCGAGTAGCATCGTCGTCTCGTAGCAACGTTTCGATGGAATGCGTCTCCATGATCTTCAGGCGAAGTGTCGGGATATCGCTGCTGCTCTCATCTGTTACTTTCCCCTCTTTGGGGAAGTGTGAGGGGGAGTTTGTAGCCTTTCGGCTTTTACTCCCCTATGTACGTGTGTGTGTGATTATATCTGTAGTTTTTTGGTGTCTGTGAAATGTAATGACTGTTCTGTTTGTGTCTGGTACTTGCCTGAGGTTGTCGAGATGTTTGGTGTTATATGGGAAGGAGCAGGATTAGGGATTGGATATTGGGGAAAAATGAAAGACCTTCTCGGTTCAACCAAGGATCCACTAGGTCTGACAGCACCAGGAGTGTACAAAATCGGATGCGAATGTGGGACGCAATATATAGGACAGACGCAGCGTTGCATCTCCCAGCGCTGCAGTGAACACATTAGGCATGTACGCTTGGGTCAGACCAACAAATCTGCTGTGGCGGAACATAGTATTGACGAGAAGCACACCTTCGATTTCGAGGACACACAGAAAATGTGCAGTACAAACGGGTTTTGGGACTCGGTAATAATAGAAATACGGCTACACAACAACCTAATCAACCGCGACAGTGGCTACCATCTCAGCACAGCCTGGGAGCCTGCAATCAGGAAAATCAGAGGAGAACGATCCGTTCCACCAAGGGCCGCGGACGGCGCAGACAGAGACGGACGTCGGGACTCGAACCCCGCGCACGCGCCCTCCCCTCACCCCCCCCCCCCCTCCCCCTCCACCCCACCACCACCACCACCACCGGCCGATCCAGGAGCATCGGGCGATACCGCGGGCGCGTGACTGGCCGTCCGCGGGAAGCGGAAAGCGGAGAGCGGTCCAGCAGAGATATCAGCTCGCGACCGACGATATCGATGATTCGTAATCCGTCGTTTTCTCTACCTAAAACTGAACCTACATGGTTTTTCTACTTCATATCTCCACAGACTGTTACAAATATTAACATTACTGGACTGAATCTCATTGTGATTCATTAGATCTGTTGTTAGAGAATAGAAAGGCTTTAATGCTTCGGCAAGTTCACAACTTTGCAACAGTAGTATAACACTTCCTACGAGCACACTAGCTGTCTCAACATGACTGTCCTCTAGGGATAGCGACTTGCGTCATGAATGTAAAGAGTGATTTTGTAGAAGACTTCGAAGTAGTTCTGAATCAGAGACTACCGGAAGTCTAGAAAAGCTGACTGAATCAAGCTCCCTGTTTCGATGGCACTGATGATGCTCAACGTAAAGAGCCAGACCGTATAGCCTCAGGTGCGTGGAAAGGAGTGGAGATGTTGGAGAAGAATGGCATGCATAGCAGTCTAACGACTTTCTGAAAAGCGGGAACATGCGAATAGCGTGGAGAAGCAGTGTGCTAATCCCTTTCTACTAAAGCAAGGGAGACGTACACATCTGTGAAAACATTGGGGGCATGCAACCCATATCTCATATCCATAAAACCGGGAAAAAGTCCTTGAAGACAACCTTGCTCACCTAGTCTCTTTAACAGAAAATTTTAATTCACAACATGTAAGCGTATTGTCATATCGCTGGTTTTGGTTGCGGAGTGTCTTTGCGAGCGGCCGCGTTTTGCAGAGTCGAGCACGGGACACGGAACTGTTGTGTTGTGCTGTGGACAGCTCTAAGTGTGAAAGTTATTGTTATGGAAGTTATTGTTATGGAAGTTCAAGTGTTGCTACAACTGCTGTCACAGTGAAGTAATGAGATACGGAAGTGGATTCAGTGAAAAGCGCGCAAAGTAGTAATTAAATATGAGCAGTGTCGCCGATAACGTTTTTTAGTATCCGCCCGTTTGCGTGTCGTACCGTACAGCATCAAACATCCTCTCAGAACAAACTCACGTCAATCAGCAATATAGTCTACAACAAAAGAGAGCATTCAAGTGCCAGTGTCTTGTAACGAGCATGAGAACGTGCGTTCGATCATCGCGTTTCCGCATCAACAACAATCAGCCGCACGCTCGTACAACTGAGAACTGAAAATTTAACTTCATGAACAGTGTTAAGTTATTACTAGTGTCAAGGAGGGCTGGTACCAGATATCTGTGTATTCGTGACAAGCTTAAGAACTTTCATTCGATCATTCGGCTTCCGCATCATCAACACCACCCGCGTCCAAGTGATACTGTGGACAGATAATCGTCAATAACGTTATTGGCATAAGCCCTTGTGACTTAGAGTGTAAACAGTCCATACTGCGATTTTCTTATCGTCTCAGAATATAGTTGTTCATACCAGACGTGGCACAGTGTTGTGTTTTATGTTGAGTGGCTCCCCTAACCCGCTTGCGTATTTAGATACATAATTTCAGGCAAGCCAGCATCAGTGTGGAGCAGAACAATACGAACGCCGCGGGAGTATCAGGTACGTGGTGTGGACAGGGCGCACGGTCAAGAAGCGACAACCAATTTAAGGGACCCCCACCATTCGTATCCCCGGGCGTGTTACGAGCAGGAAAGGAAACCGCGGATACTATTAATGCAATACAACTAGTGATGGAAAAATCTTGACAGAACAAGCAAAATCTCTGGTCGGTATTTACGTATTTAGAAAGGCCTTTTGAAAGAATACAAAGAACTGTAATATACGAAGCTTGACGTGCACATCGTTTTCCTGAGTACTATACTCGACTCCTCATTGGGACGTACAGCAATGCGTCAAAATTTCTGCAGAGTTTCCGTGTTAATGTTGATGTCCATCGGTTCAAAAAATGGTTCAAATGGCTCTGAGCACTATGGGACTTAACATCTGTGGTCATCAGTCCCCTAGAACTTAGAACTACTTAAACCTAACTAACCTAAGGACATCACACACATCCATGCCAGAGGCAGGATTCGAACCTGCGACCGTAGCAGTCCCGCGGTTCCGGACTGAGCTGATGTCCAACGGAAAAGTGTGCTAAGGTTATAATGAATCATAAAATTTCCAAGTTACGGAAGCCAACACCACTGATCTTGTTGTATGCTATATCGGACAGCATAAAGGACATAAAGGAAAAGCCTGAGGAATGGAGAAAGGCACTTTAAACAAATAACTTTCATGCTTCTGCGAAGACTGCTGCCAACACTGCTCTTAGCCGCATCGTCTGGTAAGAGTACGCGATATGTAGTCTAAGAGTACGCATTAGCATAAATCACAAGAAAATTCACCATGCCCTTCATAAACTGTGCATTCTCAATTCCATCATTGAGAGCAACTATCACACTCAGTCCACTCTTCCGTGACAGGCTCCTTGTATACTTTACCGCACCCTGGGCAATTCAAAACATAAGAACTCTCCTTGGATTTACCACATAAAAGCCGGCCGCGGTGGCCGTGCGGTTCTGGCACTGCAGTCCGGACCCGCGGCACTGCTACGGTCGCAGGTTCGAATCCTGCCTTGGGAATGGGTGTGTGTGATGTCCTTAGGTTAGTTAGGTTTAAGTAGTTCTAAGTTCTAGGGGACTTATGACCTAAGATGTTGAGTCCCATAGTGCTCAGAGCCATTTGAGCCACATAAAAATGTATGATGCCGTCTTGTTATAAATGAACAGAAACTTGAAACAGAAATGATCTGGGTGTAACGTAATGCTGTAACATCGTAAGTTGTGAATCTTAACAAATATCTGCAGCAGAAATTTGATAACGTCCAATAACATTGTCATCTGCATGCGAAAGTAGCTCATTATAGAAAATAACATTTTATACTTTCTGCGGTGAAGATCATAATTCAGTCTTCGTATAGAAGTAAGAGAAATTAAAATCAAAGTTCCCCATCACAGCGGCAAAAGTTTGTTGCTTCCCTGGAGAGATAAACTTTTGCTGCCTACTGCGGAACACGTGGATGATAAATGCCGCTGTCTCCAGGAAGTTGAATACAGCGCAGTGCAATGCAGTTCACTCAACATCGATTTCTGCTCGCGCTACGAACTACGGCAGCGTCCGCATAAATTTAGCTTCAAACATTTCACTGTCTTCAAACATCGTCAAGGATTGATGGTACACCAGTTGTGCAATTCTTAGATATTAAACACAGAAAATATTGGTTACAGTAACTTCCAGCACTGAAGCAGAAGTTTCCGACATCGCTTTCAACTTACCTGTGCGTGTGTGTGTGTGTGTGTGTGTGTGTGTGTGTGTGTGTGTGTGTGAAATCTTATGGGAATTAAATGCTAAGGTCATCAGACCCTAAGCTTACACACTGCTCAACCTAAATTATCCTAAGGACAAACACACACACCCATGCCCGAGGGAGGACTCGAACCTGCGCCGGGATCAGCCGCACAGTCCATGAGTGCTGCGCCCTAGACCGCTCGGCTAATCCCACGCGGCGCTTTCAACTTATGAATGTACAATAACTTTTCATACAAACTTTTGCTACAAAACTTAATATTCGATTGTAAGGTAACACAGAGGTTTTCACAATCAGCATACTCAGTGTGTTTATATGTTCCGCTAATATCGCAAGTCGTTCTTATTTGTCAAAGATACAAGCTCTGCTCTACCTTGTCATGTTCGCCATTGAATAGGTTTCTAGATGCAAAATACTCTCAACTTCAAAAATGAGCAAACTTCTCTCAATAACTGCCAAAAATTAGATCCAAAAACATTGTGAAGACTGTTGTTAAATACTCCTTTCGGATAATACGATTTCATCAAATTATTATGAAATTACAACCCATAGACAACAGTTTTTGTATTATAGATTTATTTTTGTTTCATTATAAAGAAAGATCCTAGAACTGCCGTAGCCGAGCGTCCGAGTCGTCTTCTCGTCTGTTGGGAGGGGTTCCCCCCTATTCCGTCCGTAGAGGATCAATATGCTCCAGGATTCTTCTTCTTTTCAGCGTCTCACACCCGGAACGCCCCAGTGAGCAGGAGGATCCGCAAATAATGAACCTAAATAATTTGCGAAACGAGTTCTGTACTTCGGGCGGCGGCTGAAAGCTGCGTGTGTCGTCATCAATAGGGACCAAAAGTCGAGTGTGCCTTTGGGAGCATCGCAAAATATGTAGTAAACGGCCATGCCTTTTAGCCAGTTAACGGCGTTCGTCGTGGTTGATGGAAAGTATACGCCGTCGGGGCGCAATACATCATCAGGGGAGATAGACTCCGGCAATCGCCGCAAGAGTAACGCCAGCATGCGCTGCGTCAGTAGCCAGCACTCGCTGGTCGCGGCACACGTCAGATGGTGTGCATCCGAGTCAGCGACTTAGCATGTCGGACACAAGGGGTCGTCCGTCAGATGTATGAAATGTAGCCTCTGACGAGTAGCGAACTTCCCATCCACAACCACGTACCACAATGAACGCACCGTTGTAGGTAGAAAAGGCGTGTGTACCGCTCGCCACACCGTGTTCCAGGCAACTTCAGGATGTCTGTGGGTGACCGTATTTACAGGTTGTTGCTGTTGATAGAGGCGATAATAGTCTTTTCTGCTGGGCTTCCGTGTCGTCGGAAGTTCTGACCGTAAGTAGCTGAAGTCAATCAAGAAATCTCTGATGTGGGTGAGTGCCGATGAAATGTGCCCTACAGAAACCGGGGGATGCAGAGTGTGTGGTGCCACTTCCGCTATCAGGGTGCCCGTCAGAGTGGCGTGGGCAGAGGTCCACGTGCGACGCATAGTGTTGAGATAAAGCGATCGCGCACGGTTATATATATGAGTTAAAACGATACCGCCCGCCCGCTGCGGCAGTGTCAGGGTGGAGTATCGGACTTTAAAAACCAGACAGGTGCTTACGAAATGTCCATATGCTGCTTGAAATCTGTCGGCCATCGTAGCCGTCAAGGGAAGGATATGCGCAAAATAGTTCAGTTTTGAGACAAGATAGGTGTTGACATAACGTGTTCTGAGGAGCATATCCCAGCGACGCAGTTTGTTGTCCTGTAGCAGAGCACGTGTCTGGTGTAGGAGCCGACGGTACGTAGCCGCCGCCGTGCGGCGGACATTGCTATAGAATTGCACTCCTAAACACTTGAGTCCGGGCACCTTGTCAAAGGGCACCGCCGTTGTGTGGGAAAGCCCCCCTCCGACATCCATGTATTTTGTCTTCTTCACGTTGATGACGCTCCCAGCGACCGCCCCGTACTGGCGTAGCCACTGTAGCGCCATATGCATTTCATCCTCTGATCTGGCCAGGAACACCACGTCATCGGCGAATGCACCATAACGAAAGGTCACGTCCCGCAAGGAGATATCAGTTAATCGCTGCCGTAGACCATGTAAAGCTGGTTCAAGCGCTGCAGCAAATAATATACCCGACAGGGGGCACCCTTGTCGCACTGACCGTCCAACAACAATATGACCAGATTGATAACCGTTGGCCATCATGCGGGAGCGCGCTCCGTGGACCAGTCGAAGGACCACCTGTGCAGACTCCGGAGAGAGGCCCATGTGTTGCAAAACTGCGCGTAAGAAGCCGTGGTCGACGCGGTCGAATGCGTGGTCACAATCTACGGCGACAAGGGCGCCTCGTATTTTGCAGGCCGCAGTCAAAGTAATTACTTCGCGGTATGCTCCTAGCGCCGTATGAATATTGCTGACATGTCTGATCGGTGTGGATGGCTTTCCCGATAGCGGTGTGGAGACGCGCGCGGAAGATACGGGCGAAGATCTTGTAGTCGTTGTTGAGGAGTGTGAGTGGGCGAAAATCCTGCCACCTACAACCACCATTCGGTTTCGGTACTGGGATCAAGATGCCTTCTGTGAATTCTGTGGGGACAGTGAAATCAGGGCGGATCAGGTCTTGAAACATTTGGAGCCACTTGTCACCCATAAGGTGGTAAAAAGTGTGGTAGAATTCCAGGGGTAAACCGTCCGGTCCAGGCGACTTGTTCGGTGCTCCACGTGCCAAGGCCGATGTCAGCTCGTCGGGTGTAATGGGCAACAGCAGACTATCATCGGGTGCCACGAACCGAGGGGCGGGAAAATCGTGCAACAGCTCTTCACAATCACGTACATTTCGCGGATCTTCCATGTACAAGGTCCCATAGTGTCTGGCGAACGTGTGCGCGATGTCCGTTTGTGTCACTGCGCGGCCGCCCTCCTCCGTGTTTACCGCCGTAATGAGCTGACGTTTGCGGTGGCGCCTCTTGCGCACAATGTGATACACTGACGCTGTTTCGTTGGGGATACAGTCTTGCACTCGCGCACGGATGCGGACACCTTCTAGCTGCTCTGTCCTGATGCGAAGTAGACGAGCTTTGATGCGCTGTACGGACATCTGATGTTCGGGAGACGGCGGTTGCGTCGCCAGCTCACGTAACGCTGTATAGTAAAATTCCGATGTTGCCCTTTGCCAGTTCGATCTGTCACGCCCGTAGGCCATCAAGGTCTTTCGGGGTGCAGGTTTGACACATCCCAGCCATCACAGCAACGTGGAAGCATACATGGGCAGGCGCCTGATACATCGACGCCACGTGCCAGTGACTGCTCACCCACGCTTCCTCGCGAAGGAGGGAGACGTTCAGCGTCCACGGGCCCCTGCTGCGTCTTGTGAGTTGTCGGGGCAAGGTGACAGTGCAGATGTACGCGAGATGGTCCGTGAAGGCCGTCGGCCAGAGTTCTGCATCACGGGTTGCCGTGCGGAGGGCACGCGAGACGTATATCCGGTCCAGACGACTGGCAGAATGGCTGGTAAAGTGCGTATATCCACTCTGGGTCCCATGATGTAAGAGCCATGTGTCGTGGAGCGCGAGGTCACGTATCAATGCTTGTAGATCCGGGCATAGGACGTAATGCGGTATCTGGTCCTCGGGCCGCAGAACACTGTTAAAATCGCCGCCCACTATGTAATGGTCCATATTTCCTTGCAAAAGTGGGGCTACCTCCTCCGAATAGAAGACATGCCTGTCACCACGGTGCGAATTACCGGAGGGAGTGTAGACGTTAATGAGGCGGACTGCGCCAAGTGTGAGTGCGATGCCTCGCCCGTTCGGCAAGTACGTCGCGTCTGTCGCGTCTGTCGCGTCTATGCCATCTCGGAGAAGGATGGCCGTTCCTCCTGCACCATCACCTATGGGTAGGCTGTACGTGGTGTAGCCATATAGGTCTAAACGCAGCTCGAGACGGACCTCCTGGAGAAGGGCAATGTCCAAGTCTGCCGCTCTGATCATGTCGTGTAACATGCGGGTCTTGACAGTGGAGTGGACACCATTTACATTGACTGTTCCCACACGGTATGACTGAGACATATCAAGTGGCGGAGGCAGTGTGCCGGTGCAAGCCCACAGTGGTCTCACACACCACACAGCCATCCATCTGCATGCTGTGCATTACTGTGCCGTATGAGTTCCTGACTGGCAGAGCCCTCCGGGCTCAATGTCAGCCATGGGCTCTGGTGGACATATCGATGTTTTCTGTGCATCATCTGCCTCCATATCGTCTGCCCAATCACCAAGAGACGATTGTGATGTCATTGGGGGCTGGTCGCTTTCACAGGAGCCCACATTTTGGGAGTCGACGCAATGCGCCTTGTTTTCTGGGCCACCAGATTTAGGAGAGTGTTCCTTGTCTTCAGGCAGCTTCTGGTGAATGATGCCACTGGAGTCCGTTGCAATTGTGAACGAGTCAACGAAGTCGATGTCTTCCGCCGGCTTCACATCCCTGTCCTGTTCTTCAGCTGACAATCGCCTCTTCTTGTGTCGCTTTGGTGATTTTTGCTTTCTGGTCCGAGATTCTACATCCACTGGAGGGCGGGGCTCAACACAGTCTCGGTCGCTAGGAACCCCTGTGTCTGATCCCGACAGTGACGATGGCTGGGTGCCCACGACGCTGCGGTGGGCAGACGGTGTAGGAACCTCTGCACCGTTGGGTTGCGGCGTCGTCGACGGCGCTGACTCTCCAACGGAGCTGGCAGTGGCTTGAGGAGGTATCAGATTTTGATCATCCATCACATCATGACACGCAGTTCTAACATGGCCTCCTGGCCGCAGCCCGAGCGGGTCCTCGGTTATCCATCACATATAACAATTGCGCGGCAGCCACCAACGAAAACATATGATGGAACGTGCTTCCTAAGTTATACGCGCACTTGTCGTACCCCGTTAAGGACAGGGTACGTTTCGAATGTGTTCCATTTCTCCTCTGTGTGGCTCAGAACTGTGCCGTATGGCCGCAGCGCATCAACGACTAGGTTGGCAGGAACTTCGAACGGTAGTTCAAAGATGCGCACGGTACGCACCCCCAGACTAGCATGGTCAACTCCTACCACGCTCACGTTACCGTCTGCGTGACAGAAGCGAAAGCCGTTTGCAGATCGTTGGAGTAATCTGTCGCAGGCCGCTCCGTCAATCAGTTTAAGGTACACTGTGCTGGTTACAATAGACAGATGAATTCCTATTAGTTCTTGTGGTTTTATGTGCATGATGTCTCGTAGAAACCGTTCAATTTCATTGGCCTTCGGTCTCGTGTACGATGCGTTGAACGTTAGTTTGATTGTAGCTTTTCGATATGAGAACGCCATGTTGGGTCGGTACAGGTACTATACGGCAATACAAACAACACCTGCGGAGCACTGCCCGGCGAGCCCAGCCCGTCCGCACGGTATCACTGATTTCATCAAATTACTATGAAATTACAACCCATAGCTGCTTGCAGAAGTTGACATATGTCAACGGGGACAGATGAAAATGTGTGCCCCGACCGGGACTCCAGCTTACATGGCAGACGCTCTATTCACTGAGCCACCGAGGACGCAGAGGATAGTGCGATTGCAGGGATTTACCTCTGACACGCCTAACAAGTTTCAGCTAGTAATAGCGAATACCCTGTTCAAGAATCACAAGAGGAGGAAGTATACTTGGAAAAGGCCGGGAGATACGGGAAGATTTCAATTAGATTACAGCATGGTCAGACAGAGATTCCGAAATCAGATACTGGATTGTAAGGCGTACCCAGAAGCAGATATAGACTCAGATCACAATATAGTAGTGAAGAAGAGTAGGCTGAAGTTCAAGACATTAGTCAGGAAGAATCAATACGCAAAGAAGTGGGATACGGAAGTACCAAGGAATGACGAGATACGTTTGAAGTTCTCTAACGCTATAGATACAGCAATAAGGAATAGCGCAGTAGGCAGTACAGTTGAAGAGGAATGGACATCTCTAAAAAGGGCCATCACAGAAGTTGGGAAGGAAAACATAGGTACAAAGAAGGTAGCTGCGAAGAAACCATGGGTAACAGAAGAAATACTTCAGTGGATTGATGAAAGGAGGAAGTACAAACATGTTCCGGGAAAATCAGGAATACAGAAATACAAGTCACTGAGGAATGAAATAAATAGGAAGTGCAGGGAAGTTAAGACGAAATGGCTACAGGAAAAATGTGAAGACATCGAAAAAGATATGATTGTCGGAAGGACAGACTCAGCATACAGAAAACTCAAAACAACCTTTGGTGACATTAAAAGCAGCGGTGGTAATATTAAGAGTGCAACGGGAATTCCACTTTAAATGCAGATGAGAGAGCAGATAGGTGGAAAGAATACATTGAAAGCCACTATGAGGGTGAAGATTTGTCTGATGTGATAGAAGAAGAAACAGGAGTCGATTTAGAAGAGATAGGGGATCCAGTATTAGAATCGGAATTTAAAAGAGCTTTGGAGGACTTAAGGTCAAATAAGGCAGAAGGTATAGATAACATTCCATCAGAATTTCTAAAATCATTGGGGGAAGTGGCAACAAAACGACTATTCACGTTGGTGTGTAGAATATATGAGTCTGGCGATATACCATCTGACTTTCGCAAAAGCATCATCCAGTCAATTCCGAAGACGGCAAGAGCTGACAAGTGCGAGAATTATCGCACAATCAGCTTAACAGCTCATGCATCGAAGCTGCTTACAAGAATAATATACAGAAGAATGGAAAAGAAAATTGAGAATGCGCTAGGTGACGATCAGTTTGGCTTTAGGAAAAGTAAAGGGACGAGAGAGGCAATTCTGACGTTACGGCTAATAATGGAAACAAGGCTAATGAAAAACAAGACACTTTCATAGGATTTGTCGACCTGGAAAAAGCGTTCGACAATATAAAATGGTGCAAGCTTTTCGAGATTCTGAAAAAAGTAGGGGTAAGCTATAGGGAGAGACGGGTCATATACAATATGTACAGCAACCAAGAGGGAATAATAAGAGTGGACGATCAAGAACGAAGTGCTCGTATTAAGAAGGGTGTAAGACAAGGCTGTAGCCTTTCGCCCCTACTCTTCAATCTGTACATCGAGGAAGCAATGATGGAAATAAAAGAACGGTTCAGGAGTGGAATTAAAATACAAGGTGAAAGGATATCAATGATACGATTCGCTGATGACATTGCTATCCTGAGTGAAAGTGAAGATGAATTAAATGATGTGCTGAACGGAATGAACAGTCAAATGAGTACACAGTATGATTTGAGAGTAAATCGGAGAAAGACGAAGGTAATGAGAAGCAGAAGAAATGAGAACAGCGAGAAACTTAACATCAGGATTGATGGTCACGAAGTCAATGAAGTTAAGGAATTCTGCTACCTAGGCAGTAAAATAACCAATGACGGATGGAGCAAGGAGGACATCAAAAGCAGAGTCGCTTTGGCAAAAAAAGGCATTTCTGGCCAAGAGAAGTCTACTAATATCAAATACCGTCCTTAATTTGAGGAAGAAATTTCTGAGGATGTACGTCTGGAGTACAGCATTGTATGGTAGTGAAACATGGACTGTGGGAAAACCGGTACAGAAGAGAATCGAAGCATTTGAGATGTGGACTAATAAGGTAAGGAATGAGGATGTTCTACGCAGAATCGGAGAGGAAAGGAATATGTGGAAAACACTGATAAGGAGAAGGGACAGGATGATAGGACATCTGCTAAGACATGAGGGAATGACTTCCGTGGTAGTAGAGGGAGCTGTAGAGGGCAAAAACTGTAGAGGAAGACAGAGATTGGAATACGTCAAGCAAATAATAGAGGACGTAGGTTGCAAGTGCTACTTTGATATGAAGAGGTTAGCATAGGAAAGGAATCCGTGGCGGGCCGCATCAAACCAGTCAGTAGACTGGTGCATCCGCACAGAAGAAGAAGATGGTCAAATGGCTGTAAGGGTTGTAATTTCATAGTAATTTCATTCTAACGAGCTGCATGGTTACTGATGGTATCTGTTCTTTCGGACATCTCCGAAAGAACAGATACCAAAATTCGTATATATAGAATCAATTTTAAAAGAAAACAGGAGTCTCAATGTTTTACCCACAGAGTGCTACCGCGTTGCACTAGCAAAATGCTAGGAGTCGCAATGACAATGATAACTGTAACCTCCCCACCGTAATTTTAAAGAATTGACAATATTATTTAGGGATGCTAATGGACATTGCTCTATGCGTAACCTGCCCACAATGAAATGTACTGACAATGGCAACAAAAATGTGAAATTCGCAATCTGACTCAAATATAAATTCCTCACAAAAAATTAAAGTCTATTCAGTGATAAGAAAATTCAATTAAACCGAAACATCGGTCTTTGGCCCTGTATAAATCAATCAGAATTAAAGTCTTACCTCAGAATAACTGGATGTCAAATTTCTGCTCTTATCTATGCGCACGGCTTGGAGGAACTGCATTGCAAATAATAATATTCCTTTTTTCTGTAATTTTACTGAAAATTTTCTTTAAAAGAAGTGGAATGAAATGGGAAGTGCAACGAAATCTTTAGTTCAATAAAAAATAAAATTTTTGAAAAAATGCTTTTGAAATTAAAAATTATTATTGGGGCACTTGTTGGAGAATAATTACAATAAATAAATTTTTACATTATCTAATGATTATATTAATTAACAGTATACCTCATTCAGCATCTTGATCAGTGTTGCCGACCGCCTACATCACACAACCGCACTGGGCTGCTACTACTGACCGACCGCTCTGCATGACGACTATTAGCGTACTGCACTGCACGACTACTACTGACAGAGTACTGCCCTCAACTAGACAGAGCTACAGACTCGCAACGACTGACTGACAGACTGAGAACCGCTCGCAACACTCGCGCGGTCAAGCACAAACTCTCTGGTCACAGATGCTACAATGCCTCGCCATCGCTGCTATGTTACATACATGTTTCATAACCCTCCACTGGGGGGGCAAAAATTTGGCAGCGATGGTGAGTCATTTGGACTTGCCAAGCGCGGCAAAATTTTTCTTTAATTAACAAAATCCTACAACTTACAGAATATTTAAATGTTGTGCACACGCACTAAGTACAAAATATATCAGACAAAGACAAAATGTGAATACAAAACATAGTAGCAAATCAGAAAAATGTATATACAAATTTTTTGACAGATAACAAAGTGCACAGGCACTGAAAAAATTCTTTAGCATATTCAGAACAAATAAACAGACTGGCAAAAAATATTATGTTGACAAGTGACATGAGTGCACATGCACTGCAGTTGAGAACATATCAGTAAATGATGAAATGTATGTACAATTAGTAACAAATGGCATAAGTGCATTCGCATTAAAGTATTGAATATACAGAATAGTAGAAAACATATTGAAAAATGAGATAAGTGTACAGGCACTGAAGTTCAGTAGAAAACATATTAACACCTAACAGAAGTGCACATGCACTGTAGTTCAGAAAATAAAAAAAATGTATATACAATATAAAAGACAAGAGTGTACATATACTGTACTTCAGAACAAATCGAAAAATGTCTTTAGCATTTTCGCAATAAATAAACATAATGGCAAGAAAATCATGTCCAAAGTGCACATGCACTGAAAAATGTCTTTAGCATTTTCACAACAAATAAACATAATGGCAAACATCATGTCGACCAGTGACATAAGTGTACTCGCACTGGAGTTCAGCGAATCGAAAAAAATGTATAACCTACGAACAGAAATGATGTTACCAAAAATGATTTTCATTATGTGACAAGAATTAGGATAGGAAAGGGAAGGATTGCATCATGGTTGTAGCACTTTAGATTGCACACAGCTGTTCTGAAAGTCCATATCTTTCCACAGAAGTACAACACCAAGTGACACAACTTGAAGTTCTTTTCCCATCAGAATTTATCAGTGTAGCCAAGACACTGAACTGTCGTAGTAATGTTCCATGTTTTCATTTTGGCAGTACATTAGGTACACCAAACAGTGGAACCATAATAACGTCTTCATTGCTCACGGTGGTGGACAGCATGTCGTGTCAACACCACGCTCTTACAAGGCACACCAACGTAGAATTAGTGCAAAAACCAAATATAGTGCTCCATGATCACTAGGATAAACAGGACAAATGGACATTGCAGTAATTTAGGGTAGTCAGCTTATGAGGTGAAGGACATCAAGTCACATAATATTGACAATTACAGACTTAATTAGCAGTTTGTGGCATTCATAGCCCAGTTATTGAACATTTCTGTACCAAGTATGTAGTATTACAGAAAAATGTTCATTAATTGTTTTACATAGGATCAGTAGCCTTCTTTTCCTAGTTACAAAGCATTATGAAATAAATGCATTCTTTTCCAGTTACAAAATATAGTATAATTAATTAATCATTTGTCTTCCAATAGTAATAATCATTATCTTTTTCCTAACCACAAAGCATTATGAAACAATAGCATAGTTAATTAATTATGTGTCATTCCAATCTAGTAAGAATTATTAGCCTTCTCCTAATTACAAAGCATTATTAAACAGTCACATTCATTTCCAATTACAAAGTATGGCATCGTTAATTAATTATTTGTCATTCCAATGTAGTAAGAATTATTACCCTTCTCCTAATTACAAAGCATTATTAAACAGTAATTAAGATTCATTAGCCTTCTAATTACAAAACATCCTAATTACAGTTAATTAATCATTTGTCATTCCAATCTATTAAGAATCATTAGCCTTCTTCTAATTACAAAGCATTATTAAACAGTCACATTCATTTCCAATTACAAAGTATGGCATCGTTAATTAATTATTTGTCATTCCAATGTAGTAAGAATTATTACCCTTCTCCTAATTACAAAGCATTATTAAACAGTAATTAAGATTCATTAGCCTTCTAATTACAAAACATCCTAATTACAGTTAATTAATCATTTGTCATTCCAATCTATTAAGAATCATTAGCCTTCTTCTAATTACAAAGCATTATTAAACAATCACATTCTTTTCCAGTTACAAAGTATAGCATAGTTAATTAATTATGTGTCATTCCAATCTAGTAAGAATCATTCGCCTTCTCCTAATTACAAAGCATTATTAAACAGTCACATTCCTTTCCAGTTACAAAGTATGGCATAGTTAATTAATCATTTGTCATTTCAATATAGTAAGAATCATTAGCTATATCCTAATTACAAAGCATTATGAAACAATCACATTCTTTTCCAGTTACAAAGTATCAACATTGAAAACAAGAGCTAATTAATGGCATAGTTAATAACATAATTCGTTGAGTGATATTAATTATTGGCACTCAGTGGCCAGCAAGTATTGAATAGAATAAAACATAGTTCATCATTCAGTATTATTCAGATCATTACAAAGTCATTATTAAAAATCAGCTAATTAGTCATAGCATTAATAATCATGGGCATTATAAGTAGTCTCATTACAATAAAACATTGTTCCTCATTCAGTAGTATTCAGATCATTACAAAGTCATTATTAAAATCAGTTAATTACAATCATAGCATTAATAATCGTGGGCATTATAAGTAGTCTCATTACAATAAACAGTGGCAGTTATTAGCTAGTGACAAAGCATTATTCTATATATATATATATATATATATATATATATTTTGTCTCATTAGGAAGTCATTACTCAAGTGACATACTATTCAGAGTTGATCAGTATTATTCAGAATTATCATAAACTAGTGACATTATGTGGGACTGGTAATACCTCTTTTAGCAATGCATTGCGTTGGGATCGATAATTGATTGCTGAAGCATAACACTATTTGCTTTGACCTATTGCTGCAAATGAGGATAGTTAACATCATTCGTCATGAGTCAGCTGTAGCAAGGTTATGTAACAAGGCAGTATATGTGATCACATTTATAAATGATAAACACAAATGGGTAAAATACAAAAAAATGCAAGTACCAGAACAGGTATAATAAGTAACAGGTTTAGTAAGTATCATGAAAAACTTCTCCTGGAAAAATTACAAAATGGATTATTAACCTGAAAGAAGAAACGCACACTATGCTGAAAAGTAGTGAACTTCGAATTAACAGGTAGTGAAATGTGTATAAAATGTGTTCCATAGCTGTTCTTTCCAAAACTTTCCGTCATCCTACTATGCAATATAACACCTGCTGTCAAAACAAACTGCAACAAATACTTAAATAACTACATAGCATAAATATAAAACTCCAACATTATCCTCATCTGTAAAGAAAAAACTTCATTATCAATCACTTCATTATCCACATTATCATAACTTCATTATTATCATCATCTGTAAAGAAAAACTTCATTATTCATAATACCATTTCCTTCATCATTATTCATCAGTATTCATTATCATCTGCAAAAAATCACTTCCTTACTCATTACATAACTATTCCTTATCTCTAGCATATTTCATCACTAAAACTAAGATGTGTAGTTCAGTCTGACAGCCTGCATCAATCACCTTGTATTCTGAAAGAAAAAATTAGTTAAGACTGCTGTTCTACGATGAGTATAGTATATTCTTGTTAATGCCTGCCAATCCTGATCCATTTACTCTTCCTCATAAAGTTATTGCATCTTCTTTCGTTTATTCCGTAGGTGAAATTCCCATTTCTGTTGAATTTATTTCTTACACGCATCATTTTTTTCTGAAATTGATGAACAAAGATTAATGTCTTACATTTTAAATCATATACCCATTAAATAATGACTGGTTTATGGTAACATAATTAACCGTACAGCATAACATGACAGAAAACGTAATATGTCAAAGGCATTGACAGTGTTCAGAGGCAGAATGTACAGATAATATTACAATGCAGCAGCAAAAGGAAAAATGTAAAACAGTGACGATGTTGAGATATCATAGGGCAAAAAAAAAAGTCAAAGTCGACTGGTGTGTGTTATATCTTAACTATTTCACAGTGCATATAAACAAAACTGGAATACAATCATACATAAAAAGACAAAATGTGACGTTCGTTGTGTTCAGCTTGTATGTAGTGTAGTTAATCGAGGCGAGAATTAAAGACTTTAATGGAGAGAGAATTTGATAAAATTAATACGTCATTACATAGAATTGCATAATTATTCATAAAATACGTAAGTTCATTTGGAAAAATATGCACGGTCTGATGTGTAACGACAAGAAAAGCGACCTGCTAACCTTACCTTGCCGGGCACTTGTCAAGAAAAAATACGATAATCATCAGTAATTAGTCACGTGAAATAATTGCATTAGTAAATGGCATCATAGTGTGTTGAATCATACAGTGGTTTCACTCAATAAACGGTTTAATGTTTGAGATATGGTGATTGCCTTTCGATTTTCTAGTTCTCAAAGTTTCGACGTGTACAACATTGGGGTGAGGGATGCTGCGAATCCGATACGGACCTGCGTATAGAAGTTCAAATTTACTGCACTTACCTTTTAATTTGCTGGATAAATAGTGTGTACGTACTAATATCTTCTGTCCAACGTGAAAGTCGCGGCGTGTACAAACCTGTTTTTGCTGTCTTCTCCGGCGCTCTGCGGCACGTTTGATGTTCTTCAGCGCAATGTCAATTATTTCGTGGTGTCTTAGTCGCCTACATTTGGGTAATTTTACTAATTCTTTAATTTTGTTCGGTGGTTCAACGTTTTTCAGTATAACAGTCGGAGATAGCATAGTGGATTCATTTGGAATGGAATTAATTACATCTTGGAATGAGAGTATGTGTGTATCCCAATCAATATGTCTTTTGTGGCAGTATATTCTACACAGTTTACCAATTTCCTTCATTAATCTTTCACAGGGGTTCGAAGAAGCGTGGTACTTGGATATATAGATCGGAGAAATGTTTCTAGCTCGTAACATGCGTGTCCATACGCTACTACGAAATTGTGATCCATTGTCAGAAATTACTTTCATCACATGCCCTACATGAAATAGAAAATGTTTTACAAATGCTTTAGAAACAGTTTTAGCAGTAGCTTTGCGTAACGGAGTGAAAGTAACAAATTTTGAAGTGAGCTCAACAGCGACAAAAATGTAGCAAAAACCTCTGTTAGTTCTCGGAATCGGACCAAAAATATCTACTGCGGCCATATGTCTTAATTTAACAGGTATAATGGGATATAAAGGAGGAATATGTGAAGTGGTGTCTGATTTAGCTTTCTGGCAAATTTTACAAGACGCTAAAACTCGTCGTATACGTTTTTCCATGTTAGTAAAATAACAGTTCTGTCTCAGTATAAGAAAACATTTTCGTGCTCCGTAATGTGCGTAGCTTAAATGAGTGTACCAAATTAATTTGTTGACCAGTTCGTCAGGAATGCATAATAACCAATTGTTGCTGTCAGGATGAGAGCGGCGAAACAGAACGTCATTGCGTACAGTGTAATGGTTTCTAATCGTAACATTTTTTCTATCTTGCCAAAGGTGTTTAATTTCTTTCCACACATTGTCTTTATTTTGCTCCTTTGCTATGTCCTGTAATGACGATGAAATAAAGTTTTCAAATGCAACTTGCTGAATGTACATGACACTGAAATTTGTTTTGCAGAAGTTGGTTGCTACGTCTTGCTGATTGTTGCCGAGAGAACGCGATAGTGCGTCTGCTATAACATTTTGTGTGCCGGGAATGTGAACAATTGTAAAATTAAATTCCTGTAAATAAAGTTTCCATCTACTTAACCTGTCGTGAGTAAATTTAGCCGAGAGTAAAAATTGTATCGCTCTGTGGTCTGTGTAAACGGTGGTATGTCTGCCATAAAGAAAGTGCCGAAATCTCGTAAAAGCCCATACAACACATAATGTTTCAAGTTCTGTAACGGAGTAATTTCGCTCAGCAGGTGACAGAATGCGGCTTGCAAATGCGGTGTTTTTGATTACTATTGAACCCTCTTCTTCAATTTCCTGGAAAATATGTACGCCTAAGGCGGTGTTGGAACTGTCGGTGGCAATGGAAAAATTTCTAGTAAGATCTGGGTGCGATAATAGTGGTGCATTCAACAAAGCATGTTTCAGGTTCATGAATTCAGAGTGTGCTTGCTTATCCCAAGACCAAATACTGTTTTTACCTGTTAATTGGCATAGTCTAGGCGTGTCTAAAGCAGAATGGTGAATAAATTTACGAAAAAAGTTAATTAAGCCCAAAAAACTGCGTAATTGCTTCTTCGTCGTAGGAACGGTAATGTCACGTTGAGCTTGAAGTTTTTCCGGATCAGGTGCAATCCCTTCTGCTGAAATCACGTGTCCAAGAAATTTTATAGAAGTTTTGCAAAAATGCGATTTACTGAGGTTAACTGTAAGTCCTTGTGCATGGAAAGTTTGTAACAGACGTTCTAAAATCACATTGTGTTCAGACCAGTTAGCTTCTGCAATAAGAATGTCGTGATTCTGTCTTTAATGCAAACGTGTATCGGGTGGCGTCAAAATTAATAACACTTTCGTGAACAAGATTCTGCGTGTCTAAATTATTGCTTACGTTACTGGAATATGCAATCTGTGCTGTGTCTGGTCAAATTCTATCGTACGTGCTGTTATTTACGGGAGAATGTTGTGGCATATCCACTATATGAACTGTTCTGTTATTTCTTACTGACGTGTTACGCTATGGATGACACCTATTGTCTGTTTCATTCATGATTATTTGTTGTTGCTGATGTTGTTGCTGCTCATAAGATCGACTGTTATTAAATGTACGCCGAGAATTGTGCTCATTATTTTTACGTCTGTCGTGATAGTCATTCCTATACGGTGTATTGCGATGGGAATTGAAATACTGTCTTCTTTGTACATAGTTTGTTTCTCTGCTCCCGTGCGTTACTATTTGTTGGACCAGGGGCTATACGTCCACGCGGCGAAACATTAAAGCCTGGTTGACCTTGTGTATTCCATTGTTGGTTATGTATTCCAACCGGCTGGTTTTGATGTTGTTGTTGTGAAACACCTCTTTTGTTACTAAAGTGTTGTTCCTGTTGCTGAAAATTTTGACGGTATTGATAATTAGAATTTTGCCTGTTATTAAAGTTTTGGTAGTTGTCGTTCCTAAAACGTCTGTTATCTTTCCGATTGGAATTACGTCCCTGATCATAATTGCAGTACTGTTGTTGACCTTGGTTGTTACTCAAAAAGTTTTTGTTTACAAAAGAATAATCAGATTGCTGTACTTCCAAGAGCTGTAAAAGATCTCTGAATGCTGAAATGTTTTCTTTTTGCTGACCCGTTAGAAGTGACACTCGTAATGACCGTGGTAATTTGGAAATGCATAATTGTATAAGTGCGGATTCACTGTACGGTTCACTCAGGTATTGGTTTTGTTGTACCATGTGCTCAAAAAATTGCGTCACACTGGGAAAATTTGAGTTCTCGTAATTCGGCAAACTAATTAGTTGGTCTTTAATTCCGCGCTGTGTCGTCTTCGACCAGTACGCTGACAGAAAAGCATTCTGAAATTCCTCTACTGAGTAGCATTGCCTCGCGATCGGTCTCATACGAGTTGCCGGTTCGCCTTCCAAAAAACTGCAAATAAATTCAAGTTTGTGTGTTACAGGCCAATTCGGTGGAAGAGCAAAGCTAAATTGTTGAATCCAATCCAGTGGGTGAATCTGCGTTCTATCGTTTTTAAAAACTTTAAACTTTCTCACTGACAGAAAATGTTTGTAGTCGAAATTATCATCTCTGTGTGATGGAACAGGTTCAGGATCGTAAGAGAATCTATTGAACTGTGGTTGATCGGAATCTAAGTCCCGTACTCTCTGTAGATTACCCAAATTATACGCGCTGCGTGAGTCTGACACATGTTCATAAAGTGGCGTCTGTTGTGGCATGTTATTAACTGAAATGTTTTTCATCTCTGTTACTTCTTGTTGTAAATTTGATAACTTCCTACGTAATGTGTTGTTAGATGAATCGATCTCATTAATTGTTTGCTGTAAATTTTGAAATTCAGGTGTTTGGATAAATGAAACAGGTGCAGTATCGTCTGATTTATTGTCATTAGTATTTTCGATAACATCAATACGACTGGCCAATTCATCATATTTTTCAGTCAGTATTTTAACCTGATCATCGGTTTTAGAATCAGACGCATTAATCTGTTTTTGCAACTTGCGCGTAGTTTCGCTCAGTTTTTTGACATCAGCTTTGATAACATCACAATCCTGTGTTAGATCTAATTGTTCGAATCTATCTGTCACTGTTTGAATATTTACTGTGTGTGTATCTGTTTTTGATTTAAGGTCAGAAATTTCATCCCGTAATTCCGCGTTCAATTGTTCTATGGTATTAATTTTGTCGGACACTGTAGTAATATTATTGTCTACATACGTCTTCGCTTTCGCGAATATTTTACGTTTGTCCTCTTGTCTTTGTGCAGTGATTGTTTCCATGACTTGTCGTTTTACTTTGTTTTGATCCTGAATAAATCTGCGGAAACGCGTATCACTGTTCTGTATGTGCTGATTAAAGCGCTCGTTAATCTGAGTGTTCTGCTGTTCGAATTTCGCGTCTATCTTTGCGTCCATAGTGCGCGAAAGTTCTACCGTCATTGCTCTAAACTCGTCCCGTAATTGTGCAGCTTTTTCAGAGCATTGTTTAGCGACTCCGCTAATTTCGTCTCTGAGTGTATCTGTTGCGGCTGTTTGCATTTCTCTTAATTCCTGCGTAACAGACTTAATTTCTTCGCTATTTTTTTTTGAACAAGCCTCAATTTCCACGCGCAACTGTTCCTTAGTGTCATGGCATTGCGCGGCAACGGCTCTAATTTGTTCGCCAAGCTGTCTGGAATTGTCGTCTAATTTTTCATTTTGTTGTCTGAGCTGTTCACTAAGTTGTTTGAAATTCTCTTTAAATTGTTTGTTATCTACACTCTGTTGTTTCACCTGTTCACTGAGTTGTTTGAGATTGTTGTCAGTTTTCTCACTCTGTTGTTTGATATCTACACCAATATCGTTCTTAAATTGTAACATTATTGCCATAAATTGATTCAAATCAAATGTAGCATTACCTACTCCATTATCTGTGCTGTTTGATTGTGTACCTGGAATTGTCGCGCTTTGTGTGACCATTTGGTCATTCTGCAATTTACAAAAAGGATTATCAGTCGGACCTACACTGTCACTCACTATTTCGGAATTAAATAAATCCGTCGTACTTTGTGTACCCTGTTCATTTTCATTACACAAATTTGTCTGTACGTTACTTGAGTTTTCCAAATCGGGTGTGTTAAGCTGGGTAGCGCTCATTACAATGGAGCGTCCCGCGTCATCAATTGTCGTCAAATTAACAGAAGAGACAATTGAGTTCGTTTGTTCATCATTAAGATAAAAGTCATCATTAATGGTTGTAATGCACTGATTGTTAGTGAACGCAGGATTGTCATCATCACACTGCGTGTCATAATTACTATCGGTCACGCTGTTTAAGTCGGTAATTTCATTCAAAATACCTCGCGATACACTATTCACAGTCTTTCGCGGCATTTTTACAATAGTCACAATTTTTCAGAAAATAAATAAGCACAATGCAAAAGCAACACACAAATACAACAGAGCAACAAATTGCCGTTGACCTGTAGAAAGAAAGTCACAAGATTAGTGAAAGCGTTGCGCCAAATCCTAATTATATCTAATCAAATAAGAGCAGATATCTGACTGTCGCTCAAAAGACTCTCAACGAAATACGATCCTGGACTGGGGTCGCCAAGTGTAACCTCCCCACCGTAATTTTAAAAGAAAAGACGATACTAATTAGAAATGCTAATGGACATTGCTCTATGCGTAACCTGCCCACAATGAAATGTACTGACAATGGCAACAAAAATGTGAAATTCGCAATCTGACTCAAATATAAATTCCTCACAAAAAATTAAAGTCTATTCAGTGATAAGAAAATTCAATTAAACCGAAACATCGGTCTTTGGCCCTGTATAAATCAATCAGAATTAAAGTCTTACCTCAGAATAACTGGATGTCAAATTTCTGCTCTTATCTTTGCGCACGGCTTGGAGGAACTGCATTGCAAATAATAATATTCCTTTTTTCTGTAATTTTACTGAAAATTTTCTTTAAAAGAAGTGGAATGAAATGGGAAGTGCAACGAAATCTTTAGTTCAGTAAAAAATAAAATTTTTGAAAAAATGCTTTTGAAATTGAAAATTATTATTGGGGCACTTGTTGGAGAATAATTACAATAAATAAATTTTTACATTATCTAATGATTATATTAATTAACAGTATACCTCATTCAGCATCTTGATCAGTGTTGCCGACCGCCTACACCACACAACCGCACTGGGCTGCTACTACTGACCGACCGCTCTGCATGACGACTATTAGCGTACTGCACTGCACGACTACTACTGACAGAGTACTGCCCTCAACTAGACAGAGCTACAGACTCGCAACGACTGACTGACAGACTGAGAACCGCTCGCAACACTCGCGCGGTCAAGCGCAAACTCTCTGGTCACAGATGCTACAATGCCTCGCCATCGCTGCTATGTTACATACGTGTTTCATAACACAAAGCTAATTTGAAACAGTATTTCATTTTCTACCGTGGCCGCTATGTAATCAGCATCGTTCATAGCAAGATCAGCTTATTTAGGTTGTTTGCCATTTTCAAGTGCGTAGTCCCACCCTCTTTCTGGGCGCACAATAGAAGTAAATCTGTCTAATACGTAACCACCGTCGTAGCAATCATTAGCAGGAACATCTTTCATATTTGGTGACGCTTTAAAACGACACTGCTGCCGTAGTCGCGTATGTAGGTAAACATAGAACTCACATGGTTTGATTCGACATTGTCCAGTTTAAAGGAAGTAGCTGTTCAAATGTATGCCGACAAGCAGTCCCCACAATCATCTGATCGTACCAGTGAACGTGTGGCGGTGACATGGTGCCTCGCGATTAGTTATCTCTCGTCGGTGTGTAAAATTATCCACATTGTCCACAGTCGGCAACACAGGTGACAAGTCGAAAAGTGGTTATCTTTAGTTTGTCTCTGGGAAATGCGTCTGATGTGTCCCAACATGTACAAAAAACATAATGGAGTTTACTGCCAACAATACTTACTTCAAATTTAAAGGGATGTTCTACTGTTTCACTATAAATTTTATAGAATTAACTCTTTAAGTCGAGTTCTCTCACGTATTGCATTTTTCAGTTGTGTCACTGTTCTTGCAATCATGCAAACTATGTTCTTGCATACGTCATGTCATTTAATAGGCCATTCTGTAAACTGAAGTGGAGACTTTATTACGATCATTTGCAGGAATTACAATTTCATGCAGTCAAAAGGTTGGTGAGATTTTTTAAACTGTCAAAAAATAACAATGTCTGGCATTCCATACTGTCTGGGCAAATATTTGAAACATTTAACTGCTGCATTGCATAAAATATTCGGATAAAATTCTGTAAAAAATTTTAAAAACCTAATGTTATGTAACTGTTTTGCATATCGCTTACACTGCCATTATTTACGTCAGCGGTACAGCATGACATGGCCTTCAGGTAACAGCTTTACACCACCTGCGAAGGCGACAAGTGTGCCGTTTCAAGAGGGCGAGCAATACTTCGTCCAGTTAGCTTAGCTCCTGCAAGAAGTACTGATGCTGTCCATACAGCAGGATGTGTCACTGAATATTCGTTAGGAAATTTATATTCATCACAATCTTGCTACAGCAAATTACATACTTCCCCCCCCCCCCTCCCCCAGAATCGGTAGAAATCCGGAGAAATGATGGTATGCTTGTCTGGCGTGGTTCCTGTATGTGATTCCTTTTGTGATTTGAACAACGTCTTTCTACGAGTTCGCTGTACAATCGGAAAAAGTGCATTTTGTTTCTCACAGTGAGCGGGTGAAATGACTCAACACACAGCACTTAAGTCTGCTCTTCACTGATGTACTTCTGTAGGGCACACTTTTGTTGCCACTTCAGTTTTTGTTGTTACCAACGTTAGAAACATCAGTAAAACGTCAGTCGATTATGGTATCCGCGTGATGTGGAAAGTTGCGGTGTACGGTCTGCCACAGGAACTGTGGACTGTAGATCGTATATTTTTGTAAAGCGTTTTCAATGGGTGCGACCAGCAAATGCTTCATTCAAGGAAGCAGGCTGGCTGGTTCAAATGGCTCTGAGCACTATGGGACTTAACTTCTGAGGTCATCAGTCCCCTAGACTTAGAACTACTTAAACCTAACTAACCTAAGGATATCACACACATCCATGCCCGAAGCAGGATTCGAACCTGCGACCGTAGCAGTCGCGCCGTTCCAGACTGCAGCGCCTAGAACCGCTCGGCCACCCCGGCCGGCAAGGACGCAGGAAAAGAATAATATCCCTGTCAGCTATGGCTGTCGCCAATACTGTTAACGCGAATTCTGTGATCCCACCGGTTTATCATAACCGCCGGCCACGCTAAATGGCCACGAAGCAGACAATGGAAGGACAATATACACTGCTACAGAGCGGGGTCGGGGAATTTCACATCGGTCAGCTCTGCACGGTGGGCCATCCGGTTGCCCGATGAATTCACCGTCGCAGAGCGTTCCACCGGACTTAACTGCTGCCACCTCGCCCAACTCTGCTACGTCATACATTTCTATTGTCAATGCCAAGCGGCACTTGATATGACGTAAAGAGCGATGTTAACGCACAGTGCATGATTTTAACCGAGTAGTATGGAATGATGAAATACACTACACACTGTATCAACTCGATGGAAGTGTTTGGATTTGCCGATGCCTGCAGAACGTCACGGGCCGTCGTATCTAGAGCCAACAGTAAAGTATGGAAGAAGTGTTGTTAGAGTATGAGGTTCTTTTTTCCTAGTTGAGATGTTGTTCCCTGCGCTTAGGAAATCGCTAAATGCGGAAGGAAATGAACACATTTACAGCACTGTCTATTGCGTGCAGTAGAAAAACGTTTCGGACTCGGCAGCTTTTTGTATCAGCAGGGCAATGTACTGTCATTATGCACCATCTGTCACGCAATGGGTTTTGGACAGTAACATCCCTGGAATAGACTGCCTGCGCTGAGTCGGCACCTGAACCCGATCGGAACAATTTGGGGGAGGGGGACTTAGAATGTCTATATGTCTATTTCGCTGCAGACCCCATCGTCAAACACTGCTTTTTTTTCTTTTTTTGGGTCATCAGTCTTCTGGCTGGTTTAACACGGCCCGCCACGAATTCCTCTCAGAGCAACATTTTAAACCTACGTCCTCAGTTATTTGCTAGATGTATTCCAGTTTCTGTCATCTTCTACAGTTTTTGCCCTCTGCAGCACCCTCTAGTACCATGGAAGTTGAAACGTCCCCTTAGAACAATTTATACATGACTGTGCTTAAACTGATACACAATATTTTTAGCGCAACGCAATCTGACTTTCAGAAATCCCTACAAAAGAATGGCCCTGACTAACATTAACCTATATCTTTCACAAATCACTTACCTCACAAAAATCTTCGTTACTCAAGCTACTGCATTACAACGAGCACCACTACTGCCAGCTAAATAAAACTACTGAAGGCACTAACTACTGATAGGCATAGTTAGCAAATGAAAGATTTTAATAGAGAACAAACAATGTATTTACCTTAATAGTCATAATGTATATAGCAGTTCATGACATCCAGTTTTACAAATTTCAAAACTCCGCCATTTCTCTCCCCACATCCACCACTGCTGGCGGCTCACCTCCAACTGCGCAACGCTACGCGCTGTTAACATCCAGCTGCCCAACACTACAATGGCAGACAACAATGCAAACTAGCCACAGACTGCTCACAGCACAGCCAGTGATTTTCATACAGAGCGCTACGTGACGTTGCCAATAACAAAACATAAACAGCCTACTTACATAGCTCCCATGCTCCCCACAAAAAAATTTACAAATTGTTTTGGGCAGTGGCCAATAATGATTTGATAAAATTTTTCATAATTACAATAACAATGATATCAAATGCACACACTTATTCATACAATGTTGGTCAAAAGCTAAAATTTTCTCACAGTCCATAAAGACAGTCCTGATCGTTCATCACAGTAAAATAGCAGTGTTTTTCTCAAAGTCTGAGCAGTAGAAGAAAATGCACAAGGAAGTAGTGGATTTCCATGCAGTCTTGAAGAAGTAGTGTTGTCCTTCCAACAAAAAGACAGTGCTGACTCTTGACATGCAGACAGGTAATGGGCCACAACAGAGCAAACCCACTGCAGAGTCATTCGACGTTTTGAAGAATATTGATAGGTAGGTCATCACAGAGTAGACCCACTGTAGTCCTTGTAGAGATTACAGTATTGGTGGGCCACCAGGGGTGCAGACCCACTGCAGTCCTTGTAGAAATAGTGGTACTGGTGAGTCAGCAAAGGTGTAGACCCACTGTAGTCCTTGTAGAAATAATGGTATTTGTGGGCCATCAAAGATGCAGACCCACTGTAGTCCTTGTAGACACGGCCAACAGCCATCTGTTGCGACTCTGCAGGTACACAATCACCATTGAAGAGTCTTGCGAAGAATATAGCAAGTCCATGAACCACCACTTGTGCATGCACAAAGTTTTTGGAATAGTCCTTAGAAGTCTTGCAGACAATATAGCAAGTCCATAAACCACCACTTGTGCACTCACAAAGTTTTTGGAATTGTCCTTAGAACCAGCAATGCTGTTAATCAGTCCCTTGCTGAATTATTAACACATGTGCAAACACTATCAGTCCCTACTTCTCACATGTTGTCCATATACTATGACCAACAGAAACGTGTGCAGTGAAATGTAACTTACAAGTTACTTAATTTGATGAACTGGTGTCAATTACAATTTTATAACATAACAATACAATAACAAAGGTACAAAATACATCAGTAAAGAACATAACAATACAGATAACATTTGTAGTACAGGCTTTACAAAAGAATCGAAATAACATATACATCAGTGTTACAGGAATTATGACATGAGTACATACATAAAAGATCAGAATAACTTTTGAAACATCAACTTCACAAATGAGCATTAAAACAAAACAGAATAAATAATGTCTAAACATCTTTACAAAGAAAATAACATATTATCAGAAAAATTCTACAACATAACTCTTATTAGCTAAACACAATAAGACCGGAAAAACACAAATTCACATAATGTAATAACACAAAAATACAGGACAGGGTTTGTTTTCAGTGTGACATTTGGTACTGCAGTCCACCCCAAAACTTCATTCCATATATCTTTCCTCTTATTTCAACATTTGTTTCCATCAAAAAAATTCTATCCAATCTTGCTTTCTGTATTCTGTTCACATCCTCTTTCAAAAATAGTTTTTCTCCACTGTACACTACTTTTTTGGCCAAACCATTTTCTTATACCTTCTCAATGAATTTCTTCCAATTCATCATAACTCAATCTCTTATATAGTCTACCCCTCTTAAGCTAGCTTGAATCTACTGAGCTCAGATGCTAAACTAAGGGACGAGGCAATGCAGCAGCACAAAACAATTAACACAAACAGCAATGACATAAAAATTGGAAATTTGCAAAGCAAGCTACAGTAAATGTAAATTACCAAGCAATGCAACATTACAACTAATATGAGCCAATGTGCAGCAACAAGAAAAATAAATCAGTAGTAAAACTAGCTTAACAGAGTAATACAAAGTGAAATTTAGTAGCACTATGCCTGGCAAACAGCCGCAGCAAATGGAATAACTTATATCTAAACATGAGAAAGCTCAAGCAGAAAAAATATTACAGTAAAAATGGCCATGTTTAATACCTATGTCACATCTTAACACTAGAGTGATGCATCACTGTAACTTGCTATAGCAGACAAGTTACCAAGTCACTGACAAAAATTATGTATGCAATTCCTGTGAAGTGGTAATGTCTTTTTGTGCTCCCTCATTTTTTCGGAGTACATCCATCATAAAGTTATTTTTTACTGGATCTGTAGGCATAAAATATTTATATTAGTACATCTATAAAATTTTATTTTAACCAATGCTGCAGTGCAGCTAGGAACTAGATATTAAACAAAATAGGCAAAGCAAGGCGTGAAACGTCATTCACTAGCCATATGGCTTTTCATAATGCAGTAAACAATCTTTCAACTAGCAAGACAATAGACATGAAATGTTTCTCATCATTTCATTTCAGTAAATATCATAAATTAAGAACTCTACAGTGTAATCATGTTTTCAAGTTTAAGGGTGTCGTATATACGATGCTTTCTACAAAGGAATGTCAATAGCGAGGATAATGGCCTCCTTCTTTTTTTCTTCTCCACCTGTGCCTCTGAAAGGCACACACTAATGGCTTTTTTCCAGGCATCTGTCGCACAGCTGGGTGCCCACAATGCATTACGTGAAGGTGGTCACTTAACTTTCTTACCGAAATATTTACGACTGCAGTTTCCGCTACAGTGACAGTCTCATATAAAAATATTTCACAGGTCAAGAATTTGCGTTACAAATCTGTAGAAACAAAATCCTATTGATATAACAGTGTCCAAAAAATTTTCGTTGGCATTGTAATACATTCACGCATTTACACACATTTCATAACTCTTAAAGTACGATTCTCGGTTTCCAACATCCTTTTCCACAAACCAGAGTCCCTAACCACTACTCATTATTCCTTACCTTATCCGTCGACACTTCTTCAATATTTCATCATAACAGATATGTAGCATAATCAAATAACTCATATAGCATCAGCTTATTGATCATAAACATACCGCAACAGCATAATACACATAGTCATCATAATAATAACATCATAACACCTCAGTCAACTCTCAAAATCGTCGTAGCTTCCTCCAATAATTTCAAAACCTAAAAAAAATTCTCTGCTCATGTCAAAAGTGTCATCTGCCTCAAACGTACTTTAAAAATCGTGATCCCATACCAAATATACCATTCAAAACTCTCATAATATCACAATGGGTCCGAAAAAAATATGAAGAGTTCAGAAAGTACAGACAAAATACAATTTCGTAAGTGTGAAGTTATCCAACAGTGTAATTGCTTAAACATCTGTCACTGCCATAGTAAAAAACTTTGTCTCTCTCAGTTAAATGATCAGATAGCTGTGTAATTATATGTTAGAGAAATATGGTACTGATGTGTAAAGTTGTGTAGGCAAATACCATATTAGCTAGGGCTCCTTGTGCTTGCCAAACACGATACACAAAGTAACCGTGTACCCCCCTGAGTATTATTGTAATTATACCCTCATGTGTTACAGATTACAGCAATAGAATGAAATGTATCACGAAAAACCTTTGTATCATTGTACTTCAAATATCTTTAAAAATAAATGTTTTAAGTACAAAATTAATCACTCAAATACGTGTACTGTAGCACTAAATTGTGCGTCATGTTGTAAGATAATCCCTGTGGAAGTCTCGTAGTTATCGTCCTCCGAAAGCTAAGTTCTGCAGAAGTCAATGTACTTACCTCATGATAAACAAAAGTGAAATGCTTTGCATATAGATATCTTAGTTATTACGCTTATTGTTGTGATGAAGAAAGTACTGTGCTGTAATGTATTGTTGTGCTACGGAAAAGGCTGTCTCCTTGTAGCTATACCACAAAAGTTACTACTAAAACATGTTTTACTTTCCAGAATAATTCAGAAAAACTGTGCAGATATAAAACAGATACACCGCAAAAGCAACATTGTAAATTGTCACTCATTAGTAACGTCGTGATATAATCGTGTAGCTGTCACATAAACTAACCACTGTGTCATCTGATATCTCACAGAAAGTACTTTAAATCCAGAATGTATCTTCAAGTAAACCAAAATGTTGCATTAAAATCTCATTAGCAGTACCAGTATATGTCCTAAGTATGTAAGGCTGATAGTCGTTACGTAATTGTGCCACTAACAAGCAAGAATGTACACACACAATAACACTGTGTCGTCTGTTCACTATAAAATGCACTCGTAAATACTGTCTAAGTATGCTCTCTAGGATCTAGACTGGATAGTGAACTTCAAAACACTGTTGCATGTTAACAGTTTCTAAGTGTGACAAAGAGTACTAGTAACGTGAAGTGAAAATTTTATAGGAAAGACTAAGTTAAAAGGCAGATTATCTCTCAATAAATGGCTTTACATGTGAAATGTGGCGCAATCCTTTACTCTTCCTACTATGCACAGCTCCAGCTTCATCGGAATTATCCTGTGGTATATGGTACATCGGTAAAGAATGCTAAAATTTTTCTCAAGGTTAGCGCCTATGTTATTTTTCCCTGAGCCAGCCGGCGCACGTGGCTGCCTGTGGTGCGAGTCATTGTCTGCTATCTCTTTGTTGCCGCACGTCGTTATTGCGATTAGGAGACCTAACTTCTGCAAATTCACCTCGTCGAGAGGGCCCTGCCCTGTTTGAAGCTCGCCAGTTCTGATGCAATTCAGGTCAATCGTTTTGTCGGTAGTTTACATAGTTTCTTGTTTGTCGGTCATGTGGTGGAGAATTTCTCCCGGAATCGTAACTGCGCGCTGAAATGTTGCGTCTGAAGTTATTCTGTCTCCCTTGATAATAATTGTTCTGGTTTCCATATTGTCTGTTTCTATGGTTATCCATATTCATAATTACGGAAGTGCGATCTTTCTCTGTAACTATTACTCTGCCAGTGGTTGTCATATGGGTGGTGTCTGTTTTGGTCATGATTTACGTTGTAAGAATAGCCTTGTCGTGTCCAGTTATTATTTCTTTCATCGCGGAATTGTGACGGATGTGAACTGTAATTGTTGTGCTCCTATTTTCGCGTTCCGCGATTGTCAGTGTCAGTTTCCAGTTCTTGTAAGAGTCCCTGAAAAGCTTCAATGTCGTCTTTGCAACGTCCTGCCAAGATAATATGTCGTAAATGTTCAGGCAATTTGATTAAGCAAATGCGGATAAGTTCTGAGGGGCTGTAAGGGTTCGACAGGTACTGATTCTTGTGCAACATGTCTTCAAAATATTTCACAAGACTGGAAAATTCAGATTGTTCGAAATGTTTCATCATTATGATGCCATGTTTTACTCGGTCTTCTGTGGCTTGAGACCAATATGCTGAGAGGAAGGCATGGTAAAACTCTCCTTCACTGTGGCAATCGTGAATGACTGATAGCATTCTTACAGCTGGTTCATTCTCTAAGTAGCCACACATAAATTCTAATCTGTGTTCTAATGACCAGTTGGGAGGAAAACAATGAGAGAATTGATGAAGCCACGCTTGTGGATGAGTGTCGTTGCCGGAATTCTTAAATGTTTTGAATTTACGTGTAGTAATGAACAGCTTATAGTCAAAATCATCATGTCGGCGAGTCGCATATCGGTCATTGTTACGTCGTTTCGGCGGTTCCATCTCAAAATTCGGTGTACCTCGCCAATTTCTTTCATAATTTCCGAAGTGCCCTGTGTTATTATTTTGTGGCTGTTCCGTATTTCTATGTCCTTCTTCCCGTATTGGAGCGCGAATGTCCTCTGAAATACGTAATTCTTGTATTACCTGCGTCAGCTGATCTTGTACTTCCCGGATTTCTCTTTGGTGTTGCGTATTAATTTGATTCTGATTTTGTTTGAATTTCCTAATTTGTTCGCACTCTTCTGTGTCATTAAAGACTACCGGTTTTGTGTCATTCAGATTATCATCTACCTTTGTAGATAAATTATTTAGCTGATCCGAAAGTTCGGCTACTTTCTCTGATAATGAACTAATTTCTTCCATGCGTCTTTCTGAACCAATTTTCAGAGTATCTACTGTATCCTTTAAGTTTTCATGAGTTTTTGCAAGTTGCGTAACCGAATCGGTAGATGCAACTGAGTCAATTTTAGCTTGCAAGGTCTCATGATTTTCATGAACAATAGTTTGCAGTTCTTTTATGGCTGCTTCGTAATTCTGTAATGCATTTTCATGCCGCGAAAAAATAAGTTGAAAATTCTCACAAATCTGTGTTTCTACGTCATTACAGACTTTTTGACATTTCGATTCAATGTTATGTAACTCAGTAGTCAAATCTTCACGTGTTTGTTCAAGTGTGGTATCTAACTTTTGAAGCTTTTGCTGTGTATGTCTCTGATTTTGTTCCATTGTGTCTAACTGTTGCTGTGTTTGTCTCTGATTTTGTTCCAGTGTGTCTAACGTTTGAAGCTTTTGCTGTGTTTGTCTCTGATTTTGTTCCATTGCGTCTAACTTTTGAAGATTTTGTTCCATTGTGTCTAACTTTTCAAGATTTTGTTCCATTATGTCTAACTTTTGAAGCTTTTGTCCCATTTGTTGCAGTAATTGTAATAACAATGCACTGGTGTCTGAAACATGTTCCTCAGTGCTATTCGGCAATGCATTTGAACCGGCAATATTCGCAGTTTGAAAAGCAGAAAATGTGTCTTGACTTATTTGAGAAAAGGGTAAGGACGCAAAACCTGAATCTACAGTATTTACAAGATTGTGTCCTGTCATTTCGGATTCCTGAGGCAAGCTGTTGCCGACCGATCGATCGATAATGCTTCCCTGTTCACTAATTGTTTCACTGTCTACACCATTGTTTGCAGCCCGCTCCATTTCCCTATGCACAATTACCAAATTACTACTTTGAACATTAGTTAATTCATTACTCGGTGGCGCTAACACACTGCTTTCGTCTTCACTGTCATTTCTCAGTTTATTTTGGAGCCTAGTATTACGTGTTTCATACGCCATTATTGTCACAATATTTCACACGATAACACAGAAAAGCACAATTTGAAGAGCAAAAATAAGATAACACATTAACGTAGCACTGAAAATAATATCTCGTTAATTGCAAGCGCAGCTGCGAAATACTTGGTGCAAATCTACATGCATGCCACAACTGTTTTACTGTACAACTATGAAAAACTACAACTACAAAGGAAATTCTCTCTATAATTACGCGCTAGCAATAAACAAAAGCTACACTAATTACACAAACTACAAGAAAAAAATCAGAAGATTCCAGTGAGGTATCCTCGGCTAAGGGTCGACATATGAAACGTCCCCTTGGAACAATTATACTTTACTGTCCTTAAACTGACACACAATATTTTTAGCGCAACGCAATCTGACTTTCAGAAATCCCTACAAAAGAATGGCCCTGACTAACATTAACCCATACCTTTCACAAATCACTTACCTCACAAAAATCTTCGTTACTCAAGCTACTGCAATACAGCGAGCGCCAGTACTGCCAGCTAAATAAAAGATTCAAACTACTGAAGGCACTAACTACTGATAGGCATAGTTAGCAAATGAAAGATTTTAATAGAGAACAAACAATGTATTTACCTTAATAGTCATAATGTATATAGCAGTTCATGACATCCAGTTTTACAAATTTCAAAACTCCGCCATTTCTCTCCCCACATCCACCACTGCTGGCGGCTCACCTCCAACTGCGCAACGCTACGCGCTGTTAACATCCAGCTGCCCAACACTACAAAGCAGACAACAATGCAAACTAGCCACAGACTGCTCACAGCACAGCCAGTGATTTTCATACAGAGCGCTACGTAACGTTGCTAATAAGAAAACATAAACAGCCTGCGCTGAGTCGGCACCTGAACCCGATCGGAACAGTGGGGGGGGGGGTTAGAATGTCTATTTCGCTGCACACCCCATCGTCAAAGACTGCTTTTTTTTCTTTTTTTGGGTCATCAGTCTTCTGGCTGGTTTAACGCGGCCCGCCACGAATTCCTCTCCTGTGCCAACCTCTTCAACTCAGAGCAACACTTTAAACCTACGTCCCCAGTTATTTGCTAGATGTATATCAGTTTCTGTCATCCTCTACAGTTTTTGCCCTCTGCAGCACCCTCTAGTACCATGGAAGTCATTCCCTCATGTCTTAACAGATGTCCTATCATCCTGTCCCTTCTCCTTATCAGTGTTTTCCATATACTCCTTTCCTCTGCGATTCTGCGCAGAACCTCTTCGTTCCTTACCTTATCACTCCACTTAATATTCAACATTCGTCTGTAGCAACACAATCTCAAATGCGTCGATTGTCTCCTACTCCGGTTTTCTCACAGCCTGTGTTTCACTACCATACAATGCTGAGCTCCGAATGCACATTCTCACAAATTTGTTCCTCACATTAAGACCTATGTTTGATACTCTTAGACTTCTCTTGGCCAGGAATTCCCTTTTTTCCACTGTTAGTCTCTAGTCTACTTTTGATCTCCTCCTTGCTCCGTCCGTCGTTGCTGGTTAGGTAGTAGAATTCCTTAACTTCATCTACTTCGTCACCATCAATCTTGATAAGTTTATCGCTGTTCTCATTTCTGCTTCTCCTCACTTCTTTCGTCTTTCTTCGATTTTACTCTGAACCCATATACCGTACTCATTGGACTGTCCATTCCATTCAGCAGATCATGTAATTCTTCTTCATTTTATCTCAGGACAGCAGATCATGTAATTCTTCTTCATTTTATCTCAGGACAGCAAAGCCATCAGCGAATAATATCATTGATATCCTTTCACCTCCAATTTTAATCCCACTCTTGAACCTTCCTTTTGTTTCCAGCAATGCTATGTGTCAATATTGCCATCTTTGGTTCGGTTCTTATGGAAGAATGGGCTGTGATACCTCCACAGACATTGAGACATCTTAAAGCGTCCCAGCCGTTTTAAATACATAAAGGCGAGGATGGACGCACCCTATGTTAAAGTCCACTAACATGTATCTCAATACTTTTGATCAGGTTGTGGACACGTAGTGTCACAGTGAGGTGCGGAGACCCACATAACATCCCTGAATGGACTCACTTGAAGCTACACATGATCTGCTACCCTTCCGCGATGTTGCGTCACCATGTAGCAAGACTCTTAATTCGGGGCCCAAGCAGCATCGCACCAATCGCCCATACATGCCTTCCGCAGTAGACAGCAAGACAACTCAACAGGAATACGCAATGTTCTGCGATAGAGAATTTTTCCGGCTTGTATGGCCGTGGTCTATGGAACTCTTCAATCCCTGACGTTTTGTCGAAGCCTACGATGGATATCTTCGGAGGTGCTGCTGGTTGCGCTGAGTCTTGCCGACTGACGAGTCGGACGTCGAAGAGCGGCCTAAATACTAAAGCGGGAGTGGTCTGGATTTCACATGATAGCAGAGATAAACCTTGTCAAAGATTTTTTTAACTATCGATTATAGTACGCCAAAGATAAAAACTTCGATTCTGTAGCGCCACAGTCCATATATCACTGAGTTTCATGGCTTCTTTTCTGTTAAAATTATCCCCATGTTTATATATTTCGGTGGCTTCTCTATATAGCCGAGGATAACAGTTCGTCACAGTACATAAAACTTCATCACCTGATTGAAGAGCATGTTCCGCCATGGCTGATTTGTCTGTTTTCCCTAGTCGGCAAAGAGTTTTATGTTCCTTCAACCGTGTATTCACACCTCTCTTTGTAGTTCCAATGTAGACCTTGCCACACGTACACGGAATCTTACATACACCACTTGCAGACAGAGGGGGACGTTTATCCTTAACGCTCTTCGACGTCCGACTCGTCAGTAGGCGAGACTCAGCACAACCAGGAGCACCACCGTAGCTTTGGACGACAGGTCAGGGATTGAAGAGTTCCATGGACCGCGGCCATACGACGCGGAAAAATTCTCAGCAGCTGGAACATCCGGTCGTGGAAGCCTTTATTGTATGCTCCTGCGATAGAGCTCAGAGGACGTGTGCATCGGGAGAGGTAGCCTCCGCCAAGCAGCGAGCAGCCACGCCTTCAAAGGTCGGAGGTTCGGCTCCATCGAGTTGTTCATGGGATTCTGTGAATGCAGAGTGTCTTCGCAAAGTCGCCGTCACCAGCACTAACCGTCTCACCCACGTTGGCCGCTACTGTAGAGCATCATCAGCATGCTGTCTCTTAGCAGCGTGCAGCGCCCATAGGCAAAGGCTCCTCCACTATGCTGGATACGAAGATGGTGTTGTTCGACGCCAGACTGCACCGCTGACAACCTCGCAGTCCTCTGTCCGTTCACATTGGATCATTTACGAGTTCTACAGTAGGGGTCTATCTTTCTGCGGCCAGCCTCACCTTCCATGGACTCCTCAATTCTTCGCCCGCTGGTCGAATCCGCAATAATTGGGTGCGATAGCGTCTGTACCATCCTGGCAGACCGAAGCAATGTTTCCGTATTTATTCACGTGAGGCCGCCTATATAGGACCTTAGAATTGGTGCCAACAAAATTGTATAAACAAATTGATTCTTTACTATTGCTCACTGCAAGAAGTAGCCTGTTAGTGATATCACATGGAACACTAAAGCGGCAGTATATTGTGAAGATGTACTCAACAGTCACCAGAATTTCCGTAGTACGCAACTGATTTCTCACTGAAACGTTTTTTTTTCTGTCTATAAGCACACAAATAAATCCTAATGCTTGTCGAAGATCTCCACCAAAGAGTAAACAAAAAGAAAGGGGGTCGCTCGTAAGGAGTCCCAACTGTGTGTGTCCGCTTCTGTGAATACGTTTGTGAGAATGTCTCATCTTGAATTACGACAAATAGTACCTTAGACCTTTAAAATGCAACTCACCTCCGTCTTTGTGAATACGTTAGGTACTGTATTCATGTTACGATCTACGCGGCAGATGAAGGATTCGCTGCAGATGTCACTCAACGTTCATGGGTAGAGGTTCTGCTGCTCTCAGAAATATCTTGCTCCCCAAAGTCTGGTCTTACCTGCAACAAAAAAAATTAAGTAGACGTTACAACGGGCCATCACACCAAGCTAAGTGTCTGCACTATTAAATGGGAACAAAAAGTACAATTCCTGTTACAGGTTTTCCACCTAACCGCATCCAGGGGCAAGAAAAATTCTGATTTCAGTTTTTCACGGAAGTATTGACCGTATTTAAAAATTTAGAATGCTTTCATAATTTACTCATTAAGATATAGAACATTATGTTACAAATTTGACACAGTAACTCATATACACTCCTGGAAATTGAAATAAGAACACCGTGAATTCATTGTCCCAGGAAGGGGAAACTTTATTGACACATTCCTGGGGTCAGATACATCACATGATCACACTGACAGAACCACAGGCACATAGACACAGGCAACAGAGCATGCACAATGTCGGTACTAGTACAGTGTATATCCACCTTTCGCAGCAATGCAGGCTGCTATTCTCCCATGAAGACGATCGTAGAGATGCTGGATGTAGTCCTGTGGAACGGCTTGCCATGCCATTTCCACCTGGCGCCTCAGTTGGACCAGCGTTCGTGCTGGACGTGCAGACCGCGTGAGACGACGCTTCATCCAGTCCCAAACATGCTCAGTGGGGGACAGATCCGGAGATCTTGCTGGCCAGGGTAGTTGACTTACACCTTCTAGAGCACGTTGGGTGGCACGGGATACATGCGGACGTGCATTGTCCTGTTGGAACAGCAAGTTCCCTTGCCGGTCTAGGAATGGTAGAACGATGGGTTCGATGACGGTTTGGATGTACCGTGCACTATTCAGTGTCCCCTCGACGATCACCAGTGGTGTACGGCCAGTGTAGCAGATCGCTCCCCACACCATGATGCCGGGTGTTGGCCCTGTGTGCCTCGGTCGTATGCAGTCCTGATTGTGGCGCTCACCTGCACGGCGCCAAACACGCATACGACCATCATTGGCACCAAGGCAGAAGCGACTCTCATCGCTGAAGACGACACGTCTCCATTCGTCCCTCCATTCACGCCTGTCGCGACACCACTGGAGGCGGGCTGCACGATGTTGGGGCGTGAGCGGAAGACGGCCTAATGGTGTGCGGGACCGTAGCCCAGCTTCATGGAGACGGTTGCGAATGGTCCTCGCCGATACCCCAGGAGCAACAGTGTCCCTAATTTGCTGGGAAGTGGCGGTGCGGTCCCCTACGGCACTGCGTAGAATCCTACGGCCTTGGCGAGCATCCGTGCGTCGCTGCGGTCCGGTCCCATGTCGACGGGCACGTGCACCTTCCGCCGACCACTGGCGACAACATCGATGTACTGTGGAGACCTCACGCCCCACGTGTTGAGCAATTCGGCGGTACGTCCACCCGGCCTCCCGCATGCCCACTATACGCCCTCGCTCAAAGTCCGTCAACTGCACATACGGTTCACGTCCACGCTGTCGCGGCATGCTACCAGTGTTAAAGACTGCGATGGAGCTCCGTATGCCACGGCAAACTGGCTGACACTGACGGCGGCGGTGCACAAATGCTGCGCAGCTAGCGCCATTCGACGGCCAACACCGCGGTTCCTGGTGTGTCCGCTGTGCCGTGCGTGTGATCATTGCTTGTACAGCCCTCTCGCAGTGTCCGGAGCAAGTATGGTGGGTCTGACACACCGGTGTCAATGTGTTCTTTTTTCCATTTCCAGGAGTGTATGAAAGTCAGGACTGTACACATGCTTTCAGGCAGTGTAATTCATGGCGCGTAAATTACCCGATATTACCAGTTATTGTAAACGTCTATGAATTTGAAAAGCTTGAGAAATGGCGTAATGCTAAAACTTGCTGCCAGATTAAAACTGTGTGTCGGACCGAGACTCGAACTCGGGACCTTTGACTTTCTCGGGCAAGTGCTTTACCATCTGAGCAACCCAAGCACGACTCATGTCCCGTCCACAAAGCTTTACTTCTGCCAGTACCTCGTCTACATCTACATCTACATCTACACCCATACTCGGCAAGCCACCTGACGGTGTGTAGCGGAGGGTACCCTGAGTACCTCTATCGGTTCTCCCTTCTATTCCAGTCTCGTATTGTTCGTGGAAAGAAGGATTGTCGGTACGCTTCTGTGTGGGCTCTAATCTCTCTGATTTTATCCTCATGGTCTCTTCGCGAGATATATGTAGGAGGGAGCAATATACTGCTTGACTCTACGGTGAAGGTATGATCTCGAAACTTTAACAAAAGCCCATACCGAGCTACTGAGCGTCTCTTCTGCAGAGTCTTCCACTGGAGTTTATCTATCATCTCCGTAACGCTTTCGCGATTACTAAATGATCCTGTAATGAAGCGCGCTGCTCTCCGTTGGATCTTCTCTATCTCTTCTATCAACCTTATCTGGTACGGATCCCACACTGCCGAGCAGTATTCAAGCAGTGGGCGAACAAGCGTACTGTAAACTACTTCCTTTGTTTTCGGATTGCATTTCCTTAGGATTCTTCCAATGAATCTCAGTCCGGCATCTGCTTTACCGACGATCAACTTTATATGATCATTCCATTTTAAATCACTCCTAATGCGTACTCCCAGATAATTTATGGAATTAACTGCTCCCAGTTGCTGACCTGCTATTTTGTAGCTAAAGGATAAGGGATCTATCTTTCTATGTATTCGCAGCACATTACACTTGTCTACATGGAGACTGAATTGCCAGTCCCTGCACCATGCGTCAATTCGCTGCAGATCCTCCTGCATTTCAATACAATTTTACATTGTTTCAACCTCTCGATACACCACAGCATCATCTGCAAAAAGCCTCAGTGAACTTCCGATGTCATCCACAAGGTCATTTATGTACATTGTGAATAGCAACGGTCCCATGACACTCCCATGCGGCACACCTGAAATCACTCTTGCTTCGGATGACTTCTCTCCCTTGAGAATGACATGCTGCGTTCTGTTATCTAGGAACTCTTCAATCCAATCACACAATTGATCTGATATTCCATGTGCTCTTACTTTGTTGATTAAACGGCTGTGGGGAACTGTATCGAACGCCTTGCGGAAGTCAAGAAACACGGCATTTACCTGTGAACCCGTGTCTACGGCCCTCTGAGTCTCGTGGACGAATAGAGCGAGCTGGGTTTCACACGACCGTCTTTTTCGAAACCCATGCTGATTCCTACAGAGTAGATTTCTAGTCTCCAGAAAAGTCATTATATTCGAACATAACACAAATTCCAAAATTCTGCAACAGATCGACGTTAGAGATGTAGGTATATAGTTCTGCACATCTGTTCGACGTCCCTTCTTGAAAACGGGGATGACCTGCGCCCTTTTCCAATCCTTTGGAACGCTACGCTCTTCTAGAGACCTACGGTACACCGCTGCAAGAAGGGGGGCAAGTTCCTTCGCGTACTCTGTGTAAAATCGAACTGGTATCCCATCAGCTCCAGCGGCCATTCCTCTTTTGAGCAATTTTAATTGTTTCTCTATCCCTCTGTCGTCTATTTCGATATCTACCATTTTGTCATCTGTACGACAATCTAGAGAAGCAACTACAGTGCAGTCTTCCTCAGTGAAACAGCTCTGGAAAAAGACATTTAGTATTTCGGCCTTTACTCTGTCATCCTCTGTTTCAGTACCATTTTGGTCACAGAGTGTCTGGACATTTTGTTTTGTTCCACCTACCGCTTTGACATAAGACCAAAATTTCTTAGGATTTTCTGCCAAGTCAGTACACAGAACTTTACTTTCGAATTCATTGAACGCCTCTCGCATAGACCTCCTCACAGTACATTTCGCTTCGCGTAGTTTTTGTTTGTCTGCAAGGCTTTGGCTATGTTTATGTTTGCTGTGAAGTTCCCTTTGCTTCCGCAGCAGTTTTCTAACTCGGTTGTTTACAACGGTGGCTCTTTTCCATCTCTTACGATCTTGCTTGGCATATACTCATCTAACGCATATTGTACGATGTTTTTGAACTTTGTCCACTGATCCTCAACACTATCTGTACTTGAGACAAAACTTTTGTGTTGAGCCGTCAGGTACTCTGTAATCTGCTTTTTGTCACTTTTGCTAAACAGAAAAATCTTCCTATTTTTTTAATACTTCTATTTACGGCTGAAATCATCGATGCAGTAACCGCTTTCTGATCGCTGATTCCCTGTTCTGCGGGAACTGTTTCAAATAGTTCGGGTCTGTTTGTCACCAGAAGGTCTAATATGTTATCGCCACGAGTCGGTTTTCTGTTTAACTGCTCAAGGTAGTTTTCAGATAAAGCACTTAAAAAAAATTCCACTGGATTCTTTGTCCCTGCCACCCGTTATGAACGTTTGAGTCTCCCAGTCTATATCCGGCAAATTAAAATCGCCAACCAGAACTATAACATGGTGGGGAAATCTACTCGAAATATTTTCTAAATTATCTTTCAGGTGCTCAGCCACAACAGCTGCTGAGCCAGGGGGCCTATAGAGACATCCAATTACCATGTCTGCGCCTGCTTTAACCGTGACCTTCACCCAAATTATTTCACATTTCGGATCTCCGTCAGTTTCCTTCTATACTATTGCACTTCTTATCGCTATAAACACGCCTCCCCCTTCACTGTCCAGCCTGTCTCTGCGGTATACATTCCAATCTGAGTTTAGGATTTCATTACTGTTTACGTCTGGTTTCAGCCAACTTTCTGGGCGTTGTGACCGTTTATTAATGAGAGCAGTTCTGGAACCTTTCTATAGACGCTCCTGCAGTTTACTATTAGCACATTAATATTGTTATTCCCTGTTGCATTTTGCCTACTCCTACCTTGCCGCGTCTCAGGAGGCGTCTTGTCTCCTACCCTCCAAACTGTACAGAAGCTCTCCTGCGAATCTTGCAGAACTAGCTCTCCAGAAAGAAAGGATATTGTGGAGACATGGCTTAGCCACAGCCTAGAGGATGTTTCCAGAATGAGATTTTCACTCTGCAGCGGAGTGTGCGCTGATATGAAACTTCCTGGCAGATTAAAACTGGAAACATCCCCAACGCTGTAGCTAAGCCATGTCTCCGCAGTATCCTTTCTCTCAGGAGTGCTAGTTCTGCAAGGTTCGCAGGAGAGCTTCTGTAAAGTTTGGAAGGTAGGAGACGAGATACTGGCAGAAGTAAAGCTGTGAGGACGGGGCGTGAGTCGTGCTTGGGTAGCTCAGATGGTAGAGCACTTGCCCGCGAAAGGCAAAGGTCCCGAGTTCGAGTCTCGGTCCGGCACCCAGTTTTAATCTGCCAGCAAGTTTCATATCAGTGCATACTCCGCTGCAGAGTGAAAATCTCATTCTGGGCGTAATGTTTGTCTCATAACCCCTGCAACGAAGATCAGCTCTTAGTTCGCCAACCAACCACAGAGAGTAACTTACATTATTCATTTTTGAAGATTTGTTTTTAAACTGTTTCTAACGTGTATCGTTGCTTCTAGGTATTTATGTGATACCGCTGACTGTAATCGCTCCTCAGTAACACTCTGTAGGCAAAGGCTTCTGTTTCTACGATCTGCCAAGTGTAGTTGAATAAAATTTCGTGGCGGATGATCGCCAGAGTTCCAAAGCGGTTCCATGTATTGCGGAAGTATGTTATACTTAAAGATGCGGCGAAATAATTATACTCTCAGACTACAGACTGTGTATTTGTTTCGAAAATGGAAATGCATTTAAACGATATCAATATTTAACATCGGATTACAGCAGAAACTTGTAGAATTTGTAGTTAGAAACATCACACTTTCTTTTCAGAACTTCTATATACAGTTTATTTCCATTATGGAAACAGAATATTTAAGGCGTTGTCATAAGGGGTAAATGTATCATTTTGAAGTTAAGAATCATGATTCAGAATCAACTGAGTCGTTAGTTACAAGTGAAAATGAAAACGACGTACTTGCCACAGGTCTGCTAACGATCAAAAAATGCAGGCAGATATTTCTTGATAATTTAATTTTTTGCACTATTTGAATAAAGTGTTACTACTTTCGCACCAGTTGTTCAAAGTGTACCCCCTCCTTCTTCCAGTGCAGGCAATATTTCTACGGTACTCACTCGTAAGAAAATTGCATTGCTTATGCAAATTTACAAGCATCCTGAATTCTTTCCAAAAGGTCCTATCGAATCTCAACTGGTGTCACGGCGATAAGCCCTTTCACATGACCCCACATGAAGAACTGTTGAGAGTGGGTTTGGTGATAGGGAGGCTCCTGAACCAATTCTTCTTTCAGTCCTTCATTTCACCCTGTCGAGTTGAAGCCTGCAAGCTGTAAAATTAATCCATGCAATGTAACTGCAGGAAGTAAAAGTGTCGTCAGCCTCTACGTTCAACACGCCAGCGTTGTAGTGAGCATGGTCCTACGGCAGGTCGCACACCTTTGTGATCCTCTGACGTTTGAACTGACTTAATCGGACTATTACACAGGGACTCTGAACTGCTTCGTGACTTGGCATATTTTGTATTACCGAATCATTGTGATGGGTGAAATGAACAATAAGTATCTAAAAATAATCCTGGGACGAACGAACACCAAGTAAGGCACTTCTATTGTCTCCTAAAACAGTTGTTCCCCTCTTGAGAAAAATTTGTAATTTTATATTTCTGGAGCATAGCATTGTATGATACTGAAACATGGACTGTGGGAAAACCAGAAAAGAAAAAAAAATCTAATTATTTGAAGCGTGGTGCTACAGAAGAATGTTGAGTATTAGGTAGACTGGTAAGGTATGAAATGAGGAGGTTCTGCGCAGAAACGGAGAGGAAAGGAACATGTGGAAACCACTGACAAGAAGAAGGGACAGGGTGATAGGACATCTGTTAAGACATGAGGGAATGACTCCCATGGTACCAGAGGAACTATCGAGGGCAAAAACTGTAGAGGAAGACAGAGATAGGAAATCATCCAGCAAACAACTGAGGATGCAGGTTGCAGGTGCTAGCCGGCCTCTGTGGCCGATTGGTTCTAGGCGCCTTAGTCTGGAACCACGCGGCTGCTACGGTCGCAGGTTCGAAACCTGCCTAGGGCATGGCCCTTTTGTGATCACAATAGTAGTTTTTGAGTTATTTGCGTCTGTTTCCTTTTTAGATCATATTATTGTAGGTTATTTTGTATCAAATTTAGTAAGTGGTCGAAATCATTTATGGGATTGTGGGAGGCAGTTCAAATGAGGAATCTGTGCAAATTTTGATGTCTTTCATATCGGTAATGCAAGCATCCAAATTTTTTAAGATATCATGAATATCGTCTTAACCAAAATTCTCAGTTTGAAGAATTCCTGCTGGCACAGTTTCATTGATACGAAGATACACTTTGCAGTCAGGAAAAAGAAAGTGATCCTCTTCCACGGAGAAATTCAGTGACTTGTTAGATGGAGAAACTGGGCAGCGGAAAGCGACTGAATGCCTCGCCAAGCGAACGCTTGACCATTACGAGGTCTGTGCTAGAGTAAATTCACAGGCGTGTTGGATGCGATCGCATCAGTTGCATAGAGAGCGTTCCATTTATTTTGATCACCCAAAATAACTTTTGGTCCGGAAGCAAAATAAAGAAAGTACCAAGAGTAGCTACCTGGACGACATCAACCATAATGACTCCCTCTCTTCTTACGTCATTAGTTACAAAGACATGACGAACACTATGTCTTTTTTAAATAGCACCCCACGGCTTTTATTCCGTAATCCATGCCCCTCTCCTCAGTTACTGTTCCAAAACCTATCACAGGTTACCAGTCACGTAAACATGATGTTGGTAAAAACATGACTCTTTAATAACTGACTGTTCCGCACTAGGACACTGTGCAGGATCCGTGGTAACCTAACCCGTCAGTTTGCTGGCCTTGACAGCAAACAACTGGAAACACAAAAGAAAGTTCACTCTAGTCATTCAGTCAACCGCTTTCATTTGAATATTTGTTCGATTTTAATAGACAACAACGAAGAGGAAATAGAAATGTTACTCACGTATGGAGACTGTACGTTTCTTGTGTTTCCATTTGTGTTTCCTTGTGTATCTATTTGATTACTGTCAACTCCAGCAAGTTGAGTTACGCCAACTGCCTACAGGGTGTCCTAGCACAGAAGACTGAAAAATCTGTTTTGTGTCACGTTTTTAATAACATGTTTGGGTGCGTGCCATACTGTAATACGATTTTGAGCAGGTCCTGAGGACAAAAAGTGGTTTTACAAACAAAACAATAGGGTGATAATTCAAAAACATATACTGCTGTTCACATCTTCGCTACGAACAAAGTAACAAGAAAGGCAACCATACCAGTTATTTTCCGCTTGGTAGCTAAACTACATTTTCTTGACAGATTTCATATTTTGCTTCTGGACAAAAAAATAATATGGGGTGGTTAAGATACATGGTACACGCTATACTGTATTAGGCTAGTTCGTAAGTTCGTAGCGATTTTGTTTTGCATGTCGATATTCCGTTTGTTATGGGTTTACTTGTCGTTTGCCGTTCTTAATTTGTAGTTCACTGTTGTTATCTGAGTTTACATATAGTCATTTCCTCATTTGGAGATAGTGAGTGGAGCGGTGGACACTAGAAAATAGAGTGCCGAGTGCAGAAATCGTAACATTTCTGACACATTCTTCTGTTTGAGTTCAGTAGAGGGGTGGGAGCAGCGGAGACATTCAGCGCCGTGTATGGGGATAGTGCCACTGGAAAGAGCACGACAAGAAAATGTTTATTTTGCTTTTTGCTTTAAGACGCAAAGACAAAAAAAAACTGTGGTCATACGCGCCCAAGTCAAAACTAACACTAACTAAGAGAGGAGTTAAACGACTATACGTCAGTCCCAACGGGCAGAGTATGAGACAGCTAAAAATAGGCACGTGGGAAAATGGCTAAAAAAATACCATACAGAAATGGAGGTCGGAAACTAAAAATTAAATTGCCTGCGACATATTGCTTCGGCGGATAGAAATTAAACGCAATTGACGGCTGATAAAGCAGGCGGCAAACCCAAGCTGGAACGTAAATGGTTGAGAAAAGAGCATTCCATCAGGAAGTGGAGAACAGTTAAAATTTGGGCGCAATGTGTGGGGTAGCGCCACTGAGCAAATGACGATGGTTAAAAAGGCAGTGCCCAATACGCAGCCGAATTAAAGTAATCTTCTCCCCGCAGGAGGGCAGAGAGGAGGCCGTCAAAGGCACTGGGAGAGGCTTAATAAGCCGAAGGTTATTCCCGTGAAGGGAGGAACATTGGCGATGCGAAAGGGACACCTCCTCCTGACGGCAAAGCACAGATCATCGGAGGGAATATAGGTACCTGCGGGCTGAGATACGAGGACTGCAGCCTTGGCAGGAGCGTCAGCAGCCTCATTTTCTGGCAGACCAGACCGACTTGACCAGGAACCCACAAAAGCATGACACTGGCTCCACCAAGAGTGAACAAGTGACAGTTTTCTGGGACCCAGTGCACTGAGGGATGGACAGTGTACAGCGCATATAGACTTTGAAGGGCACTGACTGAGTCTGGACAGAGAATACACTGAAAAGCCTATGTCGCCGGATGTACTCCATGGCGTGATGCAGGGAGAAGAGCTATGGACTGTGCCGGAAGCCGATATCGAAAGACACTGATGCCATGACGAAGGCACAACCGATCCTATAGTCAGTCCGAGAGCCATCAGTGTATACAAAGGTATTACCGCGAAGCTCCATGCGAAGATCGTGAAACCGAAGGCGATGGACCAAGGCTGGAGTAGTGTCCTTAGGAAGCGAATGAAGGCAAAGGTTAACATGGGCCGCTTCACGAAGCCAAGGCGGTGAAGGGTTCACACCCACTAGGAATGTTGCAAGTAGTGCGAAGTTAAGCCACCGTATCAAATGGCGAAAGTGGACTCCAGAAGGTAGCAAAGAAGATGGATGAGCCCCATGCTGACGATCAAATGAATCATCAAAGGACGAGGCATAAGAGGGGTGGCCACGCATGGCAGACAAACGGCATGCATACCTTCTGAGGAGAAAGTCACAGCTGTAGGACAGTGGTAGTTCAGCAGCTTCAGCATACAGACTCTCGACCAGGCTGGTGTAAATGGTGCCCATGGACAAACAGCTGCCTCTATGGTGGGTAGTGTTGAGATGGCGTAGGAGGCTAGGGCGTGCAGACGCATATATAAAGCACCCATAGTCGAGTTTCGAACGGACAAGGGACTGGTACAATCGGAGGAGGGTGGTTCGATCGGCACCCCAGGAACTACCATTGAGGAAACGTAGGAAATTGAGGGACAGTGTACAGCGGGCCGCCAGTTAAGATACATGAGAGGCCCATGAGTGTTTCCTATCGAGCATGAGCCCCAGAAATTTCGTAAATTCAACGAACAGAAGTGTAACAGGCCCAAGATGTAGAGATGGTGAGAGAAACCATTTGCGACGCCAGAAATTTATACAGACTATGCTTCAGGAGTAAAGACGATCAAGACAGCGCTGAAGACGCTGCTCAGTGAGACAGGTCCGCGAAGGACTGCAATAGATGGCAAAATCGTCAACAAATGAGAGCCAAAGATGCCTGGCTAAAGACAGGCCATTATAGCGTTAATGGCGATAGCATGGACGTCGACGCTCAGGACAGAACCCTGAGGCACACGATTTTCCTGGATAAACGTGTCCGACAAGGCAGAACCCATACACAACACATTGAAAACTCGGTCTTGTAAAATTGCCCGAAGAAAACAGGGCAGACACCCATGGAAGCCCCACGTATAGTACAGATGATACCAGTTCTCAAGTAGATGTCGTAAGCCTTCTCCAAATCGAAAAACACGGACACAGTCTGGGATTTCGGCAGAAAACCATTCATGACATGGGTGGACAAAGTAACGAGATGGTCAACTGCAGAGCGCCGCGCTCGAAGTCCACACTGCGCATTCATTAACGGCGAGCCTCGAGCTACAACACCAGCTGGGCATCAATCATAAGTTCCCTCACCTTGCAAACGCAGTTGGTAAGAGAGACGGGCGAGTATGGGTATGACTGTAGCTTCATGCCAGAGTCCAAGAAGTGAGCCCTCTGCCCAGATGTGGTTGTAAGTGTTAAGCAGTAAGTGCTTGCCCACAAGAGAAAGGTGCTGCAACATCTAAATGTGAACGACTTGCCGGCCGGTGTGGCCGTGCGGTTCTAGGCGCTTCAGTCTGGAACCGCGTGACCGCTACGGTCGCAGGTTCGAATCCTGCCTCGGGCATGGATGTGTGTGATGTCCTTAGGTAGGTTTAAGTAGTTCTAAGGTCTAGGGGACTGACGACCACAGATGTTAAGTCCCATAGTGCTCAGAGCAATTTGAACCATTATTTTGTGAACGACTTCTGGGCCTAGGGCGGAGGATCGAGATGAACTGAGAGCATGATCGAGCTCCCTCATATTAAAGGCAGCATTGTAGCACTCACGTTTTGGAGAAGAGAAGGGTATCGCCCGAGCCTCCTCCGTTCTTTGCCGATGGAGGAAGGCAGGGTGATAGTGGCCTGAAACTTCCGCAAAATAGCGGCCCAAGATGTTGGAGATACCAATAAGGTCCACGATGACATCGTCAGCGACTGTCAGGGCAGAAGTTAGGAGATTGCATCTTGGTGCCAGAGAGCCGTCAAAGGTTGGCCCACACGACAGAGGAAGGTGTGGAACCGTTAAAGTAACTATTGAATGAAAGCCAGCTACCTCTTTTCCTATCCCGAAGAACGCGACAACACTTTGCACGCATCTGTTTATAATGAATGCAGTTCTCCAGTGCAGTGTGGCGGTTAAGAACGCGTAGAGCTAGTCTATGTGCGTGAACTGATTCGCGGTATGCCTCAGTCCACCAACGGACTGTGACACGGACGTGGTAGAGAGGAAGTGTGGGGGATGGAACGTTCTGCAGCAGTGAGGAAAACGTTTGTGAGATATTCCACCTGGTCATCACAAATGGGGAAATCCTGTTCTTCGAAAGTCACCAAGGAGGAGTAAAGCTGCCAATCAGCCTCAGGAAGTTGCCATTTAGGCGTCCATGCAGATAGGGTAGAAGTCAGCAAACGGATAGCGCACGGGAAATGGTCGGTTGAATAGGTGTCAGAAAGAACGAACCACTCAAGATGACGGGCAAGTTAGGCACTGCAGAAGGATAGGTCCAAGTGGGAATAACTGTGCGAGGGGTCAGAAAGGAAAGTGGGTGCCCCTGTATTAAGGCAGATGATGTTAAGTTGGTTAAGAAGGTCAGCCAAGAAGGCACCTCTCTGACAGGTCCTGTGAGAACCCCAAAGGGGATGATGTGCATTAAAGTCACCGAGTATCAAAAATGGGGGAGATAGCTGCCCAATAATTTGACAGAAGTCTGCCGTGGTGACAGCGAAAGATGAAGGGACATATATGGTATAGAGGGAAAAACTCAGGTGGGGAAGGAAAAGGCGAACTGCAACAACTTGAAGATTAGTAGTCAGATAGATGGGTTGAATATGAATGTCATCCCATATGATCAGCATGACGCCCCCATGAGGCAGAATGCCAATCTCAGGGTGAAGGTCAAAATGAATCGGTAAGAATCGTGAAAGCTCAAAGTGGTCGTGAGGACGCAATTTCGTTTCCTGAAGACAAAGTACAAGGGGACGCTGCGACGTTAAAAGCATCTGTAAATCCTCTTTGTTGGATCGAAGTCCATGAACGTTCCATTGGAAGAGCGTCATAATGAGGAAGAGATGTAGGTGTGTCACCTCAGCGGCTGCCGAGTGGCATCTGGGGAAGAGGTGCTACTACAGGGCACAGAAGCAGGAGGATTCTGCTCAGTGGGGTCCACAGAAGCATCAGCTTGCTTGTGCGGTCAGTTTCTTGGGGTCCAACGCCGAAAATCGGTTGTTGGTGCGCACCGGGTACACGGAGACTGGCCGGGCTAAAGTATCATGGGACAACACCGTCGGAGAGGATCTTCAAGGTGGCGAAGGAGAAGACCGTTTGCTTTTGGTGGACTTCGAGGCTTTACGGTTAGATGAAGATTCGGGTATTGTTTGGCTGGTGGGACGGAGGAAGTCTTCACGGAGGAGTACTCCTTCTGTCCCTTCCGGCCGACCAATTGTGAATCTTCTGGCTTCGCCCCTTACAGCGAGAGCTTGACGGCTTGTTGCACAGCTGGATGGAGGGATGGCGATGCGATCTTGAGACTGGGCGATTCAACTTCAGAGCTGAATTAGAGGTCTCATGTCTACGTGGCCATGTCCTTCATGTGGAGGGAGGTAACAGGAACAGAACTGTAGGTACCAGACAGGAGAACTGAGGGTTTGCGCCTAGCCAGTAACTTGTAAGCACCTGGATAAGGCACCTTTTCCTTTAGCTGGATCTCTTGCATAGAACTCTCAAGATACACTTTACACTTCCGAGAGGAGGCGGCATGGCCGCCATTGCAGCTGATACAGCGGGGAGAAGGAGGTGGACTATCACCCTCATGCGCATCGCTACCACAGGTTACACATTTAGCTGGGCCCCGGCAACACCTTCTAGTGTGGTTGAAACGATGACACTGGTAGCAGCGCATTGGGTTCGGAATGTATGGCCAGACGGTATAATTTCATAGCCTGCTTTGAGCTTGGACGGAAGCACCACTGTATCAAAGGTGAGAAAGACAGTTTGGATGGGCACTAAGGTGGAATCTACCTTTTTCATGACATGGCAAGGACATCCTGATCAGAGAGGTAAGATTGTATTTCGCCCTCAGTTAGACCATCGAGCAGCCTGGTGTATATTGCATCATGGGAAAAATTCAAAGTCCTAAGGGCCTCGACACGAACAGGGTAACTGCGGAGAAGAGAGGCAGCAGACAGCTGTTGTGCTTGAGAATCGGAAGTGGTCTCCAAAAGCAAAGTGCACTTCTGCAAACGAGAGCAGGATTTCACAGGGCCTGCAATTGCATCTACATCTTTCTGAATAATAAACGGATTTACTGTGGTGAAGGACTGACTGTCTTCAGTATGTGAGACCACGAGGAACTATGGTGCAGCAGGAAGGGTCTTTGAATCATTAGGCTCATTGCGTTTACGTTTGGTAGACGTTGAGTGTGAAGATGATTGACTCATCCCGAGGAGATCCCCCACGATTGCCAGCGTCTCCGACGGCACGCTCCTTCCACCTGGGAGCCCCCTTCACGAGGGCCGCACCTGCCTTAGGTCACTGTTGACGCCTCAGGTCACACCTCCCGAACACTTGACAGAGGGACCCATCGGCAATTTTGGAAGGTTACAGCTCAGGTAATACCCCTCCCTAGGTCTGGTCTGTACCAGGGGGTACATGCGAACCCTACCTGTCGACCTGGGGCTGGGATTTACGCGTTACCCAGTCACTTGTTATGCGTCAGACGCGTTGGCAGGCGTTCAGGAGCGCACAGGGAGGAAGAAGAAAAAAAAGAGGATCCTCAAACGCAGAAGTGGAGGAACGAGAGAAGGGAAACAGAGAAAGGAAACGGGAGAGAAAAAGAGAGGGGAGACTGTTTGCACATCAGTGACAGAATGCAGAACATTCACAATAATACCCCAGGCATGTTACCCAAAGGAGGGGAAGAAGAATAGCAAGAAGATAAACTTGCAACACAGAAAGGAAAAAATGCTGCAAACGTTTGGGCCTCATGGTAGCCAAGCACATACCTGCCAAAGAGTGGTGAGCCCCCTGGGGGGGACAAGAAAACGTTTTTCTCGTTTTAAGGAGGATTGGTTAGAGACAAGTGGCTCTGCACATTCAGGAAGAAGGTTTCATGAAGAGCGTTTACAGTCATTAATCCACAATGATCCGCGTCATTGTACACAAGAACTATCTAATATGATGAACTGTGATCAGTCCACCATCCTGAGACATTTGGGTGCAACGCGGAATACCTGCGACATTAGCATGCAATGGGGAAGGTTCAAATATCGAGTGCGTGGATACTGCATTCTCTAGGCCAAAATTACAAAAATCGGCGGATTGGCATATATGCATGTCTGTTTGCTCGTCATCAATTGATTCCTGTGTAATACCGATAATTCCTATACTGAATCGTTACTCGTGACGAGAAATCGTGTCTTTATGCTAGCACATGAAAAGAATAGTTCGGTCCAAAACGAAGCAGCAACTCCCTGTACAAAGACCTGGTCATATCCACAAAAGTGGTGGAAGACTGACGATGTGGTGCACTAGGAATGGCCTCCCCAGGGTGTAACTGTCACTGCTGACATTTACTGTCAACAGCTGAGATGTCTTGCAGACGCAGTGCAAGAACAACGACTAGGAAGACAGCATGAAGTGAGCTACTCTATGATAATGCAGGCCCGCATCCTGTTGCGTCTACATAGATACTCTGCAAATCACTTAGGTGCTTGGCAGAGGGTGCTTGGAACCACCTTCACAATAATTCTGCATTATTCGAATCTTGGACAACCCGCGGAAAAAACGAACACATATATCTTTCCGTGCGAGCTCTTATTTCCCTTATTTTATTATGATGATCGTTTCTCCAGATATAGACGCCGTCAACCAAATATTTTCGCATTCGGAGAGGAAAGCTGTTGATTGAAATTTCGTGAGAAGATTCCTCGGCAACGGAAAACGCTTTTCTTTTAATTATATCCACCCCAGATCTTGCATCATTTATTTCTTGATAATAGAAAACATGCTGCGCTTCTTTGAACTTTCTCGATGTACTCCCGTTGTGTAGGCAGTCTCTTTAGCAGGTCTGTTATATTTTTCTAAGTGTTCTGCCAATAAAACGCAGTCCTTGATTACCCTTCCTCACAACATTTTCTGTGTGTTTCTTCCAATTTAAGTTGTTCGTAATTGTAATTCGTAGGTATTTAGTTGAATTTACGGCTCTTCGATTTGACTGATTTATCGTGTACCCCAAGTTTAACTGATTGCTTCTAACAATCTTGTGGATGACCTCACACTTTCCATTATTTTGGGCCAATTGCCAATTTTCGCATCATATAGATATCTTTTCTAAATCGTTTTACAATTTATTTTGATCTTCTGATCACTTTACCAGTCGATAAACAACAACATCATCCGCAAACAACCTAAGACAGCTGCTCAGATTGTTTCCTAAATCGTTTACATATACAAGGAACAGCAAATGGCCTATCACACTACCTTGGTGAACGCCAGAAATCACTTCTGTTTTACTCGATGACTTTCCGTCAATTACTGCGAATTGTGACCTCTCTGACAGGAAATCGCCAATCTAATCACATAACTGAGACGATATTCTATACGCTTGCAATTTCACTACAAGTCGCTTGTGTGCAACAGTGTCAAAATCCTTCTGTAAATCTAGAAATTACGGAATCAGTTCGAAATCTCTTGTTAATATCACTCAGTACTTCGTGTGAGTAAAGAGCTGGTTGTGTTTCACAAGAACGATGTTTCCTAAATCCGTGTTGACTGTGTTTCAATAGACCGTTCTCTTCGAGGCAATTTATGATGTTCGAACACAATGTGTGTTCCAAAATCATTCTCCATATCGACGCTAACAATATGGGCCTGTAATTTAGTGGATTAGTCCTACTCCCTTTCTTGAATATTGGTATGATTTGTGCAACTTTCCAGTGTTTGGGTACGGATCATTGTTAAGTATGAAGCTATTCCAAGAGTATACTTTGAAAGGATCCTAACTGGTATAATGTCTCGACCGGAAGACTTGCTTTTATTAAGTGATTTAAGCTGCTTCGCTACTCCAAGGATATCAATTTCTAGGTTACTCATGTTTGCAGGTGTTCTTGATTCGAATTCGGAAATATATACTTCGTCTTCTTTGGTGAGGAAATTTCAGAAGGCTGTCTTTAGTGACTATGCTTTGGCAGTACTGTAGTCGATAGTATCTCCATTGCTATCGTGATAGACTGACAAAAAGCACTATGCAGGAGATGGGTTGGGAAACTATTCCGCACCCACTTTATTCACCTGATCTTCCGTCCTCAGATTGCGGATGTAAATGCCTTCCGAAGATGGCTCGACGAGTTCTTCGTCTGAAATCCACATGTTTTCGAAAGTCGCAGAAGTTACCCCAGCGTTGGCAGACTGTTGTAAATAATGTAGGAGAATATATTATTGATGACTAAAGTCCCTGTTAAACGTTGTGTGTATTAAACATACGGAAAAAAGCTACGAACTTAAGCACCATCCCAATATAAGGTGTGGGAAGTTGAGAACAAGTGTTAATCGGCAGTGAAGCTACGCTGAGGCCAAGTCGCTCGATACTCTGATCCGCGAAAGGTGACAATGTTACCGACGGTAGCATTTTCTGCAAGGCTGTATGAACTACTTGATTGAGAACTGTTTTCTATTATTCTAGTACTTCCTATGTCATCACCCGTCCCCTCTTGAACAAAAATTAATGCAAAGGTTGATGTTTTGACTAGGCATAGTGTTTCGCCATTCCTCCGTATGACATTCTCGTAAGATAGGTAGTATATTTGACACGCTTGTGGGGATTTAAAAATGAAATCAGAACTTAACAAACAATAATAAATAATAACAACTGCGTCCCTGCGTCTAGCTGAATTTACTAAACAAGATTACGTCTGCTGTAATAACGAAGTAAGTAACCAAAATGATTAAAAAAAAAGAAGAAATAGTATTCTTCTACACACACTAAGTTACATTCCTATACGCAAAAAAACGTAAAATGTTAACATTATTCCCTCCTTGTGTCGCTCCACTATCTAATGTTTCTCCAGTAAATGAAACTGGAATACACTATCTATTGGGTTATTAAGTTCTGTTACATAACGGGTGGGATACCAATCAATAAATACAAATATTTCGTTTTGCATGCGATCAGGTGCACTACTTTTTGTCCATTTTCTTTGACGAATGTACCCTTATAGAAAGGTTGACTGAAATCATAGCTTCCAAATGGAAAAAGGCACAAAAGATAAATGTCAAGCGCATCTTTATCTCATCCAAATCTGACATTGTCTCGCTGACTGTTTCGTACCATGCACTTGGAGTGTGCGTAAACAAGTACGTCTTGTGGATATTTTCCGAACTTTATGTCTGATTCGTGCGTGAGTACATGAAATGCTTTGTTTGGAGGGTGCTGTTTACACATACTACTCAGCTAAAGTCCTCAATTCCGTTTTTATGTTTGTATGCAAAGGCTAATCATAAGAAGTACTGTAATGTAGTTTTCACTGACAGAATCATTCACGAGGACTATTTCTGAACATACTTTATAATTATAGTAATGATGAGTGTGCAGTATTCGGGGTGAGTCCACTGCTCCTACCGATGGGTTTTATGCAAGCCACAACACCTTCAAAAACCATGTGGGAGCTTTACACATTCCTCGCTCACTACAGAAGAAATGAACATTACCTGTTTGTAGAAAATTTAGCGTCGTTAAATTTTGTACTTGGAGAAGGTATCGCTGGAGGCAACGATTTCTGAGTTAGTGAAAAATCGCGTCTGAAGGTAAATTTTCTAGTTTTTTTTTAATTTTTCGAAAAGTAAAGCCTCTAGCGAAAACGTACACTAGTATAAAATTGAACTAAATTAAGTTTCCTACTAAACAGTCCACTTCATTTTTTTTCTGTAGAACTAACAATTTGTCCGTAGCAAGCGAGAGAATGCGAAAATCTTGTGCTATGTATTTGGAGAGGTTGCGGGTTGCATTAAACCCTCTGGTATGGGAAGCTGAATCAACTTTTCTGTACATATTGTTCTCTCTCCTGCATTCGGCTTGCGTTTTGAGAGACATGTCTGTAATTGATGGGAGTTACAAGCTGTTCAGACTCGGACGAGGCGGAATATGGAGGGAAAAGCAGTAAACAGCTCGTGCAACCCTATGCACCAGAGAAGCCTTACGAGAATCTTTACATACCGTTTGTATACATATTACAAAGTCGCACCGCCGTGTTTTTGTGTCTGTATGTTATAGCTAATCTCAGGAACCACTGTAGGGTTTTTAAATGGTTGTTACTAAGAGATCGACTGTTTCATGAGGAAGGTTTGTGTACACAGTTTATTATTGCTACGCCAGTCTTCTGGACGTGCGTACTTAGTGCTACCCAAGCAAAGTCGTGGCAGGTAGCTAGTTTTGTATTGGTACAATAAAATTTTAATTGAGAGCGTACTCAACGAGTGGGATGGTAAGCCTGTCCCCTGCCCCCTACCCCCTCCCCTCATCACCTCATCTCACATATACATACTAGAAAAAAATTCTTTGCAAACATATCTCTCCACTTGCTCCGTCAACCAGACAGACAGACAGACGAATTAATTCAGTATCACTTTGGAGGAAGCCAGAACACGTAACAGATGCACACGAGTAGAAAGACTACCTAGATCCATTAGTCGTGAAATGTTGCCATTATTTCGTCACTCGGAAAAAAACTAAACTGCTGACATGAGTTGCCCCGCTATTCCTCCAAATTAAGCTCATCCTGTGTCTGCCTTTGATAGACTTTATATGTTTTTACCGATACAGTTCACCTCACCGCGCGGTATTAGTCGAGCGGTATGAGGCGCTACAGTCATGGACTGAGCGGCTGGTCTCGGCGGAGGTTCGAGTCCTTCCTCAGGCATGGGTGTGTGTATTTGTCCTTAGGACAATTAAGGTTAAGTAGTGTGTAAGCTTGGGGAATGATGACCTTAGCAGTTAAGTTCAAATGGCTCTGAGCACTATGGGACTCAACTGCTGAGGTCATTAGTCCCCTAGAACTTAGAACTAGGTAAACCTAACTAACCTAAGGACATCACAAACATCCATGCCCGAGGCAGGATTCGAACCTGCGACCGTAGCGGTCTTGCGGTTACAGACTGCAGCGCCTTCAACCGCACGGCCACTTCGGCCGGGTTAGCAGTTAAGTCCCATAAGAGTTCACACACAATTGAACATTTCGAACAGTTCACCTCTCAATAGCAGGTATCTAGGTCATACGACGCCTGGTTTCACATTTTGGTTTTTTGCGTTCATAAATCAGGTGATCTGTGGGAAAGGAAATGAACAACGTTCTTGGTCAGACACTGATGCAGAACATGCCATGCGCCCTCGTAATCACGTTTTCGGAGGGGCTTCCCGGTGATCCTGCTATTCTGTACGAAAAACCGACTAATACAGCCGAAGTTAGTTCTTGTCAGTATGGAGAATTAGATTAATTACATTAATCACATGTGTACGACTTAGGGAGACGTTACTGGGGGCGTTGCTGGGAGGCGTGGTGCGGTGCGGCTCAGCTGCAGTCCAGGAGAGGAGAGGCGGGGGGCATAGACGGGGGGCGGCGTTTGTTGCAATCGATTCAGCGGCGCTAAGGCGGAGGCGCCGCTTCCCGGCTGGTACTGGCCGCGCGGGGCACGGGCCGCGGGGCGGCACCGGCCCACAGGGCGGCGCAAAGTGGCCGCCGGCTCGCCGTCACCGCTGGGGGCGGCTGCGGCGGTTCACAAGGCAGGGGGGCAGTTGAGCTTACCTGGCGTGTCGGAACTACACTACTGGCCATTAAAATTGCTACACCAATAAGAAATGCATAGGATAAACGGGTATTCATTGGACAGATATATTATACTAGAACTGACATGTGATTACATTTTCACGCAATTTGGGTGCATAAATCCTGAGAAATCAGTGACTAGAACAACCACCTCTGGCCGGAATAACGGCCTCGATACACTTGGGCACTGGGTCAAACAGAGCTTGGATGGCGTGTACAGGTACAGCTGCCCGTGCAGCTTCAACACGATACCACAGTTCATCAAGAGTAGTGACTGGCGTATTGTGATGAGCCAGTTGCTCGTCCACCATTGACAAGACGTTTTCAATTGGTGAGAGATCAGGAAAATGTCCTGGCCAGGGCAGCAGTCGAACATTTTCTGTGTCCAGAAAGTCCCGTACAGGACCTGCAACATGCGGTCGTGCATTATCCTGCTGAAATGTAGGGTTTCGCAGGGATCGAATGAAGGGTAGAGCCGCGGGTCGTAACACATCTTAAATGTAACGTTCACTGTTCAAAGTGCTGTCAATGCAAACAAGAGGTGACCGAGACGTGTAAGCAATGGCACCCCATACCATCACGCTGGGTGATACGCCAGTATGGCGATGACGAACACACGCTGCCAGTGTGCGTTCACCGCGATGTCGCCAAACACGGATGCAACCATCATGATGCTGTAAACAGAACCTGGGTTCATCTGAAAAAATGATGTTTTGCCATTCGTGCACCCGGGTTATTCGTTGAGTACACCATCGAAAGCGCTTCTGTGCGTGATGCAGCGTCAAGGGTAACCGCAGCCATGGTCTGCGAGCTGATAGTCCATGCTGCTGCAAACGTCGTCGAACTGTTCGTGCAGATGGTTGTTGTCTTCCAAACGTCGCCATTTATTCACTCAGGGATCGAGACGTGGCTGCACGATCCGTTACAGTCATGCAGATAAGATGCCTGTCATCTCGACTGCTAGTGATGCGAGGCCGTTGGGATCCACCACGGCGTTCCCTATTATCCTCCTGAACCCACCGATTCCATATTGTGCTAACAGTCATTGGATCTTCACCAACGCGAGCAGCAATGTCGCGATACGATAAACCACAATCGCGATAGGCTACAAACCGACCATTATCAAAGTCAAAAACGTGGTGGTCCGCATTTCTCCTCTTTACACGAGGCACCACAACGTTTCACCAGACAACGCCGGTCAATTGCTGTTTGTGTATGAGAAATCGGTTGGAATCTTTCCTCATGTCAGCACGTTGTATGTGTCGCCACCGGCGCCAACCTTGTATGAATGCTCTGAAAGGTTAATCATTTGCATATCAAAGCGTATTCTTCCTGTCGGATAAATTCCGCGTCTGTAGCACGTCATCTTCGTGTTTAGCAATTTTAATGGCCACTAGTGTAATAGTAGTGTTTGGGGTTGGTATGTGGCTAGGAATTAAATGTGGTGAGTAACAGGGTTAATGGCAGTGTAAACTAGAGAGAAAACTTTGGGTTAACCTAAACGAAACAGAATATAATCCTTACAACAGGCCTCATGCAGTTACTAACTATTCATGTGAAAGAACTGCATTTTATAGATATAATTCATGCTATGAAAAAGTTTTGCTCTGTGTATACGAAAACCTCTGATTTCAACACTGTAGTAAACTTACCTGTGTGGCTAAAATTTAATTTAATAGAGCTTCAATCACTACTTAATACAAGTTATTGCTTCACGACTTTAAATGCAAATAAAATTAATGTACAACGCTTTGAGAATGTAGTGGAGGAATAGAATACATGGAATGTTTACCTGAACTCAGAGTAGGGGGAAATTAAGCTCACACGTAACATAATGTTTAAAACTTGAATACGAGATATCATATTTTATAAACAAATCCTTATCAAAAGGACCACCTCCATTTACACTATCACCCAGATAAACGTGAACTCCGTCCACAGGCCGTGGCGGGCCCCATCACTAACCTCAACCAGTGGCAACATTGGATGTAATATGTTGAACATGGCCGCTCTTCATCAACGGTTACAGAATATCAAGTGAATAAGACAGCCGTCCAGTTGCAATAAATGGTGGTCTTGAGTCAGCTTTAAGCAAGGGATTTAAACAGTCTTCTTTAGAAGGACAAGAAACAAACTTCACATTGACACATTAGCGCATAAAATGCCAGATTATGTGGAGACCTACATTTCGGCATGTAGCTCTGAACATAATCTGGCATTTTATGTGATCGATTTTACTGATGTGACTTTTACAAATGGTTGTACAGATCGTTGCCATCACATTTCATGTGGAGATGTTAGATCGCTGACAGCGAATGTGATGTTCGTTTCCTGTCCTTCTGAAGAAGACCGGTTTAAATACATTAACACTAAAAATAAGTTTATTGCAACTGGTTGGCAGTCTTATACACCTGCTATTGTTAGATGCATTATGAAGGGGTGTGGCGGTCACCACATCGCTTTCCCGTGACCTGGCGCCGGCACTGCTCAACCAAGTAGATGTTCAGTTGATCACAAGACGTTGAGTGCACCCCGTTCCAGTCCTACAATCAAGGAAAAGTCAATGGTGGTCTCGGTAATCGAACGCGGGTCCTCCGCATGGCAGCCAGCCGCGCTGAGCACTCGGCTATGGAGCGGTCTTCAGATCACCCCATACAAGTATTAATACCCGGAATATTATCTGATGAGTTGAAGAGCAATGGGAGAAGCCACTGAAGCCTGGGATGACTAAAACAGAACGGAAAAGCCGAGTGCGCAAACAAAGACCTTGTATATCCCACGTTAAACTCGACTGCAGAACGATATCGCGGAAAGACATCTACTACTCTATAGTCAGGAAAAACCACGTAACGTAGAGTTACGTAGATGCAGCGCGAGTGTGCGAGCAGCCAACAATCTCACCATAAACCAGAACGAAGTCAGTTGAATATACCAAATTCACTATCGGACAACAAAGCGTATATACTACGGGGTGCCCGCAAAGTTACTGACCAGTATCCTTAACTTCTGTTTGCTGTAGAATCCTTGAACATATTCTTATTTTTAGTATACTAACCTTTCCTTAGACCGTGACGCTTATGTCCACGAATCAGCATGGTTTTAGAAAGCATCGCTCGTGCGAAACTCAGTTTGCCCTTTCCTCGCATGATATACTGCAAACTATGGATGAATGGCAACGTAGATTCCATATTTACGGAAAGCATTTGATTCGGTGCCTATTGTAGGCTGTTAACGAAGGTACGAGCATATGTAATAAGTTCACAGATATGTGCCTCTAAGACTTCTTGTGTAGAAGAACCCAGTATGATATCCTCCACGGCGAGTGTTCATCAGAGACACGGGTATCGTCAGGCGCGCCCCAGGAAAGTGCGATATGATGTTGTTGTTCTCTACATACATAAATGATTTGGAGGACAGGTTGGGCAGCAATCTGCTGTTGTTTTCTGATGCCGTGGTGTACGGTGAGGTGTCGAAGTTGATTGTCTGTAGGAAGATAGAAGACAGACAAAATTTTCAGTTGGTGTGATGAATGGCAGCTAGCCCTAAACGTGGAAAAATGTGTAAGTTAATGCGTATGAATAGGAGGAACAAACCTTTAATTTTCTGTTACAGTGTCACTAGTGTCCTGCTTGACATAGTCAAGTATTTTAAACATCTGGACGTAACGTTGCAAATCAATATGAGAAGGAACAAGCATGTGAAAACTGTGGTAGGGAAGCTGAATGGTCGACTTCGGTTTATTGGGAGAATTTTACAGAAGAGTGGTTCACCTGTAAAGGAGACCGAATGTAGGACTCTGTTGCGGCAATCCTTGAGTGAGTACTGCTGGGGCGTTGAGATCCGTAACAGGTCGGACTGAACGAACACATCTAAGTTATTCAGAGGCGGGCTGCTAGGTTTGTTACCGGGAGGTTCGAACACCACGCAAGTGTTTCAGAGATGCTTCGGGAACTCAAATGGGAATCCCTGGAGCGAATCGACGTCCTTCTCGAAAAACACCATTGAGAAAGTTTAGAGAACCGGCATTTTAAGATGATTGCAGAACGACTCTCCTGCCGCCAACATACATTACGCTTACGCATAAGGATACGAGAAACTAGGGATGATACGGAGGCACATACATAATCGCTTTTCCCTGGCTCTATTTCCGAGTGAAACAGGATAGGAAATCAGTGGTAGTGGTACACGGAACCTTCCACCACTCACCGTAATGTAGCTTACGAAGTATCCATGTAGATGCAGATGTAAATCGACAGTTCGACATCGCGGCTGCAGGCAGAAGGCAATACACAGTCTTTGTCTCTCCTCGCGAGCTGATTACGCCACCAAGGTTTCCTACTGACTAAGTCCCTTCATAACTCACAGGTCTCGCGGTTTCCACCCAGGAACGTATTACCCTGCCAGACGTGTAAGTGACTACTAATTTGAGACGAACGTGCGCAAAAATATGTGGTATGGAAGACTCCTTTCAAGTTGTCAAGCAGGACACACAGTGCAAGCATATTGATAAACAAGAGAACGGTACAAACATGATAGCGTCAGGAATTATATAATAATGTACTACTATACAGATGACAAGGAACTTCCTTCTTTTTGTGCATATAACATGAAACATGTATAGCTCGCTGGCATGAGGACGATGTCTTAAGAATGAATCTGCATCGGCGCCCTTCATAGTGGGCTATTTCTTGAGAATGGCACGTTATCTGGAATCGCGACAGTGCAAGAACGCTTTTCATAACGGTACAGACAGCAAATGTTGTCATTTCTAAAATGGTGAAGGACTGTGGACTCAGATAAAGAAAAAATAGCCCCTAGTCAGATGCAGAGTACGAGTAATAAACAAATAGAGGAAAAAGTTTCTCCTCACCTGTTTCTGAGTGAGTACTCTGGAGGTGATCCGCGCGTGGTAGCCGTCCAGTCTGAGGTGACTTGCCACGGTTCGCCGGCCCCTCCCCCTCCCGTCGGAGGTTCGAGTCCTCCCTCAGGCATGGGTGTGTGTGTTATTCTTAGCATAAGTTAGTTTAAGTTAGATTGAGTAGTGTGTAAGCCTAGGGACCGATGACCTCAGCAGTTTGATCCCATAGGAACTTACCACCACCACTCTGGAGATGAGAGCATTTTAAGCAATGTCGTGAGCAAAGCAGCTCAGGTCACAGGTATATATATATACGTCATTCCCAAAGCACTGACATTGGGGACTCTTCAACTTTTCTGCCTGGGTCAGAATGAAACAGTGATTTTCGTCACACTGACTTTTTGTGATTTCTGCTGTGATTCAGCAAGTAACCTTGTGCAAGAGACTAAGTAACTTGAAATAATAATTTCCACTACTGTCTGCACTATCCTCGCATCAGAAAATGTGAAAACTCGCACAGCCGCCATGGACTTAACCATATGTTGTCTGACAGCCGATAGTGTACTGTTCGATGTGCAAGCCACAATAAAACCAGAGGACTACTTCCCGATACCACTTCAGAGCAAAATTCGTAGATTTCTGATGTTCTTTACCCTTTCTTCTTATCCTTTCTTCTTCAATAATCCAGAAGAAGTTTGTTTATTTCCAATCACCCAGATGTCTCAACTCCAGGGAACATCACGCTGATGCCGTCTAACACTGTCTCTAGGATTAGCAATGGTGTCAGTCCGGCAAGAACGTCATATCCAGCTGAAGCCACAGGCTGATGACTAGAGCTACCAGTATGCCGGTGTGTTGATTGCTGCATTTCGCCCGTCGCTGCAAACGGCCCTAGACGTTGTCTACAGAACTAAGATGGGATAATTTTTAGTGTCAATGGAGATATAGTAATGTATGGGTGTAGTCCTCTGAACATGCTGCTTTCTTCGAACCGAAGAGTGGCCATACGGTACTCATCATGAACATGGCGGAGAAAAGGCGCTGTCTTGTCATCGACAATGTTGCATGTTCGTAGTAACCTGAACGAGCAGGTCCAAGTCATCATGGAATCACCCCTGGTCCGAACCACGTCCTCCAAGCACTGCCAGTTAAACGACTCATCAGGTCTTCGCCGCACTCGACGAATTGGATCAGTTGGGAAGAGGTGACACAGTGATTCGTCAGTACTCACTAAGCGATTCTAGTTGCCGCTGTACTGTTTCTGCATTGTAGGGCCCACTGAAGACATGCAGTTTTGTGCGAGTCTGTAAGCAATGTACCCGATTCTAAACATCTACTCCATGTCATTTGCAATGTTTTCTCGAAAACTGGTTCAAATGAACCTCCATTCAATAACAGTAGCACTGGTTGCCGGGATAGAAACCAACTGTCGCTGACAAGGCTTGTCTCTCTTCCCTGGTCCCTGTTGGTTAGTATACACTGAAGAGCCAAAGAAACTGCTAAGCCTGCCTAATGTCGTGTAGGGCCCACGGGACCACGCAGAACATCCACAATACGGCTTGGCAAGGACGCGAATAATGTCTGAAGTAGTACTGGAGGAACTGACATATGAACCCTGTAGGGCTGTCCATAAATACGTAAGAATACGAGGTGGTAGAGATCCCTTCTGAACAGCACGTTGCAAGGCATCCCATGGACATGAATGGGTGCAGGGGATCAGACACGATGCTTACGTACGTGTCACCCGCCAGATTATATCCACACGTATCAGGGGTCCCATATCACTCCAACTGCACATCCTCCACACCATTACAGAGCCTCCACCAACTTGAACAATCCTGTGCTGGTATGCAGGGGACATGGATTCATGTGGTTGTCTCCGTACCCATACACATCCATCCCCTCAATACAATTTGAAATGACTCGTTCGACCTGGCAACGTGTTTCCAGTCATCAAGAGTACAATGTCGGTGTTAATGGGCCCAGGCAAAGCGTAAAGCTGTGTGTCGTGCAGCCATGAAGGGTACACGCCTTCAGCTACGAAAGCCCGTATCGGTGATGTTTCACTGAATGTTTCGAACGCTGACACTTGTTGATGGCCCAGCACTGAAATCTGCAGCAATTTGCGGAAGGATTCGACTTCTGTCACGTTGAACGATTCTCTTCAGTCGTCGTTGGTCCCGTCCTTGCAGGATCTTTTCCCAGCCGTAGCGAGATTTGATGTTTTACTGGATTCCTGATATTCACGGCCCACCTGTAAAATCATGGAATGGAAAAATTCCCATTTCATCGCTAACTTGGAATGCTGTGTTCCATCCCTGCTGCACCGATTATAACACCACGTTCAGACTCACTTAAATCTTGATAACCTGCCATTGTAGCAGCAGTAAGCGATTTAACAACTGCGTCAGACGCTTTTTGTCTCATATAGGCGTAGCCGACCGCTTCCGATTCATATATATCTGTATTTGAAGACGCATACCTATGCCAGTTTCTTTGGCGTGTATTTTTATAAACACTATTCTCACATCAAGTTCCAAGCTGCGACTTGACCATTATTCCTTGAAGACACATTGGACAGTCCTTGTTGATGTACCAATAAATCGGGTAACGTAATTCACGGCGTTGTTGTGGGCAAATTCAAACATGATACCTCCTCTCTGTCACGTGTCCAAGTCGACCTGATTCCGTACACCACCTCATTGCCATGAGTTATCCCAGTGGTGGAGGTTTATGTGACTGCCTTGTAGTCGATTCACACCTTCAACAACACTGAAAAGCAATCATAGAGCTCTTTTAAGGATATTTCAAATACTATGTGCGTACATTTTAAAAACGGCGACTACTTTGTAACTTTATCTTATGGGTATACAGCATATTATATAGACGGTTTAATTCCCTGCAAACACTTCTGCTTGTATGAAGTTTGCCCCATGAATGAAGAATAGCGGCATCTGACTACTTTTAGTGAAATATACAACAGCGAATAAATTTTCAAAGCGAAATCGAATTATGAAGGAGGATTTAATGTAAGTTAAAATAAATTGAATCCAAAATCTTCGAATGTTCTGCTACAAATCATCAGCATTTAAGTCTCACTCCTTGCAAAGCACATGTATTTGCAGTGTAATTTTCTAGTACTTAACAAATGGAAACTTATTCATTTGGAAGCGAAGTCTCTAAGTATTCTTCGCTGAAACAAGTGCCTTAAAGATGATTGCAACTGTAACTCGTCGTAGTTAACGGAAAATCGTATATAAAATCAGAAAATAATGTTGATTCCGAAGGCAGTTTAAGCATTCGCCTCTGATGAATGCAGTTCAGGAAATATTTCAAATATGTCGCACGTGACCATGGTGCTCTCATGACCAAATCTTGAATTAGCGTAAGTGTGCAGGGGCATCAAAGGTCAGAGGACTGAAAAATCAGTTCTTGACGGATATAATTCATGGGAATTATTCAGAATGTAAACACATGCGAGTGTCGTTTTATAGACCACATAGCTGGACAACCACCAAAAGACAGATACACTATGTGATCAAAAGTATCCAGACACCCCCAAAAACGACATTTTTCAGATTAGGTGCATTGTGCTGCCACCAACTGCCAGGTACTTCATATCAGCGACCTCAGTAGTCATTAGACATCGTGAGAGAGCAGAATGGGGCGCTCCGCGGAACACACGGACTTCGAATATGGTCAGGTGATTGGGTGTCACTTGTGTCATACATCTGTGCGTCTAAACATACCTAAATCCATTGTTTCCGATGTGATAGTGAGGTGGAAACGTGAAGGGACACGTACAGCACAAAAGCGTCCCGGCCGACCTCGTCTGTTGACTGACAGAGACCGCCGATAGTAGAAGAGGGTCGTAATGGGTAATAGGCAGACACCTATCCAGACCACCACACAGGAATTCCAAGCTGCAGCAGGATCCACTGCAAAACGACAGTTTGGCGGGAGGTGACTAAACTTGTATTTCATGGTCGAGTGGCTGTTCACAAGCCACACATCACGCCGGTAAATGCCAAACGACGCCTGGCTTTGTGTAAGGAGCGTAAACATTGGACAATTGAACAGTGGGAAAACGTTGCGTACAGTGATGAATCAGGGTACACTATGTGGCAATCCGATGGCAGTGTGTGGGTATGGTGAATGCCCAGTGAAAGTCATCTGCCAGCGTGTGTAGCGCCGACGGTAAAATTCCGAGGCGGTGTTGTTATGGTGTGGTCGTGTTTTGTTTTTCGTGGCACTATCACAGCACAGGCTTACATTGATGTTTTAAGCACCTTCTTGCCTCCCACTGTTGAAGAGCAGTTCGGGATGGCGATTGCATCTTTCAACATGACTGAGCACCTATTCATAATGCACTGCCTGTGGCGGAGTGGTTACACGACAATAACATACCTCTAATGAACTGACTTGCACAGGGTCCTTACCTGAATCCTATAGAACACTTTTGGGATATTTTGGAACGCCGACCGACATCGATACCTCTCCTCAGTGTAGTAAAAACGGTCAAATGGCTCTGAGCACTATGAGACTTAACTGCTGAGGTCATCAGTCCCCTAGAAATTAGAACTACTTAAACCTAACTAACCTAAGGACATCACACACATCCATGCCCGAGGCAGGATTCGAACCTGCGACCGTAGTGGTCGCGCGGTTCCAGACTGTAGCGTCTAGAACCACTCTGGCCGGCAAACCGAGTACAGCCACGTGGTCCAGCACATAAGGGAGACGGACGAAGTCGTAGAATGAAATAGGTCATTCACTAAAAAAACACTCCTGCATTGCGTGAACGAAACAACAGTCTCATTAACATAGATAACACCCTGAACATATACAGGGTGGTCCGTGACCAGGCGAAATGTCTCACGAAATAAGCATCAAACGAAAAATCTGTAAAGAACGAAACTTGTCTAGCTTGAAGGGGGAAACCAGATGGCGCTATGGTTGGCCCGCTAGATGGCGCTGCCATAGGTCAAACGGATATCAACTCCGTTTGTTTGAATAGGAACCCCCGTTTTTTTTATTACATATTCGTGTAGTACGTAAAGAAATATGAATGTTTTAGTTGGACCACTCGGAAAACGTTGATGATTAAATATCACAGTATGTGAAAAGGACACTCTAAACATCTACTGAAATAACAACGCTATGATAAGGCTTGTCACTTTTAAACACCTTATACAAGAGGACGACGAATCATGACTTTTACAATATGTCTGTCACTATGAAACGAAGTGAATGTCGTGTGGCTAGGGCCTCCCGTCGGGTAGAACAGTCGCCTGGCGCAAGTCCTTTGAGTTGACGTGAATTTGGCGACTTGCGCGTCGATGGGGGATGAGATGATGACGAGGACAACACAACACCCAGTCCCTGAGCAGAGAAAATCTCCGACCCAGTCAGGAATCGAACCCGGGCCCCTTTGCACGGCATTCTCTTGCACTGACGACTCGGCTATAGGGGCGGACGTCACTATGAAAAATAGAATATCCTGAACTTCACCATAGAAATAAGTATTTCAGTCCTTCAACGTAATGCAACCTCTGATGAGATTTTGCTACCGATGGATGGTTTAGCAGCTTTCAGAGTGGCTTCCAAGTCTTAATCCTCATCGTAATATTTTGCCAGTACAGTTTTGGTAATGCTGCAATGTAATATCTGCCTACTTCATAGCAAACAACAACTTCCCCCTAGCCCTCGTAATAACATTGCCACTACTGCTTGGTTTGCAAATAGTTGCTTAATGCTGCTTAATTATGTGTAGCAATAATTTCCTGTCCACCCGAGGCCTTTTAACAAGATTGTGCTCCTTTTAATCACCACAAAATACAGTACGGGCCATCGCACCACACACTACTCCACAACCCTTCCGACTCACAACGACCACTGTTCTGAAACTTCCAGTCGGAACGTTTCTCTCGCCTTACCTTCCCGCAGGGAAGTCGCTTTAGATTTTAAGCCTAAAGCCATGACTTGTTAGAGTTTTAATTACAAGGGTTCATAATTCTTTTAAAACTAAGATCTACTTAACAATATATAGAGAGTAATACAGAAATTATTTACGGCTATGCATTTAAAACACAGTTACAGATTATCTGTTGCATACTTCGCAGGCTGTTGGCAGCACTTTACAGGGGCGAGCTGTCTTACTTTAACCTGCTACCGTTAGATGACATATGCGAACTCATCGCTCTATCATCTGACTGCTTGCTTTATACAGGTTTTTACAGCTGCCCTGATACTGATCGTATTTCTTTAAAAGTTGTGACAGATAATAATGAAATAACCTGTACGAAATGAAATGGAACAATTCCTACACTATGTGATGTATCCTTGAGTTGTTACAAAGAAACAAGCCAACTACCTCTCGCCAGACCAAGCATATCTGCACCAAGTTTCCTTAGTTACAATGTGACTGCAGCCACATAATCCCAGACGTTTTCATGCAGACTTGCAATCGAGTGATTTAGCGGGCCACCGGTCTCAACGTCACTTTCCGCACACTCCGGGTTAAACTCTTCATCAACATTATTATATATTTTCAGGGCGTGCAGAAAAGTAATGCCTACGAATTTTTTAAGTGAAAACTCTTAAGGCTTTGTAAATGCTTGAAACTTTATTAACATTCTTCGTCTCTATTCTTCATATAAGCGTAGGCATTTGCGGTCGTTGTCACTCTTTTTACAATTCTTCTGAGCTGTTAACCGTGCTGCCAGTACATAAAATTCTCCGACGTGTAGGGCACTATTGCAAGTGACTGAAACGTCGGAAAATTTTATACATTGACAATGCGATCAACATCCACAGAAAATTTTCTTCACAATGTAATCTTAACGCCTGCACATTTATTTCTGAACATAGTAACCCTGCTGACGAACACATTTCTCCCAGAGAGAGAGAGAGAGACAGATAGAGAGGGAGAGAGAGAGAGAGAGAGAGAGAGAGAGAGAGAGAGAGCAGTTTGTTGGTAACGTCACAACAGAAGGTTTGCGCTCTATCACTTTCTTACGCCTACTACGCCAGCAACCCACATTACACCCAAGTTACACAGGCAGCCAGGTTCCAAGCAGACGACACACGAGGGCGGCCATGTGACATACGCCGACCAAACGCTGGCCTAATCGCCGGCAGGGGTCGCTGGCACTGCAGACCTCTTTCTTAGGTCGGCCGCGTGACAGGCAGCAAGACCGACTGTTCACCGGCATCGGGGGTTTACTTAGACTGACGCATTGGACATGGTAGGCCAGTTCACTCCGAGTCAGTGCCGAACAGACTGGCATTTTACGAGGGGCGTTCAGAAAGTAAGCTCCGATCGGTCGCGAAATGGAAACGACTATGAAAATCCGATAAAGCTTTGCACAGATGTGTTGGGTAGTGTCTCTAGTATAACCCCAGTTAGCATCACGTCGCTCTTCTCATTTCTGAGCTCGCAGTGAGTGCGTAAAGATGTCTAGAAAATAGTTTCTGCCGCCAAGTACGAGGGCCTGGTGAGAAATTTCGCCTGAAGCTATGCAGCTAACATTACATAACTGTCGTGCTGTTTCGTCTTCACGACAATTCTCAGCCGCATTCTGCAGGGGCAATGAAGATGCTCCTGCATCGTTTTCAAATGGAAATGTTAGATTACCCACAATACAGTCCGCAATTGTCTCCCCCTGAGTTTCATCTCTGGTCACATGAACCGCTGTCTTTGAAGACAACATTTTGACACAGACAACGAGGTGTAGGCCAGCGTGCAGAATTGGCGGAAAGCACTGGCGGCTGCCTTCTATGATGAGGCTATTGAAAAGTTGGTACAACGCTATGACAAAAGTCTAAGTCAGAACGGCGACTACGTAGAGAAGTAGCTGAAAGGTGTAGCTAATTGTTACAAGTAAAACATTTCTGATGTTCACTGTGGTTTCAATTTGGCAATCAATCGGAGCTTACTTTCTGAACAGGCCTCGTATTTATCAGGGACTCACTCAGAGGCAGCGATACGCCACCAACGTTATCCATGACAGTCTCTGCAACTCGGAACCCACGACATGGCTTTCCCGCTGGAAGACATAGACCCCATTACCGAGACAGGCCTTTTTTTTTTCTTTTTGACTCATCTGTCCTCTGACTAGCTTGGTGCAGCCCGCCAGGAATTCCTCTCTTGTGCCAACCTCTTCATCTCAGAGAAGCATTTGCAACCTACTTCATCAGTTATTTGCTGGATGTATTCCGTACTCTGTCTTCCTCTACAGCTCCCTCTAGTACCATGGAAGGAATTCCCCGATGTCTTAAAAGATGTTCTGTCATCCTGTTCCTCCTTCTTGTCAGTTTTTTCCACGTATTACTTTTCCCTCTGATTCTGCACAGAACCTCCTCATTCCTTATCTTATCAGTCCATCTAATTTTCAACATTTATCTGTAGAACAACATCTCAAATGCTTCTATTCTCTTCTGTTCCGGTTTTCCCACAGTTCATGTTTTATTACCATACAACGCTGAGTTCCAGAAGTACATTCTTAGAAATTTTTCCCCAAATTAAGGCCTATCTGAGATACTAGTAGACTTCTCTTGGCCTGGAATGCTCTTTTTACCAGTGGTAGTCTGCTTTTAATGTTCTCCTTCCTCTGTCCGTCATTGGTTATTTTGCTGCCGTTGTAGTAGAATTCCTTAACTTCATCTACTTCGTGACCATCAATTCTGATGTGAAGTTTCTTCTTGTTCTTATTTCTGCTACTTCTCATTACATTCGTTTGCTGTCGTATCGATAGTCACCTCCCTTGTGACTTATCTTTGGTTTTCTTGGATGAGGTGTGGAGGATCGGCACGGCGTAGTGTGTTGTGAAGGGCTCCTGAATGAAGGAGGAGGGCTGGAGCAGCAGAGCCTGGCGGCGGGGTTTGGTTGGGCAGATTTGGGTGGGACAACGCATGTACCCAGCCGGATCGCCGAGCGACTTGTCGAATGTTGGACAGCCGCCAGAGAAGGTGAGGCAGGTCTTGCTCTGGAGATCTGGTGACGGGGGCCGCCTCCTGACATTTGAGAAGGAGTTAAAAGGATAATTAACGGTGGGGAGAGTGCACCGAAACATACTGCCTATTGACATTCTGGGCACGTATTTTATTATTTAAAGGTAAACTGGCGCAATATTATTGTGTCTTGTTCAGTGAACAGTACGTACTTGTTCGTCCTGCAGTGTGCCTTGGCTTGAGAGTGCGTCTTCTTTGAAGCCATGTGATTCTGTTAATTGGTAAACCGCTAGCGTGCACCCGCTTGGGGTACGATCTTATGATTTGAAGTGGTAACACCGGTGAGTGGCATTATACCCAGTGGCAACGTCATAGTATTATATCAGGTAGCCGGCCGGAGTGGCCGTGCGGTTCTAGTCGCTACAGTCTGGAGCCGCGTGACCGCTACGGTCGCAGGTTCGAGTCCTGCCTCGGGCATGGATGTGTGTATTGTCCTTAGGTTAGTTAGGTTTAAGTAGTTCTAAGCTCTAGGGGACTGATGACCACAGCAGTTAAGTCCCATAGTGCTCAGAACCATTTGTATGAGGTACTGGCTATGAATTTGAAACCTAATTCTGATGTAATAAGTGTATTTGATCGAACCTATGATCATGTGATTTATCATAATTTAATTACGTAGGGCTCCTACTTTGTGAAATTTTCTGCTTTGCTTAAATGGTGTTTCTTAAGGCGTTTTAGCAATGCTTATTCATGCGTCAGGGGCTTTAACTGCGACTGCTCTGTTTGTACCTGCACCTTGCCACCAATTACTTGTGCTCGCTTTATCTTACCTAGACAGACGCGTATGTATTTATTGCGTACGACAAAATCCATATACAGATTTTTGGCGCGGTCACTATCAATGGACCACTATATATATATATATATATATATATATATATATATATATATATATATATATATATTAGTTTATATATTACTTAAGTATGGCTTTAACTATTTGTTCTATCTAAGGTTACGAGTTGTATTTATCTTGTTAAAGCGGGTCTAATCATTTGTTAGTGTATATTCTGTTACTGTGTGGGGGTGCTGCCTCGCGTGTTATTTATGTTCAAAGTTGATTGCGAAACACGCGAGTCTGCCTCAGTGTTTGCAGCCGTGATTTCTGGGCCGCTACCTTGGCGGCATCCTGCCCAAAGCCAGTTATTGCCGCGGGAGGTCTTTGCCGCGTCCTCTCTGTCATACCTAGCAAAGTTGAGTAGTTATTCAAACATGGTTCAAACGGCTCTGAGCACTATGGGACTTAACTTCTGAGATCATCAGTCCCCTAGAACGTAGAACTACTTAAACATAATTGACCTAAGGACGTCACACACATCCATGCCCGAGGCAGGATTCGAACCTGCGACCTTAGCGGTCGTGCGGTTCCTGACTGTAGCGCTTAGAACCGCTTGCCCACTCCGGCCGGCTGAGTAGTTGTCTCGTTCCTTGGAGATACATCTGGGTTGAGCGACTGCCGCCACGGTTGTAAGCTGCGGAGTTTAGCGGGATTAACTCATGAACCTTTGTAAATTATCCTCTTACTATTCAAACTCTCTTGTAACTGTTCTTAATAAAATCGTATGTGCACTGTATTCGATAAATGTAGTTTCCGTTTACTGAACGATTCAAATTTCATTCCTACTGTTCATAATCTCAGATGTTTTGTGTTTATTGAATACTGTTTGCTTTTGCTTATATAGGTAAGTTTCACCAGTTTGTCACTTTATTCGTCAGTGCAATTCTGATGGTTTTCATGTTCTTATTAATCTGGAATTTAAATGGTTCAAATGGTTCAAATGGCTCTGAGCACCATGGGAATCAACTGCTGAGGTCATTAGTCCCCTATAACTTAGAACTAGTTAAACCTAACTAACCTAAGGACATCACAAACATCCATGCCCGAGGCAGGATTCGAACCTGCGACCGTAGCGGAATTTAAATGATCATTATGTTTTTCTTAATAAATGCTAATTTGGTGGAAACGACAAGCTATCCGATGGGTCCCTTCCATGTGTTGATGTTTGATCCTTTCCTATCCTAAACCTCTTACTTGGCTTTCATTCGTCTTTCTTCAATTTACTCTGAATCTATATTCTGCACTCATTAGACTGCTCATTCCATTTAGCAGATCATGTAATTCTTCTTTACTTTTAATCAGGATAGCAATGTCATCAGCGTATATCCTATCTCCTTGAATTTTAATACCACTCCTGAACCTTTCTTTTACTTCCATCAATGCTTATTCGAATTACAGTTTGAACAGTAGGCGAAAAAGACTACATCCCTGTCTTACGCACCTTTTAGTCCGAAAATGTTTTCTTACTCGTCCACTCTTATTATTCCCTTTTGGCTCTCGAACATATTGGATATTACCCATCATTCCCTATAGCTTACCCTTATTTTTCTCAAAATTTAGACTATTTTACATGGCCGAGGGCTTTTTCCAGCTCGGCAAATCCCATGAACGTGTCGACATTTTTCTTTATTCTTGCTTCCGTTATCAACCGCAACGTGAGAATTGCCTCTCTGGCGTCTTTACCTTTTCTGTAGCCAAACTGATCGTTATCTAACGCATTCTCAGTTCTCTTTTCAATTCTTCTGTATATTACTCTTCTACGTAACTTAGATGCATGAGCAGTTAAGATGACTGTGAGATAAATCTCGCACTTGTAGCTCTTGCAGTCTTCAGAATTATGTGGATGGTATTTTTCCGCAAGTTGGTTGGTATCCCGCCAGATTCGTACATTCTACACCCCAAGGTGAATAGCCGTTTTGTTGCCACTTTCATCAATGATTTTAGAAACTCTGATCGAACGTTATGTATCTGAAGCCCTCCAATACTCTCTTAAATTCTGATTCTTACACCAGTTCCCTTATTTCTTCTAAATGGATACTTGATTCTTCTTCAATCACATCAGACAAATCTTCCCCCTCATAGAGGCCTTCAATGTACTCTTTTTACCTATCCGCTCTCTCCTCTGCATTTAACAGTGGAACTCCCGTTGCACTCTTAATGTTACCACCGTTGTTTTTAATTTCTCCGAAGATTGTTTTGACTTTCCTATATGCTGAGTCCGACCTTCGGACAGTGATTTCTACACATTTTTCATACATCCATTCCGTTTTAGCTTCCCTGCACTTCCTGTTTATTTAATTCCTCAGCGACTTTTATTTCTGTATTCCTAAATTCCGTGAACATCTTTGCACTTCCTTCTTTCATCGATCACCTGAATTATCTCCTCTGTTACCCGCGGTTTCTTCACAATTTGCTTCTTTGTACCTATGTTTTTCTTTCCAGCTTCTGTGAATGCCCTTTTTAGAAACGTCCATTCCTCTTCAACTGTGCTGCCTACTGAGCTATTCGTTAATGTTATATCTGTGGCCTTAGAGATCTTCGAACGTATCTCGTCATTCCTTAGTACTTCTGTTTTCCACTTCTTCCTGTCTAGTCTCTTAAAATTCAGCCTACTCTTCATCACTACTACATTGTGAGTTGAGTCTGTATTTGCTCCTGGATACGCCTTACAGTTCAGTATTTTATTTCGGAATCTGTCTGACCATGATGTAATCTAACTGAAATATACCCGTATCACCCGGCCTTTTCCAAATATACCTCCTCCTCTTGTGATTCTTGAACAGCCCTGCTGTTACAGGCTGAAATTTGTTACAGAACTCAATCTTTCTCCTCTCTCATTCCTTGTCCCAAGCCCGTATTCTGCTGTAACCTTTTCTTCTACTTCTTCCCCCGCAAATAAATTTCAGTCTCCCATGACTATTAGACTTCAATATCCTAACATACTTTCTGTACCTGTTCATCTTCAGCTTGCGACGTGGGCACGTATTTCTGAACTATCGTTGTCGGCGTTGATTTGCTGTCAATTCTGATAGGAACAACCCTATCATAGAAGTGTTCACAGTAACTCACTTTCTGCCCTACCTTCCCGTTCATAACGAATCCTACTTCCGTTATTCCATTATCTGCTGCTGTTGATATTACCATACACTCATCTGACCAGGAATCCTTGTCTTCTTCACTTCACTAAACCCTATTGTATCTAGACTGAGCGTTTGCATTTCCCTTTTCAGATTTTCTAGCTTCCCTACCACGTTCATGCTTGCGAAATTCCACGCTCCGACTCGTATAACACTGTCTTTTCGTTCGTTATTTAATCTTCTTCTCATGGTCACCTTACTCTTGGCATTCCCCTACCGGAGACCCGAATGGGAGACTATACTGGAATCTTTTGCCAATGGAGAAATCATCATGACAATCTTTCAATTGTACGACATCAGTTTCACGAAATTTTGAATTGCTAACTGACGACATTGACTGTGACTCGTTCCCTCGGGTACTTAACCAAGTGTACATTCCTCACTGACTGTATTTCTGTGATATTCTAATCGAAGTCTTTGCATGGAAAGTTCACAATGAGAAACTATCCAAGATACTGTAACAGTCTCACACGCAATAACATTATTTTGTGTATCCTTTAGTTACACTAGAAGTCTTTTCCGTTTTGTGTTTCATCACAAAATTACATAAAGGCAGTTACCGGCTTTCAGCCTTATGTTCTTCTGTCAACTTTTTGAAGTCAGTTTGTTCGTTAAATATTCAAGCCTTAAACGAATCAAAGTAAGATCGTTTTTTGTGTTAGATAAATATTCAAGACTTAACCTTAAATCTGCCTGTTTAACGTTTCCTCCTTTCGGAGCTAATGGTACAAGTTAAATAAACTATTTACGAATGCTCTGTCTAGGTGTGTTTTCCTTGTGCCGTCTCCAGCGGATATATTGCTTCGACTTTGTTGATGGAGCCACAACCTCACCTCTGTTTGCACTGCTTCATTATCAAAGCGAAGTCCTCGAATGTTGCGAGGTGCCAGGGTGGAAAAGAGTTTGTACCTCTTTAATTCAGACGAATTTTGCATGAGAACGAGACATGCACTCGACCCCCTCCTTATCTAACAGCTAATTAATTATGCGCACAACGGTAACGGAAGGAAATGATGGTGGACCCTGCTAGTTGCTAAAATAAGAAGTGCACACCCACAATAATTTAATAAAACTCATAATTTACTCAAAAAAAGAGAACTTTATCATAATAAACAACAGGAAATGTGATTCTGGCTATATCTACGAAATGATATGCGGATTAAATATCACAATGAGTTTTATTATACATCAGAACATAAATGCACATGTTTGTCGACACTCAGAGCAGGTTAAAGGATAGGGTATACTGAAATATTATGAGAATAAGAGTTGGCTCGAGAACAAGGGGCTCCTACTCTCTGTGATGCAATAGGTTGACGATAATGACTGGAGGTCCTAATGAATCGAATATTAATCTCCTGGCTATATAGCAATATGGCAATCGGTAGTGAGAGCTCAAGTGGGATCACATGGAGAAACAAGCAAGGTGGACTTGTAGCAAAGCGAGCTCGCGTGCTGCTGAGGGATTCAGTATAAAATTAATAAGGTCCTACAATGTCGGAGCCGCACAATACTGTACCAGTACTGAAATCTGCAACACGTCGTCGGTAGGCAGCGTCCTGTTGATGTAGGCGCCGACTTCGGCCGTCCAGCAACTCTGTGTCAACCCCTGGCCGCAAAGGCTGTCCGAGAATTCTAAGTTCTTCCGAAAACGAGCGACCAAGTCGCAAGACTGTCCGACTCCGAGGAAGATCAGATCCCGACTTCCGCTGCCCGCGCAACGCAAAAGCGAAGCCAACATTGCTCTACTCCCTACTCTCATCGAAAACCGCGAATCATATTTAGTTCTGATTCCGAAATTCCCCAACAATCTCTCAGAACATTATTTGCACCAACAGCGACCGTTCCCTCCAATTTAGAGCAGGGCTTTATGACGTCTACTAGCCTCAGTTTAAGTTGACCAATAATGCCTCTGCTATTCAGCTGAGGGCACTCAACTTGCCGTTTGACCGGCTACGGAAACAACCTGCCTAGACCACCGGCCATCCGGTGCCAGGCAGTCGCACCCAGCAGGGGACAGTCCACAAGTATTCTCACAATCATGAGGACAATGCAGTCAGTTGGTGCCAGGAAACTTCGTTCCGGACGCTCCGGAACGGTAAACACAAAATGCGGCGACACTCGCAGGTCGTTTCGCCCTGCATACAATAGTCGAAACCGACTGAAGTCAGTCGTTCCGTCAGGCACTTAAGCCCATTGTACGAACACCTCAGAATTCGCAGGCCGGTGTGGCCATGCGGTTCTAAGCGCTTCAGTCTGGAACCGCGTGACCGCTACGGTCGCAGGTTCGAATCCTGCCTCGGGCATGGATGTGTGTCATGTCCTTAGGTTAGTTAGGTTTAAGTAGCTCTAAGTTCTACGGGACTGATGACCACAGATGTTAAGTCCCATAGTGCTCAGAGCCATTTGAACCCTCAGAATTCATGGAAGTGCAGCTCGCAATCGGAAACGCAGTGTGCCGCGTCTTCCGATGCTCGTCTCGCCCAGGCCACCCACGGGAGTAAAATAACATGTTTAGGAGTCAAGTGAAAAGCGTTTTTTGAGCTCTCAGTACAAATACTCTCGTTATAATAACATAATTCGGTCTGTTACTACCGTGAAATGACATAGAAAATTAATAAAATTGATGAAAATGAGAGGCGACATGCAAAAGAGGACATGGAACCTCTCAAGGTATCTCTTAAGTTTTAGAAATAGCTGAGTATCGGATAAGCCCAAGTCGGCATTCTGTGAAGGACAGTCGATGACTGTCAGGGTGCTGCATCCGTCGACGAACTCTTCCAATTTGTGCTTCCAGTTATCTTACACACCATGTTACAGGCTGGAGTTCGGAGCCACCTAGCGGTAGAGATTTGCAACTTGGGTCAGCGAAGCGGGAAACTCTGTCGAGTATTACGCATTACATTTAATACCAAAAGGAGTATTGGGAACAGCATAACAAATTACTTCCCAGCATGACCTCGTGTTTTCACATGTGTAACGTACAGCCATGAAAAATGAGAGGTGCAGGAATGGGCCCTGATTTTTAGATGAACTGATGAGCAGAGGCATTGTTGGTACGGCAGCACTGGTAGATGGGAGTTATGGCGCTGATAATGCCGCCAATAACGCCTGCCGAGTGTCGCCCAAGGCGCGCAGGGCGACGCCTCGGAGGCCTGCAGACCACCACAGGCCAGCCGCGCGCTCCCGGGGATCTGTCCTAAACAGCGCTCTCATCGGACGCTTTCTGGAATTGCGCTCGGCGGGCGTTTCTCAGCGGGCCGCGGCTCGCCTTCCATCTCATCAGAGTGAGTGTTGCCGCACCCGGCAGGCGCTTTCATTTCCTGATTGAGCGCCGCTACACGTCTCTTCTCCCCGCTCCCCCTCCTCTCACCCTCCTGGACTTCTCCTCATGTCTCGCCCGCTATCGCTCCCCCACGCCTCTCTCGACTCTCGAGACCACGTCCCCTCGCGTAACGCGGCCAACTTTTCTCTTCCGGGGCGATATATTTTACTTTAGTGCTACACGGAACTTATCGCAGTGTAATACGTCACGAATTTCGGTCTCACCTCGGATCGCCTGCTGCCCAGAAGAACGCAGCGGTGCTGTGGAAAAATGTTGGATCCTGACCGAAAAAGTTATGTCCGCATCATCACGCCGATAAGATTCTTCCGAGGTAAAATAATCGTGCTGACAAGTGAGAAAATGAATCTTTTATTTAGTTTTGGTGCTGCTGGCTCCTCATCTGATACAACATTTTGTAGACATCATTATTCCGTACTAATTTTTTTATGCAGGGTCTTAAAACGTTAATGCCAAAACTAACAGGGATGATGACGGAGAGAAAGTAGATATAATTCTTAAGGCGACCATATGACAGAAACGCATATCGTTGCTATAATGAGTACGCAGCAGGTTACTGAGTGTTATGGAGAAAAAAGTCCTGTTAAATGTCGTTCTTTGCTTTGTTCTTTCGCTTCCTTTCAAATTACGCGAGATGTTACAAATGAGCAACCATTAACCTCAGCGCAGAGCCAATGCCGACGTTGTAGAGTGCCCCTTGAGCTCGTGCGTTTCTGGCGCCAGTTGCCATCGATTCTCATTTTTGACTCGACTTCGATGTTTATTGCTCTTCTTCATACCTTTGGCGGCGGGTATTTTAACGGCAGCGCGTGCACTCCGCCGGGTCTCTTGTGTGGGTACCGGCGGTGTGACGTGCAGTGACGTTGCACTGTGTAGGTAGGCAGCACACGGAGTGGCCGAGTCGGCACGATGAAGGAGCGTGGCCAGCCGCTACGGCGTGCTGAACCGTGCAACGCTGATCCATCGACCACGGTGATTTGGTTTTCCTAGAGATTGGAGGGAAAAGTTCTTCGAGTCTGTTGCAAGCTACACAGGCCAAATGAATTGAAGTCGTCGAGTTGCTTCGGTGTGTTGCGTGCATCTTAACTGAACATGCCACTGTACTAAAAACTATTTGGAATAGTTCTAGTTGTTTATCACGCAACTCGATGTCGTGACTTGATACTTGGCGGCAGTTAAGGAAGTGTGGCTACGTCCAACAAACCGACGTGAAGCATGGCTTAATACGTAGCTAGAAGTGCAACGAGTAGTGCGTAAGCCTGTGTGTGGCGTTTCAGGCCATGCCGAGATATTGCTTCCATTCTATCTTGTAGTTCACTATCGTGGCGTTTGAATGTGTGCCTATATAACTGTTGTCTTTTTAACTTTAGGGCGTTATTTTAGTGGTCCTTTTACGAATTGTTTAATCACATTTTAAGGGCTGTGACTGGCCAAGTAACTCACGGAGGCTGATTTCATTGGAAGTATTGATCAGTTGTTCTCTAGACAAGATTGTATATCTCATGCCTCAGAATATTGTCCGCCGCTGATGTGTTTTATGTTGCAGATAATTGGCAGTGGTCGACGCGAGCAAACTGGTAGCACAGTACCACGGAGGCAGAGTGATATTTAAGGCCCTGCCCCCCCCCCCCCCCCTTACATCTCGGGTTATGTTGTTACTATCTTGTGATTCCCTCCTTCCCGTGAATAGTTTCGGTGTCTGAAGTTCAATTGCAGTGCTAAGTTGAGTACATTTCTGGTTCAATTGCTGTCTCATGGATCTCTTGTATTGATTAAAATCCTTTCGTGGGCTCGCGTCTATCACTAATTCACACGCAGTACTGAAGCGGCCTCATTTTAGGGGCTATTGTCATATGGTCATGTTCTAGTAGTAATGATTTTAACAACATTGTTGATTGATCTACTGACTTAAGTGAACCTGAAAATTTGTTTGGTCAAATGAAAGCACCTCCATAGTCGTGGAAGTGATTTTATTGTAATAAAGCTTTTAGGAATAGTGTTTTATTTAGGAAAGTTGGCTAGCCAAATCTTACAAGATCTGTCTTCTGTAACTTAATGTATTCTTTAGCTGATTGGAAGTAATACAGTTCTGATAAGATTCGTGTTGATATTAGTTCCATCTAAGTAATGGAGTTTATCTGAGATAGTTTAACTGGTTTTATTCAATTTTCAAGTTTTTATGGTACTTGTTCTAGTTAGAGAAATTTGTTCGTCATTTATCCAAGTGATCTGGATTTATAAGGGAATCGCCTTTATTATTGTGATTGTGATGGTTTACGATTGAATAAAGTGTGTGCCAACTACAACGGATTACTATTGTGATTTCAGTGTGCCCTTAACATCCACACCTCACTCCTGTGCGTTGGAAAATCGGTGGTGTGTTCTGTGTTTGTGTGGCTGCAGTAAAAATTCTAGCAACCAGTTCCGCTTCCGAATTATCAAAGGTAAAAAACACGTCGGCTTTCGTGTAGCCCCAGAGAAAGAAGCCTAGTGTCTGTTCTTGCAGGCTAATTTAAGGGTCCTCCCCAACCAATCCACCGATTGCCAGAAGTATTGATTATTACTGCTGGGGCTGATTTAGCAAAATGCAATGGGACCCTATCAGGCTAAAACCACAGCCTCCTCCTGATTCCTAGGGCTACCTCTTCCAATAACGTCGGCAGGTAACCTTCCAAGAACACACTGTGCACATTGGCCACTTCAGTCGAGCAGACAACCTGTAAGGCCCAAGTAAGTAGTCGACCATGATAGTGGCCAACATGTTTACGTCGAAACTTCTCTAATGACCTCGCATAACTGTAATACATGGGTTTTCATCCTACCAAACAAGTGAATTGTGACTTTTGTAAATGTCTTCCCTATTAAATTGAACCTCATCTGTAAACGTAACAACTTCAGTGGAACAAGAGTGGTCATTAGCCTGTTGCGGGAACCAGTGTTTACACTCAGGATGAGTTGGATAGTGTGTTATTTTTAGATTATGAAACACTTCACGTCGCGTTCTTTGTGTAAAACTTTGGTGCCGAACATGTATCTATAATTAGTGGCAGAAGAGTAATAGTGCACCACAAAAATAAGGGTAAACAAGATCAACAGTGTGAAGGGAAAAGATCGGAACATAAAAATGTGCTTATGTTTCATAAATGTAGTGGTAGTGCAGCTCCCAGGCCAGATGAGAGGAAACGCAGATGCCAACAGAAACGCGAATAACTGTAAGTAATTACTTATTTACATAAAAAGTCGACGTGAACTAGAAACAACACATATCTACACAAAACTGTATCATTCTAGATCCCACTGAAAACGCCTTAGAGTTGAAAAAAAAAGTCTCGGAGGAATCAATTACAGTGCAGCAGAAAAAGGCGGTTTTTATTTGCAAATCAAATATGTCTGTGCTTGCTGCGGCTGATGGCCACGTAAGCAGACTTCTTGTTATTCTTAAGTGTGACTGAGAGTACAGGCATGTTTGAAACACTTTTAGTGCATACCAGCGGTGAAATACTAGAGAGGATAAGTGCTGTGTCGTCATCGTCATCTTTCTTCTTATGCAATGTGGCGTGTGTCAATTCACGTAACAAGTGGTTGCGATATTACACTCATGCTCATAAATTAAGGATAACGCTGATGCATGGTGAAACAACGCTCTGGTGGTTGGTTTGCGGGTTTGAATCACCTCTGGGCATCACCATGCGGTGCATTTGACCTGCGATCGTCGCACGGTGGCGCTGGCAGCAGTCCACACACGCAAAGGTGTGTTGGTTCATGTCAGAGTACGGTGCAGCGAGTAAGTATGCAGACGTTTTCAGACGTCCTAATGGTTACTGTGTGTTGAAAATGGCTCAAAGAATACATACTGATGACGTTATGAATGGTAGAATATTAGGGCGACTGGAGGCTGGTCAAACACAGCAGGTCGTAGCACGGGCCATCCGTCTGACACAAAATGTGATATCAAGATTATGGCAACGATTTCAGCAGACAGGAAACGTGTCCAGGCGCTACAGTACGGGACGTCCACATTGTACAACACCACAAGAAGACCTTACCGCAGCCACTGGAACAGTCGTCTCCAGACACACAGACGACTGAATAGACATGGTTTATTCGCCCGGAGACCTGCAAGGTGCATTCCACTGACCCCTGGTCACAGGAGAGCCCGTAACGCCTGATGTCAAGAACACAGTACATGGTCACTGGAACAGTGGTCCCATGCTGTGTTCACGAACGAGTCCAGCTATAGTCGGAACAATGATTCTCGCCGGGTTTTCATCTGGCGTGAACCAGGAACCAGATACCAACCCCTTAATGTCGTTGAAAGGGACCTGTATGGAGGTCGTGGTTTGATGGTGTGGGGTGGGATTATGATTGGTGCACGTACACCCCTGCATGTCTTTGATAAAGGAACTGTAACAGGTCACGTGTATCCGGACGTCATTTTGCAATAGTATCTCCGCCTTTTCAGGGGTTCAGTGGGTCCCACCTTCCTCCTGATGGATGATAACGCACGGCCCCACCGAGCTGCCACTGTGGAGGAGTACCTTGAAACAGAAGGTATCAGGCGATTGGAGTGGCCTGCCTGTTCTGCAGACCTAAACCCTTTCTAGCACGTCTGGGATGCTCTCGGTCGACGTATCGCTGCACATCTTCAAATCCCTACTACACCTCAGAAGCTACGACAGGCACTGGTGCAAGAATAAGACGCTATATCCCAGCATCTGCTCGACCACCTGATCCAACGTATGCCAACCCGTTGTGCGGCCTGTGTAAGTGTGCATGGTGATCATATCACACATTGATGTCGGCGTACATGCGCAGGAAACAGTGGCGTTTTGCAGTACATGTTTTTCGGGACTGTTTCTCTCAACGTATCACCAGTACAGTGGACTTACAGATCTGTGTTGTGTGTGTCCCCCATGTGCCTATGCTATTAGCACCAGTTTTGTGTAGTACCACGTTGTGTGGCACCACATTCTGCAATTATCCTTAATTTATGAGCGTGAGTGTATATTGCCTGCGCAGATGGTCGGCCATAAACTGACGTCGCGTTTCAAGAATTTTATGTCTGCCATGTTACATAAGAAAACAAATGATGACGATATAGCTCGTTTGTATTTGATCCCTGTCACGAACGTTAGAGTTGCTTGAAAATGACGTAAATTCCGAAACTGAGTCACGTTCAAGAGTATTACAGTGGCGAATACTGACTTCTTTAAAGAATCTTTTCATCCTTATCATCAATCTTCCTATTTATTGATACTATACATCTGGCTCTAACAAAAGATATTTTCACTTCTGCAAAATTATAAACACCTGCATTATGTGTAACGGCCTTCCTCGGGTTATTTTATTCTTGTGTGTCTTTATAGGACTTTTACAGGGAACTTCTTGTGTCATGTTCTATGACCAACACACACACACACACACACTGTGTCTTCTTCGCTTTATTGTTCTCTTAGTTAGAGTTTCTTTACCAATTTTTTCAAGACCTCGTCATTGGTGGTTTTTATAAGATCACTTTATCACTATCAGGCGTCTCCAGCACCACACCTAAAATAATTCAAGGGATTTCTTTTCATTTTTGCCTGTTGTCCACAGCCATGAAATAGCACGCTCCAAATGCAGCTCTTAACCACGTCTTTGCTCAGTTGTTTGAACAAAGCCATTTACTTTTGTTCATAAACATTGCTTTGCTGCTCAGATTCTTTGTTTTCTTTCCTCTTTGCTTCTTCCGTCTTTGGTCCTGTTACTTCCTAAATACTCGTGTGTTCTTATTTGTTTTATTTATTTATATAATTTCTGTTTATTTTCGTAATTTATAATTTTAATGTGCTTTTGGAGCACTCGAGAATTTCCGTTTTTTTGTATTAATTTCCATTTTGTATTTATCGCTTGGTACTGCATCCATAATTTCCAAGATTCTTTGACATGTTCGTGTTCTTTCTACGTCTTTTCTGAAGCCTGTAGAGCAGGCTCGTCCAAATTGTGCCCCTGGGGCGCTAGCTCCCGCGATCGCCCGCGGCCAGCGCCCCGGGCGGATTCTTGTGTTGTCGCAGTGGCCGAGCCGCATCGCTTAGCTGGCCGTGCGGACCGCCCGCCGAGCCTCGCCATGCCGCTGTACGCCAATATTGCAATAGATAAAAAATTATTTTGTGACCACACATTGCTATCCTATTCAGCGGTACTGGGGGAAAACGCATCTAAAACCAATCTTTTTTGTTAGTTTTTTTATTTGAGTTTCAATGAATGAAACAATTAATTGTTAAAGTGATAAAAGTGTTTTAAAAACAGGATTGTACAAAATTAATTGTTTGTTCTTTTTTGGCGTGGTACGAGCAGGAAACAGGTGGGCAAAGTTTACGCGTAAGTTACAAATGATCGCTGAGAATTGGGAAAGCAGGGAAACCCTTTGCTGCTGGGAATCTCATCAAGGATTGCCTGGTCGACTCGGCGGCTTGTATTTGTCCACCAGACCTCACGGAAAAATTTGAAAAAATAGCTCTTTCGCCTCAAACTGTTGCTCACAGGGTCGAAGATATGATCTCAGATATGGAGCAGCAATTAATAGAGAGAGCGGCAAACTTCATTTCACTTTCTATCGCTCTTGAAGAGTCCGCGGACGTTGCGGACATACCTCAGCTCGTCATATTCATTCGAGGTGTCGACGACAATCTGCGTGTCACCGAAGAATTTCTCGAACTTATACCATTAAAAGATACAACCACGGGTTTGGATATTTTTCTAGTCGTGGAAAACGTGTTAGAGTCAATGCGTTTGAAATGGGAACGCCTGACCAGTGTAACAAGGGGTGGAGCCCCTGCGCTACGAGGGATACGCACTAGATTTCTGAGTTATGTGAGGTCAAAAATGGCTGAAGTTGGCAGTTCCTTATTCGCGACAGTCCATTGTCTGATACGCCAGAAGGCACTTTGTGCGAAGATTGTCAACATAAAAAATGTTGTGGACACAGTTCTTCTCTCATGGACTCACACATCGCCAATTTAAAGAATTTCTGGTTGATATCGAAGCGGAATACCCGGACATCCCCTACCACTCCGAAGTAAGGTGGCTGAGCAGAGGAAAGGTGCTTCATCGATTTTTCTCCTTGAGTAGCGAAATTAATACATTTTTGGAAATGAAAGGACGTCCAGAAGAATTACTTTGTGATCCTAAGTGGGTGGCGAATTTGGCTTTTTTGAGTGACCTTGCTGGTCATTTAAATACTTTGAACATTTCACTCCAACGAGAAAATCACTATGTCGATGATTTAGTTCAGACGATTCAAGCATTTAAAAAAAAAACTTATTTTGTGGGAAAAACAATTGCGCGAGAAGAATTGTGGACACATTCCTGCACTACACAGCGTTAAAGAAGATGTGTATTTTTCAGATTATGTTGCAATCATTTGCGAATTACAAGAACGGTTTGAAAACAGATTTTTGGAGACAAGTGAGCTTCAATCGGCCTTAGATATATTTGTTCGCCCATTTTCCCTTCGGCATAGACGTCTCACAAATGCTTCAAGTGATTGACCTGCAGTGCGATATGCGCCCTCTCTTGTGTGAAACTTTGGATGACTTTTACAGCTGTCTTCCACGGGAGAAATATCCTCTTTTGCACAAGCACGCTGCCTAAGTTCTCTCAATGTTTCGTTTCACGTATATCTGTGAGCGCTTTTTCTCTCTTTTAAAGCGTGCTAAAACTAAGAACCGTTCATTACTTGGCGATAAAAATTTGACTAATTCTTTGAGGTTATCAGTCTCAGGGAATATTGTACCAAACATTGACAAAACCGTTTCCTCGAAAAAGAAAAAAGTGTAAAATGTTAATTGTCTTCTTTAACAATGTTGACTGTAAGAATTAAAGAGCTTTATAACCTTAATTCTATTTTTTAATAAGTTTTCAAACTTGGTCGGTTAAAATTATTACGTACAAAACAGCAAACCAAGGATCAGATTTCTAAACTCTGAAAAGGGATACAAAGAGATGTAGCCCGAAGTATAGCAAAAAATGTTTACTTGTAACTGCCAACAGTAAGACTGAGACTCTATATCCCTTACACAAAGTTATTTCTAAAATAGAATATTTATGACTCTAGTTCATTTAAGAAACTGATATATTTTTCAGAAGACGCCTATTGTACATATGACGAGTGTACGTGTGCATAATGGAATGAACCTGTGGGACAGAAAACAACTAAGATGTTTTTCGATTCTTGATTTCGATGTTGTTGTCTAAAGCTTTGCGTACTAATTCTGCCATACGAAAACACTAGTTGTTACCTCAACAGTAAATGGTTTGCTTGTTTTACCGCTCATCGGCCTCTTTTACAGAGGTGCGCTTCGTCTGTTACTTTGTTTGCGTTGGATCTGACTGCGGGACAGTCCAGCGCAGAGCAGTGGTGTGCGGTCTCTCTCTCTCTCTCTCTCTCTCTCTCTCTCTCTCCCCCTCTCTCTCGCTCCTATGGCGACACTAGCGACACACGGTCGCGGACGCGACGCTGAACTACATACACTGCCTGGCGCCCGCGGGGCGCGGGCTCGCCCTCCGGGCGCAATTCTTGGATGAGCCTGCTGTAGAGTATTATTTACACTAATTTATTACGTGTTCTATGTAGGTACGAAACACGGATGGTGACAGATTGCACCCTTGTTTAACGCCTTTAAGAACTCTAGCTTCTTTTTGTATATTTCTTACCTTTACTAATGCTTTTCGTTCTTTGCATCATTCTTTAATTATTTTTCTACCTCTACCGACTGGTTTAACGTTGTATAATTTCCACTACTTTATTCCAGAGACAATATCGAATGCTTTTATGAGGTCTACGAAAGATACGTAATTTTTTCAATTGATTCTAAAGCTTTCTTCAATCGTACTACGAAGGCATAGAACGCTTCTCTTGTACCTTTGCCCTCTCGGAACGAAAACTTGTCTTTAATTTTTTTAATTCAATTCAGTTTCTTCCACGAATTGTAGACCTGCTATCTCGAAACTCTAAATGGGTCGTACACGTTCAATGATCACAGTGACACACAATGTTCTATATTATGTCCGAAAGAACAGACACGTGAATGTAATTGTACAGATACGCCTCAACGAACATACGGCTACTTCAATGAGGATGCAAGCTATCGTTCACAGCTTGCTGGGATTCAGTTACGATGCGAGCAATAGGGAAAATGATCGGGGTGACAACATCAGTGGTGAGCAGCACTTGGCAACTGGGTCGGAGGGGAAGCGTGTCCTGATGGCCGAGGTGGTAGCCGGCACGGTAGCTGAATGTCTTCGGTTAGAGCTGCCCTCTGCCCTCTGCAATCAAAAAAATTTAAAAAAATAAAAGAACTGAGTGAATTGATCAACGATGAACTTGAACAGGTGGCATGGGACGTCCGCCCCGGAAAATGCAACGAAATTAACGAATAAAATGAGATGAGAAAAGATAAACAACAAAAGGTGCTTAAGGCTACCGTTTTAGAGAAACAGGCCATCCAGTTCGAGTCTCAGGCCAGTTTTCAAGTGCAACTTTCGAATTATTTCAGCGACCAGAGCAGCTACGTCATACCAATTTCGCACCGTATATATAATATTTCAGCTGTGTTGCACACACGGTGGAACACTTCTGTAATGGCTAGTTTTCACAAGGATAACAGTAGTTCTGAGACAAAGTAGTCTCCTGTCTGTTGCGAATTACAAATAGTTGACCGCCGAGCGGGATTAGCCGAGCGGTCTGAGGCGCTGCAGTCATGGACTGTGCGGCTGGTCCCGGCGGAGGTTCGAGTCCTCCCTTGGGCACGGGTGTGTGTGTTTGTCCTTAGATAATTTAGTTTAAGTAGTGTGTAAGCTTAGGAACTGATGACCTTAGTAGTTAAGTCCCATAAGATTTCACACACATTTGAACATTTTTGAACAAATAGTTGACAGTGTAATTTGTTTCCAAGTTGAACTAATGATTTTTTTTGATTTCTTCATTTGTGTGCCCGTATTGTCTACAGTTTCTTTACATTTCCTGAGTGTATTTTCGTTCTCTCATTGAAACAACAAGAAATTGCGTGTTTTTTCCACCGTAAACGCTTCGCTTTATTGAGGTAAAGCATCATCAGTGGCCTGCAATTAAAGATATTTACAATTTTATTTGTTTTTAAAATCGAGAAATAGTTCGTTAACAATAAATTGCTTTTTGCTTGTTTTCTCGCTTACATCGGAAGATGCCAATTGCTAGCACATCTTTGATGTTTTTCTTCGACACTGATCCTTGTAGTCTAATTATTAGTTCCTTTGCAGAACCATGCATTTCTTATATTTTACTCAGCACACTTTTTCACATACCACTGTTTTCTGTTTATTTTTATACTTTTAATTGTGTATTGTGCTTTGCGTTTTGTAATGTTACCAACACAACTTTGTCACGAGTTTGTCTATTATTTACACTATTTTAATTTTCGTTCATTATACGTCTGTAATTGTATTTAATTACGTGTCTGTGTATTTATTTACTGTGTAAGAGTAATGAAGGAATAGTGATGGAGTGATTTCGTTTAGACGGGGGAGGCAGAAGCTGTGATCCATGATGAGTGGTCACGTCTGGTTATCAGAAAGAGCTAGCCATTATAAAGCAAATAGCATTGAAAATGGACACAAAGAAACAATGGTAGGCGAACTAAACAGAAAAATTAAGACATTAATAATGAAAAAGCTAACTAAACCAGATCTACGCATACAACGTGCCCTGCTACAAAAAAATTGCATACTTACCGCAACAAATTCGCATATAAATTAAGTAACATACTGAAGAAACAGTGCATAAACATACTACTCAGGGCAAAAGCACCTCCCAAAACTGAGATCAAAACCAGACAGATTCTAACAATCTGGTGTCTATCAGCTAAATTGCAGAGATTGTGAAAAGATTGACGTACACTGGAATGACTGACAGGACATTTGACACAAGATGTAAAGAACACATTCAAATACGGTATAAACCATTCAACATCTGCAGTTCATTTAAAACAGGAATACCATAGACCAAGTAATATTGAAAAATGATATGAACATCATAAGAACCAGTAACGACAGACACCTCCATTTCCAAGAAAATTTCCACATACACAAACCATTAACACAAAATAAACAGTTGCTCAATGACCAAATAAATATTGGAAGCCACACACTACATAAAACAATAGAAGGAATTACACGAAAAAGAAAATAGCCTATTCCATCCTTCACCGTCTCTCATCCAACTACGCCTGCCCCCCTACCCCGCCCCCTCAAATTCATTTCACTTCACTTCTTGCTCCTCACCTTCTCCTTCAACTCACACTCGATCACATATCACAGTACTATAACTTACACCATTCATCATGGCTTCTACCCCCACCCCCCCCTACCCCACCCCTCATCAAGAGAGAAAGAAAAAACACTATTTCAGTATCCGTTTACTACTCTTACGCAGCATATGAATACACAGACACACAAATAAATAGAATTACACACATATAATTAACTAAAATTACAAAAAGTGTAGGTCAAAGGCAAAATAGTCACAAAGCTATGTCAGTAACACTACAAAGTGCAAAGCACAATACACAGTTGGAAGAATAAAAATAAACAGGAAACGGTCGTGTGTGAAAAAGTGAGCTACGTAAACTAAAAGAAATGCATATTTCTGCAGAGAAATTAAAAATTACACTGCAAGTATCGCCGGCCGAAGTGGCCGTGCGGTTAAAGGCGCTGCAGTCTGGAACCGCAAGACCGCTACGGTCGCAGGTTCGAATCCTGCCTCGGGCATGGATGTTTGTGATGTCCTTAGGTTAGTTAGGTTTAACTAGTTCTAAGTTCTAGGGGACTAATGATCTCAGCAGTTGAGTCCCATAGTGCTCAGAGCCATTTTTGAACTGCAAGTATCAGTGGGTAATGAAGAAAACACCAAAGATGTGCTAGCAATCGGCATTTCCCGATGTAGGCGACAAAACAAACAAAAAGCAATTTATTGTTAATGAACTGTTTATCCATGTTAAAAACAAATCAAATTCTCAAAAATTTTAACTACATACTGCTTACGACGCTTTACCTCAATAAAGCGAAAAGCGTCTAGTGAAAAAAAAAAAACATTTAATTTCTTGCAGCTGCAACGACAGAATGAAAATACCCCCAGGAAGATAATTATTTTAAATTATCGATTACCGTTTCTTTTCGTTCCAAATTTAACTATATTTGTAAGCGTCCGTTTAGGTGTAATTATCGACATGAAAACACCTATACGCCAGTTGAATATTCTGAAGTGGCAAAATACTGTCAGATCTGATAAATCGCTAGTAACAACGATATTAATAATTAGTGAACAATGGTAGAGACAACAACGAAAAGACCATGTCTGAGTGAGCGGTCTGAAGAGAATGAAAGCAGTGGTCGAAACCCGTCACCAGTAAGTAAAGAAACATCTTTATGCGGTTGGGACTGTCTTTATTATGAAGTCATTTGTTATAACTGCTAACTTTCCAATAGAGACAGGGTAAAAGTTTCAAAAAATTTTAAATGTCTGTCTGTGTTTTTCTTGAGCAGTATTCATATTGACTGTGACGTCATCCCACCAGTGTTGGCGGAAGCGCGCGATTGCTACGAATTAGCTTCGTGTGAAGTTATAAATCTGTGTATCGTGGAAACGCGTTTAGTTAGGAGATTGGATCGGGTGTTGTTGTCAAGATCTTGCAGAGCACTACTAAGACCCAAAATGACACAATATAAATATTCGTCGGCATATAACTGAAAATCGGTATTAAATTGAAAACTATGAAATAATGAAAGATGTCGACTAATATGATCCGCAAATGGTCTCGGAATTACATAAAACGCAAATCAGAGGAAATTTCGCGCCGCAAGGAATCCAGAAGGCCTAAGAGGTAGTGTCCAAGAACTGCGAGATCGATGGTAGCATTAAAAAAAAACGGCTCAAAGCGAATAAGTTGCTGGCCCATCGGGCATTCAGAGTCCAGAGACAGTTGAAACGTCTACGGATCGTGTTCAAGCATCGTTGGAAGGCAACACAGAGAACAATGACAATATAGATGGTAACGTTACAGCACCAGACGAGTACGTACCGAGACCACCAGATGTCGTCGTGTTGTCAACCGACGCTATATCCGATAACCTCGTGAATTATCTATTCTGTAATCATTATACTACAGGAGTATACGATGTTAGTAATTTTGCTTTCCATGAAGCTGCATAAGATTAGTGCCCCAAACCATGAGTTTGAAAAAATTCACGAGAAAATGTTTTTTTACAGATTGTATCGGATACTGATGGCCTGGATTTCGTACGCCCAACTATGCTTTCGAGGTACAGATACGTGTATCTGGGAAAGTCACGTAATCATTAATCTTGAGAAACTCGCTCTTAACACGAATGTTTCCTTGACCTGCCGGCGTATTCTACGGTAACTAGATGGTCAGTTCAGATACGAACAAATATCGTTCCTCGCTGTAACGCAATCCACGACTGGTCACGCATGTCTTATGGGCTACTGTTGGCTTGGTAAGTGCTGATCTCTCGCATCGCTACAGTGCAACACGGTTCCATTTAGGGCTGAAGCGTATACATCATGAAAGTGATCATTTTTCTGCATTTCTTCCAGCACCATAAACGTATTTATTACCTTTATAAAGGTAAATTTTCTGTCTTAATATAGGTGCAGTCATCGCTTTACACTGAGAGTTTTCATTTATAGATTTGGGTGCTGTCTTTATGTCATCCTAATGAGTGCAGTGCTGACCCCGTGTCAATGTAGGATAATATGTGATATGTTACCTACCAAAGCAAGTATTTCAGACAGTCTAAAACTGTACACACCATTCTAGGTTGCTACGAAAAGAACAGGTCGTGCGGTAGCGTTCTCGCTTCCCACGTCCGGGTTCCCGGGTTCGATTCCCGGAGGAGTCAGGGATTTTCTCTGCCTCGTGATGGCTGGGTGTTGTGTGCTGTCCTTAGGTTAGTTAGGTTTAAGTAGTTCTAAGTTCTAGGGGACTGATGACCATAGATGTTCAGTCCCATAGTGCTCAGAGCCATTTCTTTGAACGAAAAGAACACGTACAGTGGAGCCCTTGAAATACAGAAAATATTCGAAGAAGAGAACATAGGTACCGTCTTTTTTTTCGAATTAAAGCAGCTTTCTTTTGGAGAATTCTAGATTTTTTACATTTACTAACAACTGTAAGTTATTAAATATGAGTAGAACAATAATTAATACCAATTAATTTACTCGAAAACCAAGATTCGCAAAAAGCTTGAAAAGTAACACAAAAAAGGTCAAACAATGGAAACATCAAGTAGGAATATCAACGATGTAGGAAAAGACAGATTGCTGCTCAACATAAAGAAGACATGCCAAATTACAGACAAGCACAATTAAAAGGCACTTAAATGAAGTTTTCGGCCACAGCCTCAATAGGGAAGAGGGAACCACACACTACTGACCACACAAGCAGGCACCCCTCAAGCACACACGACCGCCGACTCCAGCATCTAAGCCCTCGAACGCAACATCACGTGGGTTGCGAGCAGCAGAGGGGAGAGACCAACGCTGTCTGGTGGACTGTGCAGGGACCCTAGTGCCAGCAGGCACAGCGTCAGGAGGTGTGGGGAAAAAGGGACAAAAGAGGTGTGGGGAGAGATGGGCTCATGCATTGGCAGTGGGCTGCTAATAAACAGGGTCGTAGATGAGAATGGGGAGGAGATGATGGGAGATAGATGTCCTGTCATCTCCCCCCCATTCTCATCTACGACCCTGTTTATTTGCAGTCCTCTGCCAACACAGCCGTCCAACATTTCCCACTCCTCTCCTTTGTTGCTCCTTTTCCCCTCCTCTGTGACCCACAACCCCCTGATACTGCGCCTGTTGACAGCCTAGTCGCCGTGCACTACATCAGACAGCGTTCGTCTCTCTCCTCAATTGTACACTACTATCTCTCCCCCTTGCCCGCCCTCTCCAGACTGTTGCTTGTAAGTCCGCAGATCGTGGTCGTGCGGTAGCGTTCTCGCTACCCACGCCTGGGTTCCTGGGTTTGCTTCCCGGCGGGGTCAGGGATTTTCTCTGCCTCGTGATGACTGGGTGCTGTGTGCTGTCCTTAGGTTAGTTAGGTTTAAGTAGTTCTAAGTTCTAGGGGATTGATGAGCATAGATGTTAAGTCCCATAGTGCTCAGAGCCATTTGAACCTTTTTTTGTTGCTTGCACCCCATGTGTCAGTTGCATTCCAGCCCAGGATGCTGGAGTTGGCGGTCGTGTATGCATGAGTTGTGGTCGCTTGTGTGTGTGTGTGTGTGTGTGTGTGTGTGTGTGACTAACATCTTTTGAAATGTTTTACTAAAGCAATATGAAATATTAGAAAACAGTAAACTAGTCTATGAAGAGTAGTTTGTTTATTTAAGCATTTTAAATCAATATGCAATCAAAAATAGTTTATGGAAATCGCGAACTTAAATGGCTCCTCCAGCTCTGGTCCAGTCTACATGCATCCACATTTGGCATGTGACACATGGAACCCACAGTTCTCTGCAAGTGTCTTGGAGGAACTGTACGCCAGGTTGCATTGCTCAGCTCTGGTGTATTCCTGGCGTTCATATCCAGGCTATTACTGCTCTCCACATGGAGCGTGTAACACGAATCTGATGAAGTATCGTTTCATGGATGGAATTTTCTTTTTCTGAAGGCCACCGGCGTTACCACCCCTGTGCACTAGCCGGTCTCCAGCTCCAGAAAAACTCAAGGAACCCTTCTTGACAGTACCTTTGTCAAGCCATTTGGTTAACTATTCGGTCAACTGAAGTTTGTATGGAGTCCAGTGACGACGTCGGTGCTTTGCGACCTCACGCAATGATTGTGTTTCAATGTTGGGGAAAGGATATGTGTCAAAGAGAGAAACTACTTTTGAAGTCCTCTTGAAAAATTGTGGTGTTTAAATATGGTCCCATATTTACACTGATACCATCTGAACAAGATGGCCCCTATCACACGAAACCCAAACACTTGGATGACTAAAGACGTGTTTTTAAAAGTAGCTTAGAGTTCCGTTTTATGGCTATCACTTTGATATTAATTTAAACTAACCAGAAGGACATGAAAAGAAAACGTTTACACACACCTGCTCTGGAGGTTTGGAGTTTAGAACAAACATCAATTCCCACAATAACAGATGCTGCACCCTCGCTACTTGAAAGAAGGGTTTCAACTGCTCATTGTTATCTTGTCTCAGCAGGTGGTACCATTTACAGTCCTGACCACCTGTGTGCAGCACCTCCCATGCCCCTTTGGGGAGGTGAGCATATTTACACCTGTGTGAGTTTTCTTTGACTTCTCCGCTAACATGAAGCTTATTTTCTAAAACATATTTTGCCGTCCTAGCACATAGCTTGACTGATCGTCTACGTGACAGTATAGAAATGTCCGTCAGTGTGCACAAAGACATTGATAACACATCTTGGAAAATCGCCACGCTATACTAAACCGGTATATAAGTTTCTCAGTTTGCACCGCAGTTCTGTACAAAGAACTATATGTGACATACAATATAACTGATCAAGCTTTCCAACCTGAGACGTCACTAGTTAAACTAACACCTTCCTGGATTGTCTTAATGAATCGGCACGTAGGATTTCCTCCTACCTGTTTTCAGCGAATCTCTCATAGATATTGTCCTTCTGTGGAGTTCCTGTAGCACATCGTATTCTTCAGAAGATGAAGGTAGGCTATCTGTGATTACATGTACACATGCGGATTACTAATCTACTGGAAATAAGTCCCAGGTTACCATTACTATGCCTTTATTGGGCAACGGACAGCAACAGTTTAATAGCCTGAAACGATTTGTCTCAAAAAGCCACTAAATTTCGAGAGCATGGTAAAGCCGACCACCACATAAAACCAGGGTCTGAGAACATCCTATCGCTGACTGGCGAGACTGGCGCGCAGCCGGAATCCATTGCCTACATCGTAAAACTTCGTAGTTCTCTGTACGTCTCTGGTAATTTAACAGTTAATTGCTTCCAACAATGCGAACTCCAGGTAGGAATATCAATAATGTAGAAAAGATAGATTTCAACTTACCATAAAGAAGAGACCCCAGGTTGCAGGCAGCCACAATAAAAGGACACTCACAAATAGCTTTGGGCTACAGCCTTCGTCAGTACACACTCTCACACACACACACACACACACACACACACACACACACACACACGAATGTAAGCACACCTTACGCACTCATGACCGCCAACTCCACCACCTCAGGCCGGAATGCAACATCACATGGAATGATGCAAGCAGTTATCTGGAGGTGTTGGGGAAGGGGAGTGGAAATGGGAGTTATCCTTACAACGCGTTCTCCGATCCCACAATTATCCCGGCCTCAGTCTACAGTAATATAATGTAACCACACCGTCGACCCAACAGTTACCACCCCTCCGTCCTATCGTCTCCTCCCCATTCTCATCTCCCACTATTTGTAGCCCTCTGCCAACGAATCCGCTCGCCTTTCCCCACTCTTCTCCTTTTTTGTTACTTTTTTCCCCACGTCCCTGCCCCACGACTTCCTGATACTGTGCTTCTTGGAGTCTAATACCTGCACACTCCATCAGACAGCTTTCGTCTCTCCTCCCACCCGTGCGCTACTGTCCCTTCCCCTTCCCCATATGGTCCACACGTCACTACTACCTCCGTGGGAAGCAGCTTAACAATCGCTGCCATCGTTTTCTGCAGCGCTGTTTAAGGCAGAGAAATACTTCTGATATCTGCCAAGTTCCAATAAACGTAAAATTTAGAAAACAAAATACTTTCCAAAACAAGAGAAAGTTCACAATCTTTAGCTCAGAGTTCATCCACTGCTGATTTCACTAAACAAGATAGCAGATTCGCCATTATAAGTTTCATAGCGAATGTTGAGCTTCAGCACTAGGTCCTAGGGAAGTCCTTACACAGTGACTTCCATGAGAAACCCAGTAATCTGTGAAGTGGCTTTTTGGATCGAGGGGGTGACATGCTTCCACACTGTACAATGTTGCACTTGTGATTTTTATACATGGGGATGGATCTTATGTAATTATTTCTTGTTTGGAGCGATACACTTCTCAAAATAATAACTTCTAAATGGACAAAAATTAAGAAATTTTCAAGAACAACTTAGAGTTTTACATTGGCAGTCTGGCAGCATAATTCCGTTGTTCATCGATAAGCCGTAGGTCGGTGGTTTTTTTTGTGCTTTTAGGGCGCACAACTACAGTGGTCATTAGCGCCCCGAGGTCCGTCGTGTCGTGCTGCAACGAATTTTAAGGACAGGTTAAAATATGCCACACTAAGTTCTTCCGCATTCATGCAAGGGAGTCCACATCTCATTTAACCAAAGCGTTTTTCGATTCGCTCACTTCGATCCTCAGCTGTTAACGGTAACCCAGATGGAAATCGATTATATGTAAACTGGAAGTGGTGAGGCGAAAAAAGGAAAGGGAGGGGAGGGGATAGCTGCTGACGGCTGCATCGGGACGTTACGCGGAATCAGCGGAGACGAGTGAAAACGTGCACCAGACTGGGATGCGAACCCGGGATCCCCTGCGCTGATCATTGCGCCATCCGCGACAAAGCGTTACCGAAAGTGCGCGGACTATCTCCGAACACTTCACGGCTGATCCACATTCACATCGATCGCCATCTGTCTGCAGCTTCTGTTTATTTGCTCCATCTTCGCTCTCTGAGATTGCCACAGGAGGTGGAAAGTGCACTACTGGCCATTAAAATTGCTACATCAAGAAGAAATGCAGATGATAAACGGGTATTCATTGGACAAATATATTATACTAGAACTGGCATGTGATTATATCTTCACGCAAATTGGGTGCATAGATCTTGAGAAATCAGTACCCAGAACAACCACCTCTGGCCGTAATAACGGCCTTGATACACCTGTGCATTGAATCAAACAAAGCTTGGACGGCATGTACAGGTACAGCTGCCCATGCAGCTTCAACACGATACCACAGTTCGTCAAGAGTAGTGACTGGCGTATTGTGACGAGCCAGTTGTTCTGCAACCATTGACCAGACGTTTTAAACTGGTGATAGATCTGGAGAATGTGCTGGCCTGGGCAGCAGTCGAACATTTTCTGTATCCAGAAAGGGTCGTACAGGACCTGAAACACGCGGTCGTGCAATATCCTGCTGAAATGTAGGGTTTCGCAGGTATCGAATGAAAGGTAGAGCCATGGGTCGTAACACATCTGAAATGTAACGTCCACTGTTCAAAGTGCCGTCAATGAGAATAAGAAGTGACCGAGACGTGTAACCAATGGCACCCCACACCATCACGCTGGGTGATACTCCAGTATGGCGATGACGAATACACGCTTCCAATGTGCGTTCACCGCGATGTCGCAAAACACGGATGCGACCATCACGATTCTGTAAACAGAACCTGGATTCATCCGAAAATATGACGTTCTGCCATTCGTGCACCCAGGTTAGTCGTTGAGTATACCATCGCAGGCGCTCTTGTCTGTGATGCAGCGTCAAGCGTAACAGCAGCCTTGGTTTCCAGCCACGCGGATAAGATGACTGTCATCTCGACTGCTAGTGATACGAGGTCGTTGGGATCCAGAACGGCGTTCCGTATTGCCCTCCTGAACCCACCGATTCCATATTCTGCTAACAGTCATTGGATCTCTACCAACGCGAGCAGCAATGTCGCGACACGATAAATCGCAATCGCGATAGGCTACAATCCAACCTTTATCAAAGTCGGAAACGTGATGGTACGTATTTCTCCTCCTTACACGAGGCATCACAACAACGTTTCACCAGGCAATGCCGATCAACTGATGTTTGTGTATGAGAGATCGGTTGGTAACTTTCCTCATGTCAGGACGTTGTAGGTGTCGCCACCGGTGCCAACCTTGTGTGAATGCTCTGAAAAGTTAATCATTTGCATATCACAGCATCTTCTTCCTGTCGGTTAAATTTCGCGTCTGTAGCACGTCATCTTCGTGGTGTAGCAATTTTAATGGCCAGTAGTGTATTTGTACAGCCGCGAATAATGTGGATCCATTGCCCAGCTGGGCCAATCAAATTATATGAATGGGTAGTGTCTGTTCTTTCGGAGACGTTCGAAAGATCAGACACCACGCATTCCTATAACCAGATGGATATACTCCCTTTCCTAGGTCCTCCCTGATGTCGTGGCGTCGCACTGTCGCATGCGCGTCTCGAGTCCACCTGCTCCTAGCGATATGCGATGCGCGAGATAAAATACGTGTTGCCCTCTGACTGACCGCGAAGCGTTTACAGGAGGATACTGATCATCTTCCTGCTCTAACACATTTTTAAACCAGTGTTTATAAGGCTCATCAGCCGTGTTTTGGCACTAAAGCCTGGGAAAAATAAGAAACTGCCAAATGTGTCACTCGTGAAGAAATAATCAGTTAGCGGGATAACCCTCAACAAGAAATTCGTCACTCCCAGGAGATAAAACGAGTGACGCAGCCTGTAGCCCAGATAACTGCCTCAGTTTGGTGAGGGAGAAAGTCCAAAAAGCCCTTCCGCCAGTCACGTGTAGTTTATCACAAGATGCTTCACAGCTAGCAAATTTCCGGAGGTTTTCCATAGGATTAAGGGGGTTTTTCGGTCTCTGAGCCTTATTTTATGTTCATGTTCAACTTTTTTTCTGCACAAAAATATTTTTATGTAAATCTTTATTAACGAACAAAAGCAGATTTCTGAAATTCTAAGTAAATAATTGTTGGGCGGTAAATTGATGATGCTATGCAGCACAAAATTGCGGCCAAAGTGTCTCTTGGCGGACTGCACAACTAAACGCTTCGTATGACTGCGGGTGAAGTATAAATCTTCAATCAAAATTAAACATATGTACAATATCAGGATTATATTCTCTACGGCACGAATTTCGAAGATCAAATTTGGTGTAGTGCATTTGAAAATGGCGGCAACTTAGAGAGATTTATTTTCTAGCCTTTAAATGTAAATAAATAACATTCATTATGATTCTTGTGTTCTTTATGAGGGTCATGCCCAAAATTACAAGTGTCTACTTTATTAAATCGAAAACGGCATCAGATTTTATAGAGTAGTTTTTTTAATCGTGCCAACCAGAAAAAAAATTGTCCCGAGAAATACGCATTATAATTTTGAATTCTATTTTTGTGTACATAACAATAACATTTTTCAGATTACCGTTAATCTACAATTCCTTGGCCATGCATTAAACCTACCCCCTTTTCGAACATCTCATTTTCTGTAGTGCAAGTCTCTAGCCGCAATTACGGCCGTTGCTGCGAAAGCTTGAGACGTTTCTGGTCGCTTTTCTTGGCGAATGAGCAAGTCGTGGATCTGACATCGACACTCGTGACTTTCATGTTACGCAGGACACTTTTAAATCCGTCACTGAAAATGACGCATGTCAGATTGTTAGCAATTTGGGTGACTTTTTCACTGGGAAGCGTGTGTTTTGTAGCATAAGTCAAAGTTAATTAATTCAGTGCTTCATTTTTGCTTTGAGTATAGGCTGCAAGGCATTTCTCCATAAAACTGTCGTCAGTCAAATGTTTGTAGACATCTGCAATAGCTTCAACAACTGCATTCCTCAGCGCTTGTTTACGATCAAAAGTCTCCAGCGTCCCGTTCATCTCAGACTGCTCCCCTTTACAGCAACTTTCAGAACAGTAACCCTGTTGTGCACTGTCATTCAAAATGGTTCAAATGGCTCTGAGCACTATGGGACTTAACTGCTGAGGTCATCAGTCCCCTAGAACTTAGAACTACTTAAACCTAACTAACCTAAGGACATCACACACATCCATGCCCGAGGCAGGATTCGAACCTGCGACCGTAGCGGTCGCGCGGTTCCCGACTGTAGCGCCTAGAACCGCTCTGTCATTCGTTGAACTCCTGTAATAAAAGTGTCGCAATAACCGCATTTTTCATCTCACGTCTGTCGAATTTTGTCGAAAACAAACACGTCATACATTTGGCGGGCAAGTACAATACCTATTTGTTTTTTTTTTTTTTTCCTTCGATGAAGAATGTTACAACAGATTTACAGAGAAGCAGATATTGATCAGCGTCGTAAACGGCCCAAAAGCCAAGAGCGGCTAGAATGGGCGTATGCCCGATTCCAACGAAACGCGATTATCTGAAATACAGAATGATTTCCCACGACAATCCTACTTGCAAACATTTCCACACAAACTGGACTAGAAGGGAGCCTATGATCTACCTGGGAAGTCATCGAATCAGGAGTTCAAAGCGCACAAACAAGTAACCTGACTTCTCCAGCCGCAGCGGAAAACGTGCAGTCGAGACGACCAAAAATCATTTCTAGTGTCCTGCAAAATTCACAGAGAAGGAGAAAATGTACTGCAATCCTGGAATATACACTTAGCAAACAACGAACTTAAATGATAACTTATTCGAAACTCCCTAACTGTCTCCCTCTGCAACGAATAAATTTGAAATTCAGCTCAAAGGCACCTATAACCTTCCTCTGTGCTGGTGGAAAAGCGTGGCGCCTTCCGACGTGGCCGGCCGGAGTGGCCGAGCGGTTCTAGGCGCTACAGTCTGGAACCGCGCGACCACTACGGTCGCAGGTTCGAATCCTGCCTCGGGCATGGATGTGTGTGATGTCCTTAGGTTGGTTAGGTTTAAGTAGTTCTAAGTTCTAGGGGACTGATGACCTCAGAAGTTAAGTCCCATAGTGCTCAGAGCCATTTTGAGCAAGGTATCGACACATGCGAAAGAACAGCCATAGCCCAGAAGTTCATGTGAGCTGTAAGTTGGGTTAATGTTGTCACATTGACACTAAATTTCACCACGAATCATCCCAACTGCACCGTGGACGTGTCACACGATGGAAAGTGGTAACAGCCCCTCTTACCCACACTTCACCCCTTCTTTTGACGCCACTACGATGCAGGTAAGAACTTCGACACCTAGCATCGAGACCACGCGGGTTTGTTACAGGTGGCCGATGGAGGACGGCAGGGCGATAGTGGAAAGAGCTCGAAACTTCCGCAAAATGGCGGCCCAAGGTGTTTGAGATAGCAAGAGGTTCCACGATGACATCGTCAGTGACTGTCAGGCATGACATTGGGGAATGGATCTTGGTTCCAGGGAACCGCCGGAGTATGCCCCATACGTTAGAGGAAAGTATGGAACTGTTAAAAGAACTAGTGAATGAAATCCAGCTAGCTCGTTTGCTACCCCGAAGAACGCGACGAAACTTTGCACGCATCTGTTTATAATGAATGCAGTTTGCCTACGTAGGGTGGGGGGTAAAAACACGTCTCTGTGCGCGAATTGCGTCGCTGCGTGCGTCAGTCCATTAAGGGACTGGGACACTACGTGGTGAACGGGAAGGGCGGGGGATGGAATGTTCTGCAGCAGTAAGTATAAAGTTTGTGAGATATTCCACCTGGTCATCGCCACTTGGGAAATCTCGTTCTTCGAATGTCGCCAGGGAGGAGTAAAGCTGCCAGCCAGCGTTAGGAAGCTGCCATTTGGGCGTGCATGCAGATGGGGTTGGAGTCAGCAAATGAAGAGCACACGGGAAATGGTCACTCGAATAGGTGTCAGAAGGATGGACCAGTCAAGGTGCTTCAGTGTTAAGGCAGAAGTTAATTTGGTTAAGAAGGTCAGCCAAGACGGAACCTCTCTGAGAGGTCCTGGCAGAACTCCAAAGGGGATGATGCGCATTAAAGTCACTGAGCAGGAAAGAGAGGGGAGGTAGCTGCCAAATAAGATGAAGGAAATCTGCCCTGGTGACAGCGAATGATGGGATGTATGTGCTACAGAGGGAAAGTCAGGTGGGGAAGGAAAAGGCAAGCTGCAACAGCTTGAAGATAGGTAGTTTTGAAGATTGGTAGTCAGGGAGATGTGGTGACTATGAATGTCATCCCGTATGAGCAGCATGACGACCCCATGAGACGGAATGCCGACCTCAGGGGGAAGATCAAAACGAATCGGTAAGAAATGTGAAAGCTCAAAGCGGTCGTGAGGGCAGAATTTCATTTCCTGAAGGCAAAGTGCAAGAGGATGCTGCGAGACTAATAGCAGCCGTAAATCCTCTTTGTGGGACTGAAGGCCGCTAATGTTCCATTGGAAGAGAGTCATGATGATGAAGGGAGGTAGGGGTGTCACCTCGGCGACTGCTGAGTGAAAGCTGGGAAGAGGCTCTACTACAGGACACAGAAGCAGGAGGATCCTGCTCCATGGGGTCTACAGAAGCATCAGCTTGCTTGTGCGGTTGGTCTGTGGAGTCCAATGCTGAAAAAAGGTTGTAGCTGCGCATTGGCCACACGGAGGCTGGCCGAGCTTTGTACCGTGTGGTGACACCATCGAAGAGGATCTTCAAGGTAGTGACGGAGAAGACCGTTTGCATCTGGTAAACTAAGTCGAGCCTTCCTGGTTAGATGAAGTCTCGGGTATCGTTTGGCTGGAGGGATGGAGAAAATGTTCACAAAAGTACTCCTTCTGTCGTTTCTGGCCTACTGGTAGTGTAGCTGGTGGCTTCACCCCTTGAGGCGCGACATTGACGGCTTGATGCACAGCTAGACGGGAGGATGGCGATGCTACCTTGAAACTGGGCGGTTTCACAACCCCAGAGCTGAATCGGATGTCATATGACTGTGTGGCCATGTCCTTCATGGAGCAAGGAGCAACAAGAACAGCACTATAGGTACCAGACGGGAGAACACAGGGTTTTCGACTTGCCAGTAACTTGCGAGCGACTTGATAAGGCACCTTTTCCTTTACCCAGATCTCTTCAACAGCTCGCTAGTCAAGATACACTGGACAATCCCGAGATGAGGCGGGACGGTCGCCATTTCAGTTGATGCAGCGAGGAGAAGGTGGTGAACAATCGCCCTCGTGTGCATCGCTATCACAGTTTACACATTCATCTGATTGTTGACAAGAGATTCGAGTGTGGTTGAAACGATGACACAGGTAGCACCGCATCAGGTTCGAAATGTATGGCCGGATGGTGATAAGTTCATAGTCTGCTATGAGCTTGGACAGAAGTACTACTGTATTAAAGGTGTGAAAAAGAGTGCAGGTGGGCACTAAGGGGCAATCTACCTTTCTCACTACATTATGGACGGCAATGACACCCTGATCACAGAGGTAACATTGTATTTCAGCCTCTGTTAGACTATCGAGGAGCCTAGGGTAAATTATATCAGGGGAAGAATTCAAAGTTATGGGCCTCGACACGAACACGGTAACCGTTGATAAGTGAGGCAGCAAGCACTCCTGTGTATCCACAGGACATGTGGCCTGTATTTGAAGAAGTGTCATGATGATCTCTCCATTGGCAAAAGATTCCGGAATAGTCCCCCATTCGGATCTCCGGGAGGGCACTGCCAAGGGGGAGGTTACCATGAGAAAAAGATTGAATAATCAAACAAAGGATAACGTTCTACGACTCGGGGCGTGGAATGTCAGAAGCTTGAACGTGGTAGGGAAACTAGAAAATCTGAAAAGGGAAATGCAAAGGCTCAATCTAGATACAGTAGGGGTCAGTGAAGTGAAGTGGAAGGAAGACAAGGATTTCTGGTCAGATGAGTATCGGGTAATATGAACAGCAGCAGAAAATGGTATAACAGGTGTAGGATTCGTTATGAATAGGAAGGTAGGGCAGAGGGTGTGTTACTGTGAACAGTTCAGTGACCGGATTGTTCTAATCAGAATCGACAGCAGACCAACACCGACAACGATAGTTCAGGTATACATGCCGACGTCGCAAGCTGAAGATGAACAGATAGAGAAAGTGTATGAGGATATTGAAAGGGTAATGCAGTATGTAAAGGGGGACGAAAATCTAATAGTCATGGGCGACTGGAATGCAGTTGTAGGGGAAGGAATAGAAGAAAAGGTTACAGGAGAATATGGGCTTGGGACAAGGAATGAAAGAGGAGAAAGACTAATTGAGTTCCGTAACAAGTTTCAGCTAGTAATAGCGAATACCCTGTTCAAGAATCACAAGAGGAGGAGGTGTACTTGGAAAAGGCCGGGGATACGGGAAAATTTCAATTAGATTACATCATGGTCAGACAGAGATTCCGAAATCAGATACTGGATTGTAAGGCGTACCCAGGAGCAGCTATAGACTCAGATCACAATATTGTAGTGATGAAGAGTAGGCTGAAGTTCAAGACATTAGTCAGGAAGAATCAATACGCAAAGAAGTGGGATACGGGAGTACTAAGGAATGACGAGGTACGTTTGAAGTTCTCTAACGCTATAAATACAGCAATAAGGAATAGCGCAGTAGGCAGTACAGTTGAAGAGGAATGGACATCTCTAAAAATGGCCATCACAGAAGTTGGGAAAGGAAACATAGGTACAAAGATGGTAGCTGCGAAGAAACCATGGGTAACAGGAAAAATACTTCAGTTGATTGATGAAAGGAGGAAGTACAAACATGTTCCGGGAAAATCAGGAATACAGAAATACAAGTCGCTGAGGAATTAAATAAATAGGAAGTGGAGGGAAGCTAAGACGAAATGGCTGCAGGAAAAATGTGAAGACATCGAAAAAGATATGATTGTCGGAAGGACAGACTCAGCATACAGGAAAGTAAAAACAACCTTTGGTGACATTAAAGGCAACGGTGGGAACATTAAGAGTGCAACGGGAATTCCACTGTTAAATACAGAGGAGAGAGCAGATAGGTGGAAAGAATACATTGAAAGCCTCTATGAGGGTGAAGATTTGTCTGATAGAAGAAGAAGTCGATTTAGAAGAGATAGGGGATCCAGTATTAGAATCGGGATTTAAAAGAGCTTTGGAGGACTTATGGTCAAATAAGGAAGAAGGTGTGGTGTCACCGCCAGACACCACACTTGCTAGGTGGTAGCATTTAAATCGGCCGCGGTCGGTTAATATACGTCGGACCCGCGTGTCGCCACTATCAGTGATTGCAGACCGAGCGCCGCCACACGGCAGGTCTAGAGAGATTTCCTAGCACTCGCCCCAGTCGTACAACCGACTTTGCTAGCGATGGTTCACTGACAAAATACGCTCTCATTTGCCGAGACGATAGTAAGCATAGCCTTCAGCTACGTCATTTGCTACGACCTAGCAAGGCTCCATTACCAGTTCCTATTGATACTGAATCATTTACAGTCAAGAGCGACGCTCATCATTAATGGATTAAAGTTAAGTATTCCACCAGCTACTTCCGTTTTTCTAAACTCTAATTTCCTTGTCCTGTTCCAGACCTCACGCCAGCCTGCGTGAGCTAAAACGCGTGCCTTTCAGCTTCCTCTAGTACCCGGTGTTGACTCTTCTGCCAACACACAACAGAAGGGATAGATAACATTCCATCAGAATTTCTAAAATCATTGGGGGAAGTGGCAACAAAACGACTATTCACGTTGGTGTGTAGAATATATGAGTCTGCCGATATACCATCTGACTTTCGGAAAAGCATCATCCACACAATTCTGAAGACGGCAAGAGCTGACAAGTGCGAGAATTATCGCACAATCAGCTTAACAGCTCATGCATCGAAGCTGCTTACGAGAATAATATACAGAAGAATGGAAAAGAAAATTGAGAATGCGCTAGGTGCCGATCAGTTTGGCTTTAGGAAAAGTAAAGGGACGAGAGAGGCAATTCTAACGTTACGGCTAATAATGGAAGCAAGGCTAAAGAAAAATCAGGACACTTTCATAGGATTTGTCAACCTGGAAAAAACGTTCGACAATACAAAATGGTGCAAGCTGTTCGAGATTCTGAAAAAAGTAGGGGCACGCTATAGGGAGAGACGGGTCATATACAATATGTACAACAACCAGGAGGGAATAATAAGAGTGGACGATCAAGAACGAAGTGCTCGTATTTTAAGACAAGGCTGTAGCCTTTCGCCCCTACTCTTCAATCTGTACATCGAGGAAGCAATGATGGAAATAAAAGAAAGGTTCAGGAGTGGATTTAAAATACAAGGTGAAAGGATATCAACGATACGATTCGCTGATGACATTGCTATCCTGAGTGAAAGTGAAGAAGAATTAAATGATCTGCTGAACGGAATGAACAGTCTAATGAGTACACAGTACGGTTTGAGAGTAAATCGGAGAAAGACGAAGGTAATGAGAAGTAGCAGAAATGAGAACAGCGAGAAACTTAACATCAGGATTCATGGTCACGAAGTCAATGAAGTTAAGGAATTCTGCTACCTAGGCAGTAAAATAACCAATGACGGACGGAGCAAGGAGGACATCAAAAGCAGACTCGCTATGGCAAAAAAGGCATTTCTGGCCAATAGAAGTCTACTAATATCAAATACCGGCCTTAATTTGAGGAAGAAATTTCTGAGGATGTACATCTGGGGTACAGCATTGTATGGTAGTGAAACATGGACTGTGGGAAAACCGGAACAGAAGAGAATCAAAGCATTTGAGATGTGGTGCTATAGACGAATGTTGAAAATTAGGTGGACTGATAAGGTAAGGAATGAGGAGGTTCTAAGCAGAATCGGAGAGGAAAGGAATATGTGGAAAACACTGCTAAGGAGAAGGGACAGGACAGGACATGTGGTAAGACATGAGGGAATGACTTCCATGGTACTAGAGGGAGCTGTAGAGGGCAAAAACTGTAGAGGAAGACAGAGATTGGAATACGTCAAGCAAATAACTGAGGACGTAGGTTGCAAGTGCTACTCTGAGATGAAGAGGTTAGCACAGGAAAGGAATTCGTGGCGGGCCGCATCAAACCAGTCAGTAGACTAATGAAAAAAAAAAAAAAAAATCAGAAGTGGTCTGTGAAAGTAAAGTGCCATTCCGTAAACGAGAGCAGGATTTCACAGGGCCAGCCATTGCATCAACACTTTTCTGAATAATTGAATAACAAACGGATTTACTGTGGTGAAGGACTGACCATCTTCAGCACGTGCGACCACAAGGAACCGTGGTGCAGCGGGAAGGGTCTTTGTATGATTAGCCTCATTACGTTTACGTTTTGTAAATGTTGAGTGAGAAGATGATTGACTCATCATGAGGAAATCCCCCATGATTGCCAGCATCTTCGATGGCACGCTCCTTCCAACTGGGGGGCCCCCTTCACAAGAGGGTGCACCCACCTTATGTGATTGTTCACACCTCAGGTCACACCTCCCGAACACCTGACAGAGGGATGAATCAGCAATTTGGGAAGGTTACAGCTCAGGTAGTCACTCCTCCCTGACCTGGCCTGTACCAGGGTGTAGGTGAAAACCCTACCTGTCGACCCGGGGCTGGGAACTACGCGTTACCCAGTCACGTGTGTTACGCGTCAGACGCTTGGGCTTGGCTTCAGAAGCGCACAGGGAGGAAGAAGGTAAAAGAGGATCCTCAAACGTCGAAGTGGAGGAAGGAGAGGAGAAGAGAAACAAAGAAAGGAAAAGTGAACGAAAAACAAAGGTGAAAGTGTTCGCTCGTCAGCGACTGAATGTAGAACATTCCCAATAATACCCCAGACATGTTCCCAAGCGAGGGGAAAAAGAATAGCAAGATCGATATGCAGCACGGAAGAAATGCTGCAAAAGCTGGGGCCCCGTGGTAGCCAAGGCGAGCCCCCTGAGGGCCATCCCTGTGTGATAGAAACAGAAAATAGGAAGGATGAAAAAACACAAGCATCCTTTGCTGTTTCGTATCAGGTTATAATTTTGTCGAATGGTTTTGAATGGTCCCTAGCGGTTCCAACATTCAAACTAGAGCAAAAATTGCGGTTGCGCAGCTCCAAACGTACGCTGTACGTTCGTCGAGGATGCAGCCCCACATGTCGTCATAGAGTGGTTTAAACGCCCGAGGGCCGCAGCAGTGCCAAAGGTTGTGAAGGACGTCTTCCCGTTGGCCATGGCACTGCGAACCGTCGTTTTCGACCGCAAAATGTGTGGAAATCAACTAGCGAGGGAAAAGAGCGTAGTCAAAAACGCCATTTACGCCACCCCTGCGGCCTTTTCGTGCCCATTGTGAGTGTCATTGAGTCTGCAATGTTTCCCTCGGCCACTTATAACAAAATCGCGTGATTTCAACTCTGTGAGTCGCGGTCCCGACCTCCGTGGCAGAGGCGTCGAAGAGAGATGCGAATTGTGGGTAAGAGGGAGTGTGAAGACCGTGGTTGCATTGGAAATAATTCCAGTGAACTCTGTTGCCAATGTGACATCACTAACACACACTACACGATACACTAGCTTCTCAGCTGTGGCCTTATTTTCGCATGTGTCGACACCTTGCTGCTTGAAGTGTCGTAGGGCGCCAAGCTTTTGCACCACTGCAGAGAAAAGTTGTAGGCGTCTTTGAGACTAATTTCAAACTTAAGCGTCGCAATAATGGGGACAGGAGTATTCGAAAAAGTGAGTCATTAATTTCAACTTAGAATTACACAGCCAACCGGTTCCAAATAATTGTTTGGTACACTGACATAGATCTCGACACTTGCTAAAGATGTTTTCATCAAAATCAAATTTGGATTAATTGTAAAACTATATTGCTAGGAAAGGAAGACACTCTTAGTAGTTGTCGACACTTAGGGCAATGTACCTAACAGTTATTTACAATAGATTGGCTATATAATCTTATGTTGAAGTGTTATACGTTTCCAGAATGAAATTTTTCACTCTGCAGCGGAGTGTGCGCTGATATGGAACTTCCCGCCAGATTAAAACTGTTTGGTGTACGCTTGGTAAGCAATAGTCATGCTTAAAACTGTATGATTCATTAATTGTGTTGCGGTGTGGAGTGGGAGCCAACGTGTGCCACATCTTTGCGGGAAGACGAGAGAGAAACACAGTGATACTTTTGTTGTGAAGGGCAACACCAGTTCAGGGTCCACTTCAGTTAAATGCGTTATGCAAACGTGTCCATCAGAGCACATCTACGTGTCGTCAGTAGAGCGTATAGGCCGTGTGGTGGGCAAGCTTATGGAAAACAGCGGAGTTAGCTAACGAAGTTACTATAAAGGAAGAGAAATCAACATGGTACGATCAGCACTGCTACGCCCCGAAATACGCCACTGTCAAATAAAGAAAACATTCCATTCATTTTGCAGTGAGTACTGTATTTTTCTTCGAACAACTTAATTTTGAGGGTCGTGCTCCCATGGTTGTGAGCAAGCGAGATGAAGGGGGGGGGGGGGGGCGGGTGAGGGGCGTAGAAGTTAGCGAACGCGCATGCAGCCAAGTTAGGGGAGAGCCGCTGGGTATATACTGGGCGCATTTGCCTCGAAGCTTAAATAGGCCGCCTGAAATTATAATGTACAGTATAGCGGGGCCGTTATTGCATCGGAGAATCCATTACCGCTAGATTAAATTTTTTTTATTAATGGTGTTTCAGCGGTTCGGGCCCGCCGGAGCAGCTGGGACCGACCGTTAGCTGGTGACATCCCAGTGGGTCCGCACAGTGGCTGCCCGCCCTCTGCTGACGTCACCATTGAAGCCCCGCCTTCCACGAGCGACTTCCTTTCGAGGTGTGAGTGCTCCAGATACCAGCGTGTACACTGCTAGACAATTGCTAAGGAACAACTGACTCTTGCTAAGGAACAACCGCCAGTTGCTATGCAACAACTGACAATTGCTACCGGACACTCGTGCAGTGCTAATAAGTGGAAATATAGATTGGTGGGTCGGGCGGTGGGGGGACGTCTTAACTGCAGCGAAGCCTGCGCACGAACGCTCTGTATGCATTCCGCAGTTCATGCAGAAAGGTGTTCGACAAAAGTTGTGGTGGAACTGATTAGTGCAACATTCCGTGTTGTACGGCAACATGCCTGCAGGAAAAAAATTGAGTGGTTATCATCCTGGACGAGCAGCTGAATGGCTCGAAGCCGATCAGTGTGTCAAAACTCTGCGAAAACGTGCCGGGACTGTGGGCGGAGCATAACACCACAAAAGGATCAATACGAGGTGCATTCAAGTTGTAAGGCCTCCGATTTTTTTTCTCCAGACTGGAAAGAGATAGAAACATGTGCATTGTTTTAAAATGAGGCCGCGTTCATTGTCAATATGTCCCAGAGATGGCAGCACCGTACGGCAGATGGAATTTTACCGCCAGCGCCGAGAATGAGAACTGTTTTAAATACTTAAAACGGCGACGTTTTCCTTACTTGAACAGCGTGCAATCATTCGTTTTCTGAATTTGCATGGTGTGAAACCAATTGAAATTCATCGACAGTTGAAGGAGACATGTGGTGATGGAGTTATGGATGTGTCGAAAGTGCATTCGTGGGTGCAACAGTTTAATGAAGGAAGAACATCGTGTGACAACAAACCGAAACAACCTCGGGCTCGCACAAGCCGGTCTGACGACATGATCGAGAAAGTGGAGAGAATTGTTTTGGGGGATCGCCGAATGACTGTTGAACAGATCGCCTCCAGAGTTGGCATTTCTGTGGGTTCTGTGCACACAATCCTGCATGACGACCTGAAAATGCGAAAAGTGTCATCCAGGTGGGTGCCACGAATGCTGACGGACGACCACATGGCTGCCCGTGTGGCATGTTGCCAAGCAATGTTGACGCGCAACGACAGCATGAATGGGACTTTCTTTTCGTCGGTTGTGACAATGGATGAGACATGGATGCCATTTTTCAATCCAGAAACAAAGCGCCAGTCAGCTCAATGGAAGCACACAGATTCACCGCCACCAAAAAAATTTCGGGTAACCGCCAGTGCTGGAAAAATGATGGTGTCTATGTTCTGGGACAGCGAAGGCGTAATCCTTACCCATTGCGTTCCAAAGGGCACTACGATAACAGGTGCATCCTACGAAAATGTTTTGATGAACAAATTCCTTCCTGCACTGCAACAAAAACGTCTGAGAAAGGCTGCGCGTGTGCTGTTTCACCAAGACAACGCACCCGCACATCGAGCTAACGTTACGCAACAGTTTCTTCGTGATAACAACTTTGAAGTGATTCTTCATGCTCCCTACTCCCTGACCTGGCTCCTAGTGACTTTTGGCTTTTTCCAACAATGAAAGACACTCTCCGTGGCGCACATTCATCAGCCGTGCTGCTATTGCCTCAGCTATTTTCCAGTGGTGAAAACAGACTCCTAAAGAAGCCTTCGCCGCTGCCATGGAATCATGGCGTCAGCGTTGTGAAAAATGTGTACGCCTGCAGGGCGATTACGTCGAGAACTAGCGCCAGTTTCATCGATTTCGGGTGAGTAGTTAATTAGAAAAAAAATCGAAGGCCTTAGAACTTGAATGCACCTCGTATGTGGCCCTAGTGGCGAAGAGTAGCAGATCGTTACGGACCTTGTAACCGATGCCGTTGCACGTCTTTCCTAGAACTATTTTGTGGAGATTAAATTGGGTTGCTCTGCTCTCTTGGGAGCCTGTTAAATGCGTTCCACATCAATCACGCCATGGTCGGTAAAGAGTTGTTTCGGGCAGGGAGCGCACTGGTTGGGGTCAGCTACAGTGGTCCAGAGTGATGTTCTCCGACGAATCCTGCTTCACTGTGCCAAGTGCTCTGGTCACCAGTTAGTGAGAAGGAGTGAAAGGGGAACAAGCTGCACACCACAGAATTAAAAGGAAGGTCAGCGTCGGCCGTAATCTTGATGCTCTATTGATAGCAAAATCGATTTTCAGTCACATAGTGATCATCTTCGGTCCTATCGGTAAACCATCAATATTACGGCCAACGCTGACCTTCCTTTTAATTTAACATATATGGTCGTTGTGCACACAGCACTCCATGGAGTCGCAAATGAACACCACAGAATATTCGTGAACGTCATCGGTATGGTTTAGGAATTATGGAGTGGGCAGCCGTTATCCACAATAGCCGAACACAGCTGCAGTATCTCTGCGCGAAGTACCGTTACAGCATAGAGCTATTGCAGAGAGATTGTTCTGGATCATGTCCGTCTGTATAGGGGTGCGGTAGGCCACGACGTTCTGTTTATGGACGACAACGCCCACCCACACAGGACCGATAAGCTATTTGACACACTGAAAAGTGAATATAGTGAACTTACGGAATGGTCTGCATACTCCCCGACCTAAACCCCGTAGGTCATGCCTGGGATTCCCTAGGCATCTACAGCTACATCCACACCCCACAAGCCACCTGATGGTGTGTGGCGGAGGGTACTTTGAGTACATCTATCGGTTCTCCCTTCTATTCCAGTCTCGTATTATTCGTGGAAAGAAAGATTGTCGGTATGCCTCTCTGTGGGCTCTAATCTCTCTGAGTCTATCCTCATGGTCTCTTCGCAAGATATACGTAGGGGGGAGCAATATACTACTTGACACCTCGGTGAAGGTATGTTCTCGAAACTTCAACAAAACCCCGTACCAAGCTACTGAACGTCTCTCCTGCAAAGTCTTCCACTGGAGTTTATCTATCACCCCCGTAACGCTTTCGCGATTACTAATGATCCTGTAACGAAGCGCGCTGCTCTCCGTTGGATCTTCTCTATCTCTTCTATCAACCCTATCTGGTACGGATCCCACACTGCTCAGCAGTATTCAAGCAGTGGGCGAACAACTGTACTGTAACCTACTTCCTTTGTTTTCGGATTGCATTTCCTTAGGATTCTTCCAATTATTCTCAGTCTGGCATCTGCTTTACTGACGAACAACTTTATATGATCACTCCATTTTAAATCACTCCTAATGCCTACACCCAGATAATTTATGGAAGTAACTACTTCCAGTTGCTGACCTGCTATATTGTAGTTAAATGATAAAGGATCTTTCTTTCTATGTATGCGCAGCACATTACACTTGTCTACATTGAGATTCAATTGCCACTCCCTGTACCATGCGTCAATTCGTTGCAGATCTTCCTGAGTTTCTGTACAATTTTCCCTTGTTACAACCTATCGATATACCACATCATCATCCACAAAACGCCTCAGTGAACTTCCGATGATATCCACAAGATCATTTCTGTATATTGTGAATAGCAACTCTCCTACGTCAGCCCTGCGGCACACCTGAAATCACTCTTACTTCGGATGACTTCTCTCCATTGAGAATGACATGCTGCATTCTGTTATCTAGGAGCTCTTCAATCCAATCACACAATTGGTCTGATAGTCCATATGCTCTTACTTTGTTCATTAAACGACTGTGGGGAACTGTATCGACCGCCTTGCGGAAGTCAAGACACACGGCAACTACCTCGGAACCCGTGTCTATGGTTCTCTGAGTCTCGTGGACGAATAGCGTGAGCTGGGTTTCACACGACCGTCTTTTTCGAAACCCATGCTGATTCCTACAGAGTAGATTTCTAGTCTCCAGAAAAGTCATTATACTCGAACATAATACGTGTTCCAAAATTCTACAACTGATCGACGTTAGAGATACAGGTCTATAGCTCTGCACATCTGTTCGACGTCCCTTCTTGTAAACGGGGATGACCTGTGCCCTTTTACAATCCTTTGGAACGCTACGCTCTTATAGAGACCTACGGTACACCGCTGCAAGAAGGGGGGCAAGTTCCTTCGCGTACTCTGTGTAAAATCGAACTGGTATCCCATCAGGTCCAGCGGCCTTTCCTCTTTTGAGCGATTTTAATTGTTTCTCTGTCCATCTGTCGTCTATTTCGATATCTACCATTTTGCCATATGTGCGACAGTCTAGAGAAGGAACTAGAGTGCAGTCTTCCTCTGTGAAACAGCTTTGAAAAAAGACATTTAGTATTTCGGCCTTTAGTCTGTCATCCTCTGTTTCAGTACCATTTTGGTCACAGAGTGTCTGGACATTTTGTTTTGTTCCATCTACCGCTTTCACATAAGACCAAAATTTCTTAGGATTTTCTGCCAAGTCAGTACACAGACCTTTACTTTCGAATTCATTGAACGCCTCTCGCTTAGCCCTCCCCACACTAAATTTCGCTTCACGTAATTTTTGTTTTTCTGCAATGCTTTGGCTATGTTTATGTTTGCTTCCGCAGCAGTTTTCTAACTCGGTTGTTATACCATGGTGGCTCTCTTCCATCTCTTACGATCTTGCTTGGCACATACTCATCTAATGCATACTGTACGATGGTTTTGAACTTTGTCCACGGATCCTCAACACTATCTGTACTTGAGACAAAACTTTTGTGTTGAGCCGTCAGGTACTCTGTAATCTGCTTTTTGTCACTTTTGCTAAACAGAAAAATCTTCCTACCTTTTTTAATATTTGTATTTACGGCTGAAATCATCGATGCAGTAACCGCTTTATGGTCGCAGATTTCCTGTTTCCGTGTTTCTCAACGGATACCACCACGCCCAACCGTGCAAGCACTGAAAACCGCCTTGAGAGGGGAATCGAACAATATCGCCCAAGGATTCCTCAACAGTTCGGTACCCAGCCTCAATAATAGGTGCAAAACATGCGTCAGAGCCCGGGGAGGGCACATTCCTTACTGAGAGTCCGATATCGATGATCATTGCGAGAGTCTGACCTGTGTCAGATATGAACGTTATTTATGTCTGCTTTGCTGCTTTCTCATGTGGTGAAATCTGTGTGGTGTCACCGCCAGACATCACACTTGCTAGGTGGTAGCCTTTAAATCGGCCGCGGTCCGTTAGTATACGTCGAACCCGCGTGTTGCCACTATCAGTGATTGCAGACCGAGCGCCGCCACACGGCAGGTCTAGAGAGACTTCCTAGCACTCGCCCCAGTTGTACAGCCGACTTTGCTAGCGATGGTTCACTAACAAAATACGCTCTCATTTGCCGAGACGATAGTTAGCATAGCCTTCAGCTACGTCATTTGCTACGACCTAGCAAGGCGCCATTACCAGTTACTATTGATATTGTGAATAATGTGCAGTCAAGAGCGACGCTCATCATTAATGGATTAAAGTTAAGTATTCCACCAGCTACGTCCGTTTTTCTAAATACTAATTTCCGTGTCCTGTTCCAGACCTCACGCCAGCCTGCGTGAGCTAAAACGTGTGCCTTTCGGCTTCCTCTAGTAACCCGGTGTTGGCTCTCCTGCCAACGCACAACAATCTGTCCCATTTTTCGTCATGAACATACCATCCCATCTCGATCACGTATGTTCTGTGTTTCATATCGTTGATCATTGCCTGCCGTTACGCGTTTCCAACAATGTCTCTGTTCCTTAGCAATTATCAGGCAGTGTAAATACGCTGTCTACCACTTATCGACAGAGTCGGTGACGACAACGATCAGTTACTTGCACCTACCTCTCAAACTTTAAATATGCTGAAGGCTGTAAGTACACAGACATGGGGAACCCACATCTACACGTACACTCTGCATGTCCCTGCACAGTACTGATGTTATCGGTAGGATGTAGGGAGAAATTTCTACTCCATTTACGTAATGAGTGAGGGGAAAAATGACTGACTACATGCCTACGTACCTGCCCTCATCTCTCTTATGCCATTACCATGAACCCCACGCTAGATACACGATGGGGCAGCAGATTTCTTCGCATGCAGGTTCTCTAAGTTTATCCAACAGGATTTTTCGATAAGTAAATCGAATTTCTTCCAAGGTTCCCCTTTTCCTCGAGCATTTATGTTACTCTTGTATATCGGTTATACCGATCAGTCACGAACCTAGAAGACCTAATAATTTGTCCTGTGTCTGTTGCTATGCTTGCTTGATAAGAAGTTCAAAAACAGGTATAAAATTTTACAGTTCCTGACAGTACTGTCTTTTATACTGTTTCTTTTAGATAGGCACGTCATTTTCTTAAGATTCATTCAACAAATCTCTCTGCCATTTGCCTTTCATAGTATTTATCTTTGGTCATAGCTCCGTTTCGTACTACTACTTAGTTGTATCTCTAGATTATTTATTATACGATTTAATGTGCTGAAGGTGTTCACCAATAATCTTGTACCCTGATACTCTCGTCTTCTCTCGCTCTGTTGACAGATACAAGTATTATTTGATATTTATCTAAAGTGAAGAGCACTACTGTTAGTTACACCAAGTGGGAATTTCGTCCAAGTTGTTCTGCAGTTCCTTAGATTCGTACGTGACATTACTGTAGGCAACGGCAGCGTCAGCCAACAGTGTTATAAGCTCCAAATCCTATTCGATAAATCGTTTGTACAAACTAAAAAAAGAAAAAAAATGCAACACGAAGGAATTATCCAAGTGGGAAGAAAATCGGTAGTTGTTATGTACATGTAAAGCGAAATAATTGATTACAGTTTCAGAAAAAACTGAATTATATAATCAAGTGAAAGAGATTCACAAATTGAACAAGTGAATAACGCGTTGTTCCGTCTCTGGCCCTTACGCATGCAGTTATTCTGCCTGGGATAGTGTTCCACCGCTGTCCAGAGCGCCTCCAGACACGTCCTAGCTGAATACCGGGGCTCAGTTCAAAAGTTCTGCTCCAGTCAACGAGGTTCCAGGCCGGAGAGGTATCGGGAGACGCCCGTGACAATGGTGGGATGCCACTTGTTAATCTGATGTTTAAAATAATGCAGTTAAACAGTGATATACCATGTACTGTATATAACATTGTATGTCCATTAGTATGTCCTTAACATATTCTTTGGTCGCTGACAGCTGACATCAACTAAGTGAGCGCGCCAACAATATATGTAACGTATCTATGATATGTGCTGTCGAGAGTGTTAAAGTCTCTGGGTGAATACGAAACTGTGACAGTAAATTACCAGCTGCTTTTACTTACCATGTGGTTGTAATGAATATGTGCAGGAATGTTTTATCTTAATGTGGGTTTGTAAACTGTTCAAATGGCTCTAAGGAGTATGGGACTTAACATGTGAGGTCGTCTGTCCCCTAGACTTACAAACTACTTAAACCTAACTAACCTAAGGACATCACACACATCCATGCCCGAAGCAGGATTCGAACTTGCGACAATAGGAGCCGCTTGGTTCCAGAATGAAGCGCCTAGAACCTCTCGGCCACAGCGGCCGGCCCACATGTCTTCGTCTGGGTGCTGCACACACTCTTTTTCTAGATCCTCTGTGGAGTGCTGCACGGCTTGGGAGACCCTGCCGGTAGTTACACTAACAGATGAACATTCTTCCGGTTCATGGGACTATACAAACCCCCTTGCCCTCACAGACTGTTTGCGTAAAGGCAGTGTTTCCTCAGAGGAGTGACAACAATACGACAAGCCAGAATTTGTCACCGAGCGAGGTGGCGCAGTGGTAGCACACTGGACTCGCATTCGGGAGGACGACGGTTCAGTCCCGCGTCCGGCCATCCTGATTTAGGTTTTCCGTGATTTCCCTAAATCGCTCCAGGAAAATGCCGGGATGGTTCCTCTGAAAGGGCACGGCCGACTTCCTTCCTTAATCCGATGAGACCGATGACCTCGCTGTTTGGTCTCTTCCCCCAAACAACCCAACCCAGAATTTGTCTGAATGCTGCCACTCTTTTACGGACTGATGCGTATGTATGTGCATGGGTATGATGACGTTCCATCAACGCGAGTTCTTTGGAAAAAGCACATACCGCTTCGTATACAGTGTGAGTCAAAAGGAAAGGTGCATGTTTTCATGGACTATAGTATTATTAATACTTAGCATTAAAATATCAATGAACAAATGGCCGTTTCTTAATCCTAATCGACATAACACTGTTTGAAAATCTACTAGCACTCACATGCGAATACAACCGAAACTACACTGGCATTCGTGGTGTTGTCTTTAGTGTACATTCCATTCGCTTGCACTTGGTGGGCCAACGTGCTTATTATATTTCGTAATTGTTTGTGTGGTTGGCTTAAGAGCGAAGTGAACAAGTGCAGAGTGTACACAAAGAAGAAATTTCTCACTCGTAGTTTACATACGGATGCTCAAGTAAAGCACCGTACGAATGTGCTCAGATCAGCAACACAGCAGCTGTCTACAAGAGCAGCACAATGCATTGCAATTGATGGTAGTCTTTTGAACATCTTTGTGAAGAAATCTACACAATTAAACAAAACATTAACAAGATGTATCAAAACATTAGGTCATAATGTTCCATTTACTATCAGCCGCATTTGTTCTCTTTCCTCATTGTTTTCAGTAGTTACGAACAAGACATATGTTCCGAGCTGTCCTACAGCATCGACTGCGACCAGCGCAGCGCCGCGAAACGGTATCGAGGATGTGCTGACCCGTGGCCAGTGGAAAGAGCGAGCAGCGCCACACCTCCAGGAAGTCAGAGTTCAGCACTTCCTGTCAACGCTGTCTTAACCAGCCGCCCATCGCTGTTCGCCCCATTTCGGTCGCAGACTTCCAGAGTAGCGCCACTCAGAAGTAGGAAGGCGATACGTAGCCCGCATTCTGCGAGTAGTAATCGTGGTTAAGCGTAATCGAAGGTAGGAGGCACAAGAAGTTAAGTTTCTTTTCTGTTTAGAAATACAGTGTTATGCACAGATCATTTTGAATTCCCGCCACTACCATCACAACTTATCTCCTCTTCTTTGCGTCCCTTGTGACCCCCCACAGTAGCTGACAACACATCATATGACGTTTCTTGTTCGGAATCACTATCACCTCCCCCCTCCCCCCCCCCCCCCCCCCCAAAACTCACCCTATATCATACACATTGTACACACACACCTTCTCGATAGTTGTTATGGACTTCACTGTTAGTACTTGGTGATAGATAACTGTTAAAAGGAAACTGAAATTCATTAACTTTCTAGACAATATTGACAACGTTACGGTAAAGAACTACTTTAAAATATAGACGAAAGAGACATGTCAGTACACAGAATTCTACATTCCAGTTTCCTCAGTGAACTCTGTAGTCCCCAGGGTTTCTGCTTTCAACTTAACGCTGCACCACTTCAAAAATGGTTCAAATGGCTTTGAGCACTGTGGGACTTAACGGCTGTGGTTATCAGTTCACTAGAACTTAGAACTACTTAAACCTAACTAACGTAAGGACATCACACACATCCATGCCTGAGGCAGGATTCGAACTTGCGACCGTAGCGGTCGCGCGGTTCCAGGCTGTAGCACCTAGAACCGCATGGCCACTCCGGCCGGCTGCACCACTTCCTGCTAGTACCTGCATCCGCTAGTGATTCTGAATAAGACCTACGCGCCATCACTACAATAGCTGCAAAAAATGGTTACTGAACCACACGCAGTCACACTATTTTGAAGGAAAAGTTAAAGCATCAAAGTAAAACACTTAAGTGTCAACCTATTGTTCCCTGAACGATTTCCAGCAAGCAGTGTCCGTCTGTAATATTTCCGAGCAAAAATAATAGTGAGCTGCTATATCACATAGACAGAAGGCAAGAGTTTGTTGAATCACAAAACAAACAGCCCCCAGTCAACGCAAGGGAATAAAATCTATTGCAAAGATTGTAACTCATACAAAACAGTAAAAACAAGTACATCAACGTGCTCCAGATCTGAAGAACGCTACAGAAGCTGGGAGGTGCAAGAAACAGATTCCACCTGGAAACCAGGTACAGTTATGTAATATAATATGTATAAGTAAAGCACATTGCATGCAATGTACAGAAAATGTCACTGCTTGTAGATCAAGAGACACTACAAGGGTCGTGTGGAAAAACTACTGAATAAACAAGCTGTCTTCATTTACTTTCCACTCTTTGTTGCAGCCGAAAGAGATTCCCGAAACCTTGACTCGTTACTTATCCCATCTTTGTTAAGCTGTGCCCCATTATAAATAGATTCGTCCGTAATAAATTTTGTTACTAATTTGAATGTATTATTTTGTCTATTTAGCAGTAGCTGCAGCTGCTAATTTCACTAATGGTTGTAAATTCTTTGCTCGTCACAGCTGAGGAGCGTATGCAGAGGGTGTTGGCGGCGGCATGCATCTGTTCACTGTGCTACTAAAGTAGTTACACGTTACACAAAGTGTACAGCAGACAAAAACGTTATTACTTTTTAAGTTCCATACCTCAATGGGTAAAAACAGAACCATTATACCATTATATTTTTGTTGTTCGTCTGTCTGTATGCTAGGCTTCTAAGACCCTATTTCTCAGGAACAAATAGCGGCATCAAATTGAAATTGATACCATGTACTAAAATTTTCGGTCCCGTTGCGGTATGAAACATTTAACTTTCTACGTCAGTGCAGCCAAAATATACTGCCATTTTTTGTGACATACACTCCTGGAAATGGAAAAAAGAACACATTGACACCGGTGTGTCAGACCCACCATACTTGCTCCGGACACTGCGAGAGGGCTGTACAAGCAATGATCACACGCACGGCACAGCGGACACACCAGGAACCGCGGTGTTGGCCGTCGAATGGCGCTAGCTGCGCAGCATTTTTGCACCGCCGCCGTCAGTGTCAGCCAGTTTGCCGTGGCATACGGAGCTCCATCGCAGTCTTTAACACTGGTAGCATGCCGCGACAGCGTGGACGTGAACCGTATGTGCAGTTGACGGACTTTGAGCGAGGGCGTATAGTGGGCATGCGGGAGGCCGGGTGGACGTACCGCCGAATTGCTCAACACGTGGGGCGTGAGGTCTCCACAGTACATCGATGTTGTCGCCAGTGGTCGGCGGAAGGTGCACGTGCCCGTCGACCTGGGACTGGACCGCAGCGACGCACGGATGCACGCCAAGACCGTAGGATCCTACGCAGTGCCGTAGGGGACCGCACCGCCACTTCCCAGCAAATTAGGGACACTGTTGCTCCTGGGGTATCGGCGAGGACCATTCGCAACCGTCTCCATGAAGCTGGGCTACGGTCCCGCACACCGTTAGGCCGTCTTCCGCTCACGCCCCAACATCGTGCAGCTCGCCTCCAGTGGTGTCGCGACAGGCGTGAATGGAGGGACGAATGGAGACGTGTCGTCTTCAGCGATGAGAGTCGCTTCTGCCTTGGTGCCAATGATGGTCGTATGCGTGTTTGGCGCCGTGCAGGTGAGCGCCACAATCAGGACTGCATACGACCGAGGCACACAGGGCCAACTCCCGGCATCATGGTGTGAGGAGCGATCTCCTACACTGGCCGTACACCACTGGTGATCGTCGAGGGGACACTGAATAGTGCACGGTACATCCAAACCGTCATCGAACCCATCGTTCTACCATTCCTAGACCAGCAAGGGAACTTGCTGTTCCAACAGGACAATGCACGTCCGCATGTATCCCGTGCCACCCAACGTGCTCTAGAAGGTGTAAGTCAACTACCCTGGCCAGCAAGATCTCCGGATCTGTCCCCCATTGAGCATGTTTGGGACTGGATGAATTGTCGTCTCACGCGGTCTGCACGTCCAGCACGAACGCTGGTCCAACTGAGGCGCCAGGTGGAAATGGCATGGCAAGCCGTTCCACAGGACTACATCCAGCATCTCTACGATCGTCTCCATGGGAGAATAGCAGCCTGCATTGCTGCGAAAGGTGGATGTACACTGTACTAGTGCCGACATTGTGCATGCTCTGTTGCCTGTGTCTATGTGCCTGTGGTTCTGTCAGTGTGATCATGTGATGTATGTGACCCCAGGAATGTGTCAATAAAGTTCCCCTTCCTGGGACAATGAATTCACGGTGTTCTTATTTCACTTTCCAGGAGTGTATTTGGATACTTGCAAACTATGTGTGAACTACGTACGTACATACTGGGGCTGTTGCTCTAGTGGTATTGTCACTTTGCATGTCGGGCGAGTTGGTTCCGACTCGTTCCGCCTCTATCGCAGCGCCACGAAAGATTATTAGTTTTCCCATTACTGTTCTATATGTGCACGTCGCATCGTTGCCTGTCTCACAGCGTCTCGTGTTTGTAAATCAGTTTTGACGTAGCGTTGTCTTTGCCATGATGTCGTCCATGACTCCCAGGGATATTCCACGTACAAGTACCGTCAGTTTTAGTTCTGTCAAGTCCACGTGGCATCTGCAGCCTGTCTGTAGACACGATCAACAGATTCATACAGCTCACTTCGAGTCTGAATCGCAGGTGGTTCATGTCAAGTTTCTAGACCCACTTTAGGTTGTGAGGCTCCTTTTGTGGCTTGGACAACAACTCCATTTCACTCATTGTAATGGTCCTAATAGTGTGGTCATTCTGGTAAATGCGAGTGTAGCACATATCAATGTGTTTAACGTTCTGCCCGAAGTAGATGACGGTTTTCTCAGTACCATCATGCTTCCATTTTGGGGCACATGGAATACAATGCGGGAACGTTGATCCGTTCAACACCGCTGACAGGTTTATAATGGTGTTAGATTACTGGACATGGTGGTAAAACGGAATATTCCATCTCGATTGCAGGTGTGTGGATACCGAGCACATGCAATTTGCACAAGACGAGTAGAGACCTATTTCATATGTAAGTGCACGAACTGCCTGTGTCATCTCAAAGTCTTAAAAACAACATACTAACATAAAAAAGGCTAACTTCAGTGACTGTGACTAACAAAGTTCCTGACGGGCAATGCCAGCTATTGCTTGTTGGCCCAGGTGAATTTCCTGCCACTTCCACTTCAAAACAAGCGAACACGGACGCGAGAGGGTGAGGAGTCTGATGGTACCTCTTCCCTTGTCCCCCCGTCGGGGGATGCTTCTCTCCTAGCAGAGTCCACACCGGATGATAAAAAGTCAACTGCTGTTCAGAATCTGAAAGCGTCCAGTAACGCTCCCGGTGCATCTTCCGAGACCGAGACGGTCTCATCGGAATCGCATGAACTTGTGTGGGACTCCCTACTAAATCGACGGACTTGAAGGGCATTCCTATCACGTATTCCCACCCTTCTTCTGCGACCCCGGAAAGTGAAAGGATGCCACACAGGCCGCTGCTGATCAGACTCACTTCGGCACAAGCGTGCCTATGGAACACGTGGTGACGGTAAAAGACCTACCGCCAGCTTCCGTTCCTATCGATTCTCAGGAGAGACTCCTTCCTCTTCGCCTGATACTGAATTTCCGTAGGAGGCCCTCCCCCACACGTAGCGGCATGAGGCAGTCACGTTCCCGCAAAGCCACAATAAACAGCGTTTTCAACTTGAACGTGCGGCATTGCAAAGAAAGAAAAACTTAAACGGGGTGTAGCAGAGGGATCCAGGATTTTACATTCAGATTCATCCAATGACTTCACCACAGTCTGCGATACACGAGCTTATATGACACTTGCAAGTAATCGTCTGAACTGTTCTGGTAATAACTGCATGCCGGCCCATACTCTTCTTACCTTGAACGAGAACAGAATTAGTTTAGAACTTAGACTTGCGGCGTTGCGACGATTTATCTACGATTCAAGAGCAGACGTTATTATTTTTACATGAAGTATTAATTCATAATTTTTCTGTCCCATTAATATGGCTCCTGAAATATCTACTGGTACGCTGTTATTTTACTAAGAGGGAATGCGAATGACCGATTTCGATGTTCTTGGTAACGGCCGAGCGACAGATTGCGCTTTGTGTGGCCTCACTTTAATTCTTTTTCATGCTTCTTCAGCATCTGGCCATTCCGTAGGCCGAGTATGATTTTACGAAGAGGATATAGTTTATTTATTTCGTAAGACTCCGCAGAAACCTCTGTTAGGCGGAGATTTTAATTGTGAACTTTTAACATGGTAGCGCGTCAACAATCGTGAATAATTTAATGATTATAAAGAATCCGTCTCGATTGCAAATACGTAGAAACCAGATGTTTACCTAGGTTTCGGCGCGGATAACCACGCCTTCTTCGGGACACACTAAAACGCCCCTTTAGGCAGTTAGTAGTTTTAGTGTGTTCCGAAGAAGGCGTGGTTATCCGCACCGAAACCTAGGACAACATCCGGTTTCTATTTGCAGTCGAGACGGATTCTTTATAATCATTAAATTTTAATTGTGTTTTGCACCCTGTGGATCACAACGACACTTTTAATTTGCTTAAGCAACTAGATGGTTTGGAGCGCTTTTCACAAATACGAGATGCATGGTTCTGTTATCTCGTCTGGTACGTGCATTCTACAGCTACTTGCAGCAGCAGACTTTATCACTTTTTTTTCTTTCTGACTCTTTTTTTGTGGCAGACGTGATACCCACATGTTCCACTGATCACTGTGCAGCAGCTGCAACCTTCAGTCACGCGGCGCAACCAGTAGAACTGTATCTCGTCTTCTGGATGTTGAAAGCATCTCTTAAAGAGACTTTCCCTCGAGATTATCGTTCGAGAGGTTTGGACCCGCAGCTTGCGTCCGTTATCCTCATTCCAAGTCCGTGCTCTGGAAAGCGTTAATGCGTTACGGAGCTGACAGGGCGAGGGATCTCTGGCAGATTCAGGAATATTATTATTCCGTCTAACATCAACTTTATGAAGGTGCCGGACAAGCTCTTTTAAGGATTGTGGATACTCGCCATGTTTTGCGAAGCTTCATCAGTTAGAGAGACAATGCATAAATACAGTATATCATCTTATCTTGTTGCGCGAGCGTCGTAAAAAGAGCGTGTATCGAATAACTTACTTGCACCGATGGTCAGGAACTGAGGTCTCAATGTGAGATTTCCACAGCGATCTGTAGTTACCGACCTGTATGACGTCAGTGCTACTGATACGATTTTCGTTGGTGCATTTATTCGGCTCCTGGATTGCATTTACTCCTGCATTAAATGAGGACTTTTTAAGTGACTTTACTCGAGATGATATACATCGCCTTATTGTTGGTTCATCATCACAAAAATCGCCTGGACTCGAGATTCATCAGAAATATTAGTCAATTTTTTGGCTTCTTGTGATACCATTACGTCGCTGATAAATGAGGCGATAAATTGACGGTTTGATTCCTTCCCCTTTCAATGCTGGTAAAGTCGTTCTAATTTCAAAGACAACCGGACATCCAGACGATGATAAATTCCGCCGTTCACATTCCTCAATTTCGATTACAAAACAATTGCGTGGGTGGTTAACAGCCAGTCGTCGATGTTGCTAGATATATTCTTGACGTTGACCAAAGCTGTTTCCCTAGACCTACGATCCTGATTTCTTTAGTCTAATGGTGAGACTTCGCCCCGGTGGTTGCAGCTACTTCTACGCTGAAGAACCAAAGAAACTGGTACGCCTGCCTAATATCGTGTAGGGCCCCCGTGAACACGCAGAAGTGCCGCAACACGACGTTCAAAGCAGACTAATGTCTGAAGTAGTGCTGGAGGCGAGTGTTACCACGAATCCTGCAGGGCTGTCCATAAACCCGTAAGAGTACGAGGGGGTGGAGATCTCTACTGAACTGTACGTTCCAATGCATCCCAGATACGCTCAATTATGTTCATGTCTGGGACGTTTGGTGGCCAGCGGAAGTATTTAAACTCAGAAGAGTGTCCCTGGAGCCAATCGGTAGCTATTCTGGACGTGTGGGGTGTCGCATTGTCCTGCTGGAATTGCCCACGCCAGAATGCACAGTGGACGTGAATGTATGTAGGGGATCAGACAAGGTGCTTACGTACGTGTCACCTGCAGAGTCGTATCTAGACGTATCAGCGGTCCCATATCACTACAACTGCACGTGACCCACACCATTGCACAGCCTCGACCAGTTTGAACAGTCCCCTGCTGACATGCAGGGTCCATTGATCCATGAGGTTGTCTCCGTACCCGTACACTTCCATCAACTCGATACAACTTGAAACGAGATTCGTCAGACAAGGCAACACGTTTTCAGTCATCAACAGTCCAATGTTGGTGTTATTGTCCCAGGCGAGGTGTAAAGCTGTGTATCTTGCAGTCACACGAGTGGGGCTTCGACTCCGAAAGCCTACAACGATGATGTTTCGTTGAATGTTTCGCACGCTGACAGTTGTTGATGTTCCAATGCCCGAGCGTTGAAATCTGCAGTAATTTGTGGAAGGGTTGCACTTTTGTCATGTTGAACGATCCTTTTCAGTTGTCGTTGGTCTCGTTCTTGCAGGATATTTTTCCGGCCGCAGCGATGTCGGAGATGAGAAGTTTTACCGGATTCCTGATATTCACTGTATGCTCGTGAAATGGTCGTACGAGAAAATTAGAGATGCAGTCTCCCATCGCTCGTGCGCCCACTATAATACTACGTTCAAATTCACTAAGTCTTGCTAACCTGCAGTTGTAGCAGCGGTAACCGATCTAACAACCGTGCCGGAGCCACGCTGAGTGGCCGCGCGGTTGAAGACGCCATGTCACGGATTGCGCGGCCCCTCCCGCCAGACGTTGGAGTCCTCCCTCGGGTGTGGGTGTGTGTGTTGTTCTTAGCATAAGTTAGTTCACAGTAGTGTGTAAGTCTAGAGACCGATGACCTCAGCAGTTTGGTCCCTTAGGAATTCACATACATCTGAACATTTTTTGAATTGCGCCAGACACTTGTTGTCTTATATAGGCGTTGGCGTCCGCAGCCACTCTGCTTGTTTACATATCTCTGTATTTGAATACGCTTTCCTATACCAATTTCTTTTGCGCTTCAGTGTATTTCTGTGTCATTACTTTTTATTGATTTTAAAAAGACATTTGAGCAGGTCAGTCGCAATTTCTTGCTGCAGGCGTTGAGCCGACCGGTGCTAATTAACTGCGTGTCAGGTACCATCCAGTCTTTTTATTGGTATTCAAGCGTCTGTCATGACGAATGGACAACTTATTCCCCAGATCACCAACCGACAGGGCTTGCCACAGGGCAGCTTCCTCTCGATGTCGCTTTTTGCCTTGGCCCTAGAACCACTGCAGCCCCGTACTGCCGCTCAATTATGTCACTTTAAGATACTGGGAGAAACATTCTCGATGCAAGCGTATGCGGATAATGTTATGATATTGCTACATCACCGATAACATATCCTTGATTAAGGACATTTTGCAATCCTTTTGTGTTCTCTCTCTCTCTCTCTCTCTCTCTCTCTCTCTCAGCGCGCGCGCGCGCGCGTGTGCGTGTGTGTGTGTGTGTGTGTGTGTGTGTGTGTGGTGGTGTCATTCCATGGGCAACAGTGGTTGTTCGTCACAAATCTTAGGGGTTTACCTTGCATCGCCGATTCGCCGCCCGATGAAAATGGCTGCGCTCAGTGGGCGAGAGGTGCCGGATCGAATTCAAGGGTCAATTCGTGAACAGGAACACCGTTCCCTTAGCCTTCTTTAAAAAGTACGCATCTTAGATTCCAAAATTTTCAGTAAAATGTATTACGTTACACAAACATTTGTTCTCCCTGCGACGACGTCGTGAAAATTGATGTAAGTATCCGGTCGTTTCCTACGAAAAAGTCACATTTTTGGAATCCGGTAGGAAGTGGTAGCGAGGTCCCTTAGAGGTTTGGGGCTTCCCGACACCAAAGTACAGATTTCAGTATAGTTTATACAGCCTAACGTCTTAACATGCAGTCGAGCTACTCACTCTATTACATTTCTCTTATTTAAACTTCTTCAACCGGTCTGACTTTCCCTGAGGATTGCCAGTTGTGACACATACGTGAATATTTTAGTGTAGTAAGTTTTCTGGGAGGTGGGATTTTATCAGTGTCACACCTTACCACCAGTTCCTTGCTTTCTCGTTGAGGAGTGCAATCATCCCTCCCCTTTGTTGAAATTTCCGTGCCATTGATATCCTGGAAAACTGTGTTATTCCACGTTAGTCTTCCTATCCTCCCGGTAGAAACGTCTCATCGTGGTACAGGGTCATATGAAATGTGATCCCGTCAAGCGAACGCCTCCATCGCATTGGTCTTCGTCCGACTGGTCTTTGTGATACATGTGAGTAGCCGGGTACATTGTCACAATGGCTTGTGGCTTCAAATGGCTCTGAGCTCTATGGGACTTCACTTCTGAGGTCATCAGTCCCGTAAGACTTAAAACTGCTTAAACCTAATTAACCTAAGGACATCACACACATCCATGCCCGAGGCAGGATTCGAACCTGCGACCGTAGCGGTCGCGCGGTTCCAGACTGTAGCGCCTAGAACTGCTCGGCCACCCTGACCGGCCACAATGGCTTGTCTTTTTAACAGGAGAACGCTGACACTGAATTCGCCAAAAGCTGATTCTTCTCACCCTATCAGCAGACGCTGCTTTCTCGGTTAAACTTCTTCCCTGTGCGGAATTTTCCGTTTTCCCTCAGACGAAGACTAATACTGTGTAACGTTGTTACTTTAATTTGCTATGAAAGCGGTACTGCTAGACAATAAAAGCGGGTTAAAGCTGTGAGCCGTCTGGGAAAGTTAACCTTGCATTACTGAGCAACTGTTTCACCAGGCATCCAGTCTAGCTTACCGAATTACCAACCAGACTAACATTAATTATAATCTTTTAATAGTCATACGACAACCGGTGATATATATATATATATATATATATAAAGAGAATTTAAATAAAAAGAAATAAATCAGTTTATATTTGGAAATTTATTTTACCATTGATCATTGAAATTTCAGCATATTAAACGTGAGTCATAACTAAGCTGGTGCCTTATTTAGGACTGTGAAAATGTGAGTTTGTAATCTTACGGAACACATCAAATAGGGAGCCAAGATTGGGAGACTACATACAACACTGCATTCATAAAATAACACACAAAGAACGTTGAAACATATGCAAGAGGAAATTAACCACAACCAACCGATACAATTTTCACCCAAACAAGTTATGTTCGTAGCACAATCCTGTCCGTCATGTAATTACCACACACTGGTATACTACATTCATACTAACTCTCTGTCAAATCTTCCCGAAAAGAATAGCTGAGGGCTACTTTGATGAATACACCACATGCTTCACGTGGTCAACTTGGTTTACACAAAGAGTGTAACTCCACAATAATTTTGATAATTAAAATAGATTAGATCGAAAAGCAATTTACAAAAGAAAAACCTCGAACTGGTTACTATCGTCTTACTATTAACCTGATGGGTCAAACAGTTATATAAGCACGTGGTACTGGTCTCGCAAAGTGCACCCCACGTGGGTTGAACATAAAGAAAACTTGCTATATTGAAAAATATTTTCAAGACGAGACGTTATAATCACACAAGCATTCGCATTTAAGATTGATGATCTTAGATAGAGTTACTGATCAACACGTGGTTCCACTTTACTCACAAAGTAGTGACAAAGCAACTACCGGAAGATATTCTGAACTTCACACGCGGATTACACTGCGTTGCAATTTACGATAACATTAGATATTTTAGAGATAAACCTGAAATAAAGGAGGTTAAATTTTCAGTTAGGCTGAACTTAAGAAATCCATTGTCCTGCGGACTTAGCAGACACGCGCTTAGCCGGAGATCTTACCACTTCAGACGCTCGCCACGGACCGACTGCCCTGGTCCCTTTCTGAGGGTGGCTCACAAATACAAACGGAAGTGGCCAGAGGGGCAGCTTCCTATACCAACATGACAACGGACGGACAGGACCATACTAAGGATAGAAACCTCTTTGCTTTTAGAAAGCGTAGCTACCTGTTCCGACGTTGGTCTTACTGTTCTCTAGCAGACAGGCTTGTCTGCTACCCTCAAGCATGCAACTAGAAATACATTTGCTCATTCATCCTCTCAGGGAAGGGGGATGACAGTATCTTATCATATACAGTATATAAAAGAAAGCGGATGTAGGTTCCGTATGAGACTGTGTGACACGAATTACATATAAACTGTGTTTTAAAGTGTAGTAGTGTGACAGATCGTTCTTGTTTATGTGTAAAAGTAACACGTTCCACTACTCAGTCTCCTCCCAGATAGTCAGAAACGCCACAGTAAATTTAGAAGAGGAATTTATTCCATAAATGACAACAGATTTAAGAAATCAAACATGAAAGGAATCCAACAGAGACCTTTCAACTGTGTAGTCGAATTGGGACAGCGATTCCGAACGCGTGTTTTTAGCCTACATATGGTGAACGCCCATTGTAAATGGCGGAGGCTACCACGTTATCTTGCTATTGTTACGACTTCTGCACCACTTGTTAGCAGCAGATACAATGGCGGCGCCAAAGACTGAGACGGCGTGGAGTTTTACCATTATTTATTGAACTTTCTTTACAATTTCTCCCTCGTCGTCGCTGCCCAGCCCTGCGGATCCCTCCGCCTGTCTGCTGGTGTGTAGATTCTCCGACAATGCGTGCAACGCGCACCGCTGATCGCACTCGGGAGCCTCAGGCCACCAGTGCTCCGCTGAAGCCAGGATGCCCTGTGGTTGAGATGAACTCGTCGTCGTGAGGTCAGCTGCCGACGCCTGCAGCACCGGCGGCTGGGAAGAAGCCAGTCGCGATGTCCGCGAGGTCCCGTCATGGACGGACCACGCGCCATGAGGCCGGGTTGCCGTGAAGTCCGGGTGTCAGCCCCCGGCGGCGCCCGTGACCAAGACCGCGCTGCGGCCGGTCCTGCCGGAAGTTCTCGCTGTAGTTAGTCAGCCATGGTGCCGACCGAACTAGGACCAATCTCCAGAGCTGAAGTTGACATCTGGTGGCGAACGGATGGCTCCTGCGAGCTGGAACAGACTTCCGGACTTCCTAGGAAGATTGAACATTTGGACACGGACCACGTCGGTCCTCAGATCCTAACTGCTTCTTAATGGCTTCTGTCTGTTGCTGCGTGCGCTCCACTATTTATATCCGGCAGGAGGACGTTTTTGACCCTCAGTTGTAGCTTTTTGTTATTACTCCCGCAGTATATTGCAGCGTAACTTAAGCGTGCTGGCCGCACTTCCCCTTACTCAGCACTATCCAGTCTTCGCTCGGCGCTCGGTGTGTGTGCGTCCTTGCATCAGCCTGTTGGTTGACTTCTGCTGGCATGCCTCTGTTTTGCCATTCTCCACTGAGTGAAGCAACGCTTATTACATGTAGCCGCAAGACTATATTTGCGGTTATCTTGTCTTTAATCGTCAAGATATTGAATACTTTGTTTTTTTCCTCCATGTTCTTGAGCCTTCCTTCATTGCGTTCTTCCTGAAGGAGAAAAAGTTGTTAACATCCCCATCATCCATGCACTGCATCCCATGAAGTGCATCCTTCTTTGGGCCAAACAGATGGAAGTCGGGAGGTGCCACAATTCCGCTGTAGGGTGGATGAGGAATAACAGTCCACTGAAGTTTTGTGAGGTCTTCTCGAGCGCGCGTATTTGTGTGATGCCTTGCATTGTCACGGAGGAGAAGTTCGTTCGAATTTTGGTGGCGACGAACACGGTGAAGTCGCTACTTCAATTTTCTGATGGTAGCAGTACACACTTAAAAGTTGATCGTGGCACCACAAGTGAAGTCATCTGACAGAATAACTCTTTCAGAGTCCCAGAAGATGGTCGCCAAAACTTCACCGGCTAAGGGTGCGGCTTTGAACTTTTTCTTCGGAGGAGAGGTGGTGTGGAGCCATTCCAAGGATTATCGTTTTTTTTCAGTTTGAAGTGACGAATCCATGTTTCATCACCTGTGACGAATTTCGATAAAACGTTGTCCCAATCAGGCTCGTAATGGTCAAGCGATTTAGCACAGATGTACCTTCGTTGTTCTCTATGATTATCCGTTAGGCGGCGACGGACCCAGCTGGCACACACCTGTGAGTACACCAAGTAGTGGACGAGCGTGTCACTACTACCAACAGAGATGTACAGTTGTGTTTGATTGCGACCCATCGAGCACTTCGAATGAGACTTCCTGGCAGATTAAAACTGTGTGCCGGACCGAAACTTGAACTCGGGACCTTTGCCTTTCGCGGGCAAGTGCTCTACCAACTGAGATACCCAAGCACTATTAGCGACCCGTCCTCACAGCTTCAATTCTGCCAGTACCCTGTCTCCTACCTTCCAAACTTCGCAGAAGCTCTTCTGCAAACTTAGCAAAACTAGCACTCCTGGAAGAAAGGATAATGCAGTTTCATATCAGCGCACACTCCGCTACAGAGTGGGATTATGAGTGTGTGTGCACGTTCCAACAGTGCAGGAGTAAGAGGTGTGTGCATTTAGCAGATGGGACAGATTTATGCGACCTTGTTCCGATTATGACAGACGTCTCGCCCAGCGATATACCGTGGCTTTGCTCGCTGCCATTTTGATGGCTACGTATAGGCCAGCACCTATCGGAACTTAATGAAACTTTAGGGGCTCAAGCGGGAATATTCCACAATGCCCATAGTGAAGACCACAATTAATCAGCCGAAACTGGCCGAGAAAAAAATGTGTTGCATTACTTATTGAACGCCGATTTTAATTAGTAGAAGTCAGCTAGTGAATACTCGTGGTGGTAAACGGCATTAAACACCACAGCTTTCAAGGTAGAGGAGAAGTGCGCGAAGTACGCGATCACAAATGATACAGTGCAGTGCCAACACCATTTCCGTTGCGTTGCGAATGCATGTTCGTGACGAATCTTTCCACAGGGCAGCTAGACTGCGTAATGCTGTTATTTCCTGTGGGCTTTATTCACCTGTAATGAGGGCAACATTAATCAGGATTATTCCAAGTAACTTCAGTGTTGACTGTTACTGGTGAATTCACATCCAATTTTACACTCATGGTTGCAACTTGAGACTGACTGTAGCAGCAACAGAAATCCGTTCGTTCTGACAGCAATGTTTCGAAGGAAACGGCCAATTGCGCAATAGAATCTATCTTTCCTAGACAACCTATGCTCAGCCGCACAGTTCTTTTTTCACAGCCTGCTTAGTTACCTTGGGCTGCCAGACACTTTTCCTCATGGTCAGAAACTGTTCTCTGAAAGCTTTCTGATGCATTCATGTGCGCATGGCAGTTTAGATTAAGCACAGGGGCCTATCTTACAACGTAAAACGCAATTTTGGCGAAAATTACTAACTTGTAATTTAACTGCAGGTACGGCGAGCAAAAATTACGGACAATATCTCTACACTGGGGCATTATTACTATTTTGTACCTCCTGTCCGCCCTTTCAAAGTACATAAAATGTTGAATCAAATAATAGCCAAAATTATGGTTTCGATATATCAGTGATAGCTGCGAAGGCTTCCTAATCTCTAAGTATCTTAATTCTGAGTTGACAATAATACATTGTGTGGTAACAGAAGTAGTAAAAAAAAATAAAGAAAAAAATAATTGCCCCGTGTGGTAGCATATATCATTACAATCCACCGATGAGTGAGGCAAGTGACATTGAGAAGATAATTGCGGAAATCCACCAAGCACACAACTTACTTGCACTGACGGGCTGTGCCGCCAGTTCTAGATAGAATATTTTCTACATTATGATTGAAACACACACGCCGCTGACATAATTGTCTACAATGTTTATTGTTTTACAAGCCGGTTTTCGGACGTTACGGCATGATCAGACACAAAGATAAATGTGTGTGGCTGTGAAATTTTGTAGAATCAAATATTTTAATTAGTAAGCTGAAAAAAAAACTGTAGGATGGATAGAAGCAGTAAAGAAAGACGCCAACAAAGTAGGTGTTACAGAAGAAATAATACATGACAGGAATCACTTCAGGCTACTGATAGGAAACGCAAACTATGAAGATCAGCCAAAACCTCGACCCAAGAGAGTGTGGACAGATGAGCAGAGACAAGCAGTTGGCGAGAAAATGAAGAACTGGGAAGAACGGAAGAAAAAGAAACACCATAAGTCTTAAGTTGTATGGGGTCCATAGCTGGCCAAATTCATAAATTATATATATATATATATATATATATATATATATATATATATATATATATATATATATAGTAGATTACAGAGTATCTCCTCTCCTTGTAGGTGCTTAACTTCTTCTGTCTGCGACTGCAGTTTCACAGTAGGACGTTTCAAAATGTGTAGAAAGACGTCAGGAAGGGATAACCGCTTCGGCCCCACAAAGGAAAGACCTCTTCCTTTTCACTTTAACCGCGTGCCCAAGTGAAGTCGGCTGACGTCACACAGTGGGTGTCAGCTGGAGGCCCCGGGGCGACAGCTGTGTGTGTGGAGCGGTCGGGGTGCCTTTGCCCAGGCTCGGCCTTTGTGCGAGTCGCGGCTAATGGCCGCCGCCGGACGCCCGCGACACGGCGCGCTGCGGCGCGGCGCCCGAGGCCGGCTCTTCATTCCGCAGAACAGGGCCGCCCTTCCCTGCCCTGCCCCCTCTGTGCTCCTCCCTTATCCCCTCGCCGAACTTTCTGTCTTAACGCTCGTGCTGTGCCTCCGGGCGCACCAATTACAGCAGAGCAAGTAAGTGGCCCCCCGACACCGCCGCCCGCTGTTGACTGTTGGCTGCTGCTAGCCACTTTTCACACAATTATTGGGGCGCCTACAACACAACTGCTATTCTATTTCTACATTTCTCTTGAAGGTTGATTCTTATTGAAGTTGAAAGCCCCAGGAAGCGACGAACATGAACCTGAGGAAAGTACACTACTGGCCATTAAAATTGCTGCACCACGAAGATGACGTGCTACAGACGAGAAATTTAACCGACGCGAAGAAGATGCTGTAATACGCAAATCATTAGCTTTTCAGAGCATTCACACAAGGTTGGCGCCGGTGGCGACACCTACAACGTGCTGACATGAGGAAAGTTTCCAACCTATTTCTCATACAGTCATTTGGATTGTAGCCTATCGCGATTGCGGTTTATCGTATCGCGACATTGCTGCTCACGTTGGTCGAGATCCAATGACTTTTAGCAGAATATGGAATCGGTGGGTTCAGGCGGGTAATACGGAACGCCGTGCTGGATCCCAACGGCCTCGTATCACTAGCAGTCGAGATGACAGGCATCTTATCCGCAAGGCTGTAACGGATCGTGCAGCCACGTCTCGATCCCTGAGTCAACAGATAGGGACGTTTGCAAGACAACAACCATCTGCACGAACAGTTCGACGACGTTTGCAGCAGCATGGACTATCAGCTCGGAGACCATGGCTGCGGTTACCCTTGACGCTGCATCACACACAGGAGTGCCTGCGATGGTGTACTCAACGACGAACCTGGGTGCACGAATGGCAAAATGTCATTTTATCGCACGAATCCACGTTCTGTTTAGAGCAGCATGATGGTCGCATCTGTGTTTGGCGACATCGCGGTGAACGCACATTGGCAGCCTGTATTCGTCAACGCCATACTGGCGTATCACCCGCCGTGAAGGTATGGGGTGCCATTGGTTACACGTCTCGGTCACGCCTTGTTCACATTAACGGCACTGTGAACAGTGGACGTTACATTTCAGATGTGTTACGACCCGTGACTCTACCCTTCATTCGATCCCTGCGAAACCCTACATTTCAGCAGGATAATGCACGATCGCATGTTGCAGATCCTGTACGGGCCGTTCTGGATACAGAAAATGTTCGACTGCTGCTCTGGCCACCACATTCTCCAGATCTCTCACCAATTGAAATCGTCTGGTCAATGGTGGCCGAGCAACTGTCTCGTCACAATACGGCAGTCACTACTCTTGATGAACTGTGGTATCGTGTTGAAGCTGCATGGGCAGCTGTACCTTTACACGCAATCCTAGCTCTGTTTGACTCTATGCGCAGTCCTATCGAGGCAGTTATTACGGCCAGAGGTGGTTGTTCTGGGACTGATTTCTCAGTATCTATGCATCCAAATTGCGTGAAAATGTAATCACATGTCATTTCTAATATAATATGTTTGTCCGTTTATCATCTGCATTTCTTCTTGGTGTATCAATTTTAATGGCCAGTAGTCTAATTTAATAGAAGACACATGCGGCCACAAATGTCGGAATATACCCGACAAGTGGCCAACAAATGTTGTTATATTGGTAAATTGACTTTTTCCCAAAGATATCGATATATGTAGGTTGCAATTCTACCTCTACATATCGATATCTTGTTATCGAAAGAGCAATCTCGACAACCGAAATTTTCGTTTTATAATATATCTTTTCCACAATTTTAGAAAAATATATTAAGTTGTTGATTTTGAATTTGTAGTAGTAAATAATTTTACTTTCACTGTGTAAAGGAGTCTTATTACTTTTTGAGCTTTCATCGCGTCCAGTATTTCTCCTTGACTGGGTGAAGCAAGTGTATGTGCCGCAAAAGAAGAACTCCGATTGTATTGCGTGGTACCGGTGTGAATGAAACAACAAGATTTCTGATGTCAAGAAACGGTACTCCAGTTTCCTTAAAAAGGAGTTTTTAATGCAGCTTGTGCTCTTTTTCTACATATCCACAATCTTCAAAAACAGTTGCAGAAAATGATGAACAAAAGTCTAAATGACAAGTCACGATGTTGACGTAATCCGTGCTCTGCACTAGCAACTGAAACGTGACACATTTTACAAAAATTTTAAAACCTTTAAATAATTTACCATACCAGTGTGTGTGTGTGTGTGTGTGTGTGTGTGTGTGTGTGTGTGTGTGTGTCAGGGTAGTCATTCCTTCCGGATTTATTGTTACACAGATGTTCACCTTAAGATGTGGCTTTTAGTGGCACGTAAGCGGTAGTGGTCCAGTAATAAAGGACTAAATACAGCTGAAGCCGTGTTTAATACCCAAGAGGAATACTCATAGCTCTGGTTGCCCCAACTACAACCCTGTCTCCAATACCCAAAATGAAACGCCTACCTTCACCACGCATTTTTGACACTACAACTGGCGTTCGCAGAAGCGAAAAAAAAAGACAAGTCGACGTGAAGTGTTACGGACAAATCCGATATGCGACGAAACCTTTTATCGTACCACTTACATACAGTTACCGCTGTCAGCAAAATGATTATCGCCAACTGTGAACGTGCATCGCTTTCCTTTTAATTCTTGCTCTAAGGAGGATAGAAAGACTGCTAGCTTGTTCATGTATAGTATGACTAACAATGATCCAAAACTTAAATGTACAGCTCAAAGCAGCATTTTTACAATACGCAACCGTTATTTTTGTAAGCAGTTACGTTGATATTTTATCCGCCCACATATCGAAACTTTTTTTCGAAATCTCGAGAGCCAATAATGATATTTTTTGTAATACCTAGATGTCTGATTTACGATATTTTTTAAAAATATCAACAGTACTTGCGGGATCTAGACAACATACAAGCAAATCTTATTAATGGAGTTTATTACAACAAGTTAAATTGACAATTCTTAACTTGGCCTTTTTACAGAGAAGTGTCGCAAGCAGTTGTCGACATGCAAATAATCAATGTCCTTCGATATATACAATTTCCATGAAAGTAATTAATACAGATCACAAGTCGCAGCTAAATCGTTTGCATCACGGCCCGTCTCCTAGTGCGACCGTAGCTAGCTGGAGCATCGCTTATATTCTCTTCGTACAGGTGCCGCTCCTATCGTGGTGTGGTCCTAGTCAGCGTTCTGTTGGCTGACGTCGTCTCACAGCCTTCTCTGCTGCAACGTTCCATAGCGACGTTCCGGCGCTTAATGTTACACCGGAACAGTCCTATCCCGTACCACAACTAGTCATTTCCTTTCCTGTTGCGCTCGCAAATGAAAGAGTGAGAAACTACTATCTATACGCCTCCGTATCAGTCCTAAGTTCTCGCAATTTATCTTCGTGGTCTTCACGTACTATCTATGTTGGAAGCAGCAGAATCATTCTGCAGTCAGATTCAAAATGTGGTTCTCTAAATTTTATCAATAGTTTTCCTCGGGAAATAGATCGCCTTCCCTCCAAGAATTCGCATTTGAGTTCCCGAGGCAGCTCCATAACACTTGTATGTTGTTCGAACCTACCAGCAAGAAATATAGCAGCCTGCTCTGAACTGCTTCGTTGTTTTCCTTTAATCCGACCTGATAAACCACATTTTCCTAGAATTTTCCAAATAACCCGATGTCGCCCATTCGCCTTTCCTACCACATTCCTCACATGCTCGTCCATTTCATACCCCCTTGCAACGTCACACCCAGATATTTAACAGGACACTTTTAATGCTGTAGGCGAACATTACGGATTTGTTTCCCTACTCATCCGCATTAACTTATATTTTTCTTCATTAAAGCTAGGTGCCATTTATCACACCAACTACAAATTCTTTCCAAGTCATCTTGTATCATCCTACAGCCACTCAACTTCGACACCTTACCGTACAACCGCAAATTTCTGTTCACCCTGACCGCCATATCACTTACTTATGTAGCGAGCAACAGCGGTCCTGTCACGCTTCCCTGAGGCACTCCTGAGGAAACCCTGTCTCTGATGAACACTCGCCATTGAGGATAAAGTCTACTGAATACATTCAGAGAAAGCGAAGATAAACGTGTTAAGAGACTAGTTACTGGAATTGATTTTGCAGTCCAAAAGCCTAGCCAGCTATTACACAAGATGCAAGCCTTAATTGGAAAATGTGCTTAAGACACTCTGGCTAGAAAGCATTCGGTTTCTGTGAACAACATTTTAACTATCAGTACAGAGGAACCGTTTACGCTGTCCAAGTTAAAGATGATGCTTAATTATTACATCCAGAAAAGTTAGATGAAACTGCAAAGAACATTTACAAGTGCAGAAAATATAAAAGGAAATAAAGCAACAAACTGTAGAAAATGAACGAGGAGGAGAGTGAGAAAGGGGCTGTTAAAAGCTGTAATTTGACATGTTCTGATTGCAGAAGCTAAACATGAAGAAGAAGTCCTCAAGAAGATGAAAGACACAATAAAGTTTTATTAATATGCTTTAGATCAAGATAGGCAAGTGAAAGAGAGACAGTGAAAGGCTGAAGACTTTGATAAAATTTTAAGGAAAATATATGCAGCTGTAAAACGAAAGATGGCAAGACTGAGAAGAGCGTAGAGGATGTAACCATAAAAAGGAGAATTTTATTTGCTGGAATGGTTGCAAAAACACAGGAAACCATTCTCCGAGCAGAGCAAAAATGCTTTAATTAATGGAATCAGAAAAGGATTTTCCAAACATTTCCAAGGACACCCAGCCACAATATTCCCCAGAGGAATCACTTTCAAAGTACCGACGTCAGAGAAGACAAGGTTTTCACCTCGACTCCTGCAGCATGTTATCTATGTGGAGAACTAATGAAGTTTCACATCAGACACTGTAAACAGTTTCTTGTAACTGTGTTGGATTATATTGCTTGTCATTCTAATATGCTTTATATTTGTTTGAATATTGTGTTGACCTTTTGCAGAAACAAAATTGTTAAGGCTTTCGTGGCCACTTATTGACCAACTGCCTGTTACCTTCTGTCTCGGGTTCTTCGGCCGACGTTTGTTGGATGCTTTTTCTGACGTTTCGCCAGCACGAGTGGCTGGCATTGTCAAAGATTCATGCTCCATTGCTGGTGGTGGATTGGAGTAGAGCTCGCAGACTCATATTATATGTACCTGGCGGTCCAACGTACAAGGGCTTTTCTGTGGTCATTTCCGATGCGATTCTCCTCTTGCTACCTGCAACAGTCATCGCTGCAGCACGGGAATTCAGACTCTCTTTTTTCTTGTTGAAGCTGTGGTGTCACCGCCAGACACCACACTTGCTAGGTGGTAGCCTTTAAATCGGCCGCGGTCCGTTAGTATACGTCGGACCCGCGTGTCGCCACTATCAGTGATTGCAGAACGAGCGCCGCCAGACGGCAGGTCTAGAGGGACTTCCTAGCACTCGCCCCCAGTTGTAAAGCTGACTTTACTAGCGATGGTTCACTGACAAATTAAGCTCTCAATTGCCGAGACGATAGTTAGCATAGCCTTCAGCTACGTCATTTGCTACGACCTAGCAAGGCGCCATTATCATTTGCTATTTATCTTGTGATGCATGTACCGTCAGACCGATGTTCACCAATTATGGATTAAAGTTAAGTATTCCAGCAGCTACGTACTTTATTTGCTAGTCTCCATTACTTGACCTGTTCCAGACCTCACGCCAGCCTGCGTGAGCTTAACGCGTGCCTTTCGGCTTCCTCCTGGTGGCTTGGCTGTCTTGCCAAGTCACAACAGAAGCTATTCTCATGTTTGTGTATTTCTATAACTTCTTTGAACAAACGGGTGTGATAGCTCTCCTAAATAGTCATAATTTCCATGTCGGCGAATTTTACCATGTAATTGACGTCACACAGCGAATGCTCTGCCATGGCCGATTTTTCTAGGTGCCCCAATCTGCAATGCCGCTCACGTTCTGTGATCCTGGTGTTGACTGATCGTCCAGTTATTCCAACATAAACTTTTCGCATGTGCATGGTATCCGGTATATTCTCGACATTGCAAATGGGTCCCTTTTCTTTTTTCCCGGTCTAAGACACTCTTTGATATCCAGAATGAGATTTTCACTCTGCAGCGGAGTATGCGCTGATATGAAACTTCCTGGCAGATTAAAACTGTGTGCGGGACCGAGACTCGAACTCGGGACCTTTGCCTTTCGCGGACAAGTGCTCTACCACCGAGCTACCCAAGCACGACTCACGCCCCGTCCTCACAGCTTTACTTTTACACAGTACCTCGTCTCCTATCTTCCAAACTTTACACAAGCTCTCCTGCGAGAGGCTAGGAGACGAGGTACTGGCAGAAGTAAAGCTGTGAGTCCCGAGTTCGAGTCACGGTCCGGCACACAGTTTTAAGCTGCCAGGAAGTTTCGCTCTTTGATCTCCTTTGTCGGTTTATAAATAGTCTTTAAGCCGTGCTTGCGCAATACACGGCCGATTCTGTCCGTCACTCTGGGAATGTGTGGCAGAAAGGCAGCACCCGACATTTCTTTTTCCGACGTTTCACTTTGTCTAGTGTTTGACACTGTTACACGTATTATGTAAGTGGTGGAGTACCCATTGCTCCTCAGAACGCAGGAGCACTGCACTGGAAATGGCACGGAAGAGCCCTTGGACGTTGGTGCGCCAGGTCATATAATCTGCGGCCGTGAGCTCGACTCCAGTACACGACCAGCAGTGGAGGGTGAAGCTCTGACAATGGCAGCTCGTGCTAGTGAATCATCAGAAAAATCATCAAACGTACGTTCGCTACTGGTGGGGGAGTAGTGTAGAGTTCACAGTGATATTGTGAGATATTTCGGTAAAGCTATTCGTTTTAGATTAGGTTAGGTTAGTGTTTAACGTCCCGTCGACAACGAGGTCATTAGAGACGGAGCGCAAGCTCGGGTTAGGGAAGGATTGGGAAGGAAATCGGCCGTGCCCTTTCAAAGGAACCATCCCGGCATTTGCCTGAAACGATTTAGGGAAATCACAGAAAACCTAAATCAGGACGGCTGGAGACAGGATTGAACCGTCGTCCTCCCGAATGCGAGTCCAGAGTGCTACCACTGCGCCACCTCGCTTGGTATTCGTTTTAATAGCAAGAAAAGTAATTGAGGGACCACTGTTACGCACATGGTGTTTCATGACTTCATGTAAAACCTTTGGTTTTTATAAAACCTCAGTGTGATCCGTTTTGAAAAATAAATCTGTAATATTGTGTAATTAGCTATGTATGTTAGAAACAATAAAATAAATATTGTTACACAATTATTTTTTTTAGCTCCAGTGAATACACTGTGCTAAGGCTGTTGTAATTCATTTGCCACGGTGATCTGCAGTCAGGAGCCCTGTGGGAGTGCCCTGTGTTTTGACTCTGCAGACAGTGAACAGGCTTGACAAAATTCATTCTATGATACAACCATGCACTGCCAACAGGTACATACTCCTGTTGAACAACTTCAGAAGTTTGAACAGAGCCGCATTTTGCACCTGAGTGAAGCTAGATGGACTTACCAACAGACTGCTGCACATGTTAAGCCCAATGTACCGGTGATGTGTCGCTGCTTTTAGCAGTGGTTTGTGGAACATTCCCACACCCATAGACATACTTGCTGACTGAGTATCATCCGCTGGCCAGTGTGGCCGTGCGGTTTTTGGCGCTTCAGTCTGGAACCGCGTGACCGCTACGGTCGCAGGTTTGAATCCTGCCTCGGGCATGGATGTGTGTGATGTCTTTAGGTTAGTTAGGTTTAAGTAGTTCTAAGTTCTAGGGGACTGATGACCTCAGATGTCCCACAGTGCTCAGAGCCATTTGAACCATTTTTGAGTATCATCCAGGGAAGGAATCAGGCAGATGTTGCTACGTGTTGTTACCTTCATCTTACTGACATTCCTTCGACAGGAAAGTGATGTGCATTTCCAGCAGAACAACGCACCTCTCCATGTGCTGCTGCGACGCAGTGTGCTGTTTATGGTGTGTAGCAACTGCCCTGCCGAGGAAGATAACCAGATTCCTCGCCAATTTAACACGAATGGGACATGGTGGCCTAGACCCGTGGTCTAGGGGTCCCTCTGTAATAAAAAAAACTGAGTCAATCGACCAACAACGAACATAAAAGGATGTCTTACGACGTCCGCCCCGAGCAGATGCAACGAACAGAAGCGAACAAAATGAGATAAAGAAAAGGGGTAGCGTCTTTGATTCGTAATCAAAAACGTCTTCGGTCCCGGGTTCGATCCCCACCACTGCCTAAATATTGATAAATAATCGACATTGGCGGCCGAAGACTTCCGGCATAAGAAGTCAGCCTCATTCTGCCAACGGCCTTGTCAAAGAGGGCGGAGGAGCGGATAGAGGTTCAGGGCATTCTCTTGTCCTAGGGGTGGGAAATTGCCCCTAAAGGCGGAAGAATCAGCAATGACCAACGACATGCGGATGCAGAAGGCAATGGAAACCACTGCATTAAAGACACGTAACGTGTATCCACAGGCCTGTAATTGAAGAAGTGTCATGATGATCTCTCCATTGGCAAAAGATTCCGGAATAGTCCCCCATTCGAATCTCCGGGAGGGAACTGCCAAGGGCGAGGTTACCACGAGAAAAAGATTGAATAACCAACCAAAGGATAACGTTCTACGAGTTGGGGCGTGGAATGTCAGAAGCTTGAACGTGGTAGGGAAACTAGAAAATCTGTAAATGGAAATGCAAAGCCTCAATCTAGATATAGTAGGGGTCAGTGAAGTGAAGTTGAAGGAAGTCATAGATTTCTGGTCAGCTGAGTGTCGGGTAATATCAACAGCAGCAGAAAATGGTATAACAGGTGTAGGATTCGTTATGAATAGGAAGGTAGGGCAGAGGGTGTGTTACTGTGAGCAGTTCAGTGACCGGGTTGTTCTAATCAGAATCGACAGCAGACCAACACCGACAACGATAGTTCAGGTATACATGCCGACGTCGCAAGCTGAAGATGAACAGATAGAGAAAGTGTATGAGGATATTGAAAGGGTAATGCAGTATGTAAAGGGGGACGAAAATCTAATAGTCATGGACGACTGGAATGCAGTTGTAGGGGAAGGAGTAGAAGAAAAGGTTACAGGAGAATATGGGCTTGGGTCAAGGAATGAAAGAGGAGAAAGACTAATTGAGTTCTGTAACAAGTTTCAGCTAGTAATAGCGAATACCCTGTTAAAGAATCACAAGAGGAGGAGGCATACTTGGAAAAGGCAGGGAGATACGGGAAGATTTCAATTAGATTACATCATGGTCAGACTGAGATTCCGAAATCAGATACTGGATTGTAAGGCGTACCCAGGAGCAGATATAGACTCAGATCACAGTATAGTAGTGATGAAGAGTAGGCTGAAGTTCAAGACATCAGTCAGGAAGAATCAATACGCAAAGAAGTGGGATACGGAGGTACTAAGGAATGACGAGATACGTTTGAAGTTCTCTAACGCTATAGATACAGCAATAAGGAATAGCGCAGTAGGCAGTACAGTTGAAGAGGAATGGACATCTCTAAAAAGGGCCATCACAGATGTTGGGAAGGAAAACATAGGTACAAAGAAGGTAGCTGCGAAGAAACCATGGGTAACAGAAAAAATACTTCAATTGATTGATGAAAGAAGGAAGTACAAACATGTTCCGGGAAAATCAGGACTACTGAAATACAAGTCGCTGAGGAATGAAATAAATAGGAAGTGCAGGGAAGCTAAGACGAAATTGCTGCAGGAAAAATGTGAAGACATCGAAAAAGATATGATTGTCGGAAGGACAGATTCAGCATACAGGAAAGTCAAAACAACCTTTGGTGACATTAAAAGCAACGGTGGTAACATTAAGAGTGCAACGGGAATTCCACTGTTAAATGCAGAGGAGAGAGCAGATAGGTGGAAAGAATATATTCAAAGCCTCTATGAGGGTGAAGATTTGTCTGATGTGATAGAAGAAGAAACAGGAGTCGATTTAGAAGAGATAGGGGATCCAGTATTAGAATCGGAATTTAAAAGAGCTTTGGAGGACTTACGGTCAAATAAGGCAGAAGGGATAGATAACATTCCATCAGAATTTCTAAAATCATTGGGGGAAGTGGCAACAAAACGACTATACACGTTGGTGTGTAGAATATATGTTTGGCGATATACCATCTGACTTTCGGAAAAGCATCATCCACACAATTCCGAAGACGGCAAGAGATGACAAGCGCGAGAATTATCGCACAATCAGCTTAACAGCTCATGCATCGAAGCTGCTTACAAGAATAGTATACAGAAGAATGAAAAAGAAAATTGAGAATGCGCTAGGTGACGATCAGTTTGGCTTTAGGAAAAGTAAAGGGACGAGAGAGGCAATTCTGACGTTACGGCTGATAATGGAAGCAAGGCTAAAGAAAAATCAAGACAATTTCATAGGATTTGTCGACCTGGAAAAAGCGTTCGACAATATAAAATGGTGCATGCTGTTCGAGATTCTGAAAAATGTAGGGGGAAGCTATAGGGAGAGACGGGTCATATACAATATGTAAAAAAACCAAGAGGGAATAATAAGAGTGAACGATCAAGAACGAAGTGCTCGTATTAAGAAGGGTGTAAGACAAGGCTGTAGCCTTTCGCCCCTACTCTTCAGTCTGTACATCGAGGAAGCAATGATGGAAATTAAAGAAAGGTTCAGGATTGGAATTAAAATACAAGGTGAAAGGATATCAATGATACGATTCGCTGATGACATTGCTATCCTGTGTAAAGGTGAAGAAGAATTAAATGATCTGCTGAACGGAATGAACAGCCTAATGAATACACAGTACGGTCTGAGAGTAAATCGGAGAAAGACGAAGGTAATGAGAAGTAGTAGAAATGAGAACAGTGAGATCTTAACATCAATATTGATGGTCACGAAGTCGATGAAGTTAAGGAATTCTACTACCTAGGCAGTAAAATAACCAATGACGGACGGAGCAAGGAGGACATCAAAAGCAGACTCGCTATGGCAAAAACGGTATTTCTGGACAAGAGAAATCTACTAATATCAGATACCGGCCTTAATTTGAGGATGTACGTCTGGAGTACAGCATTGTATGGTAGTGAAACATGGACTGTGGGAAAACCGGAACAGAAGAGAATCAAAGCATTGCAGATGTGGTGCTATAGACGAATGTTGAAAATTAGGTGGACTGATAAGGTAAGGAATGAGGAGGTTCTACGCAGAATCGGAGAGGAAAGGAATCTATAGAAAACACTGATAAGGAGAAGCGACAGTATGATAGGACAAAACACGAGCGAATGACTTCCATGGTACTAGAGGGAGCTGTAGAGGGCAAAAACTGTAGAGGAAGACAGAGATTGGAATACGTCAAGCAAATAATTGAGGACGTATGTTGCAAGCGCTACTCTGATATGAAGAGGTTTGCACAGGAAAGGAATTCGTGGCGGACCGCATCAAACCAGTCAATAGACTGATGACCAAAAAAAAGGGGACATGGTGAAGTGAAAAGTTGCTCGTTTTCGAGAGCCTGCAAGGACAAAAAATGGTTCAAATGGCTCTGAGCTCTATGGGACTTAAAAAAAATGGTGCAAATGGCTCTGAGCACTATGGGACTTAACATCTTAGGTCATCAGTCCCCTAGAACTTAGAACTACTTAAACCTAACTAACCTAAGGACATCACACAACACCCAGCCATCACGAGGCAGAGAAAATCTCTGACCCCTTCGGGAATCGAACCCGGGAACCCGGGCGTGGGAAGCGAGAACGCTACCGCACGACCACGAGATGCGGGCTATGGGACTTAACATCTGAGGTCATCAGTCCCCTAGAACTTAGAGCTACTTAAACCTAACTAACCTAAGGACAACACACACATCCATGCCCGAGGCAGGATTCGAACCTGCGACCGTAGCAGACGCGCGGTTCCCGACTGAAGCGCCTAGAACTGCTCGGCCGCCACGGCCTGCAAGGACAGTTGCCTAACTGCAACAGAGGGTGGAAGATGCATTGAACAGTCTATTGTGAGATGCCGTTCAGAACCTTTATGATCATTTGCATGTGAGGATACACCCCGGTATTGCTGCCAGAGAGGGTACATTGTGTATTGATGTGATTGTTTGGCCACCATTTACTGTGACATGTATATTTCCTTTGGTCTGAATTTGTTGTCATGTTTTCCCATAATGATGCAAAATCTGTCATCGCTTTTCAATAAAATGACCTTGTCTTTGAGAGTCTTGCACTATTTTCGGCAATGTAGTTGCTGGCCAAGACGTCACAGTGTAGTGCGACTGGGGGCATAGGATACGAGTGACTATATACGAAAATGACTATATGTTAAACTATGTAACGAGATTCTTCATTTGTGTATCGATCATGTCTGCAGTTAATAATTAGAGTGAGTATATTAGTTTCTCTTAGTTTCTCAATATAGATGACTTGGATCCACATGGATTAGCCTTTCGAGTGTTGAAAGATTACAGGATGTGTATATTGCAGTGACAGCCTGTAACACTTGTTTATCGCTTCCACAATGATGCCGCAGTCTGCTGCAGGAGATATTAAACCACCTAAAGACCGGTTTCGTTCATTACATCATCATCAGGTTGTTTGCAGTTACACAAAGCAAGAAATTAGATTAAAAGCTATCATGTCTTAATGAATAAAGTAAACTTACACTGCCAACAGTCTTCCAGCAATTCCTCAGGGAGCCTTACCAGTATCGTGATTTAAGACGTATAGCTATCACATATAACGTCACAGGCAAAAATCTAGAGATTATGATTGTATAGACATTCTGCACTTACTGCTCACCATGCTGCATCAAGGGCAACCTGTCGAGCAGAAAGCGTTCTGAAATGGAGAGGTAGTCATGTGGTATAAACATTCATGCAATTTGTATGGTGTCAAACGAATGACACACCCTACATTGAATTCCTGAAACAATCCCGGTTAACTCTATACGTCACATGACATAATTATTTGAAATCGTATGAATTTTATTAATATGCAGATCTAATAAGCAAGCCAGCATCTTGTGTATATAAACCACTAACACTGACACTAGTAGTTGCACGCATGTAATTTCCCCGGCCCGAGCTACGAGATGCAGTTCTGACAGAAAGGAGAATTTTACGATGGCAATGCCTGTCCCACGTAGGCCGACACCTTCGCCGTAGGGCACCTAGCGGACACAATGAGGTGCCTGAGCCACTGCTTACGACACAGGGCAAAAGCCGCCCCTTGTCCCTGCTTTTGATGACAACCCTTCGGAAACCCTTTCTACAGGAACACGGCGGGAGATGCAACATAAACGTCTGGAGAAATCCAACTCAAAACATCGGTGATTCACTGTAGCCACTGGTTCACATTGGTGATTCAATGTAGTCACCTGCGTTAAAACTCGCGTAAAAGAGAGAACTATCTGTATTATGAAGCAGGAGTTAAACTCTGCCCTTCGAAAGAAACGACGCATGTGATGGCTACAAAAACTCTAGTGGGTGGAGTTATAACAAGCACGAACGCCCTGATTGGCTAGAAAGGAAACACGTGGCCACCAGCTTTGGTATAGGCAAACTGCAGATAGAGTAATTAGCTTCTTCTCTTGCAGAAAATCGTCGAGAGTTCAGCAATGTGACTCGCGCTGCACTGAGACGGTTGCGTCATTATGTGAACACTTATTCACAGGCCCTTCTTAACTCATAAGCAAATTAGAACTGCTAAGTCTCTGGGAATGGAGAATCACACTGAGCACCGACAGTTAACGCCTTCGAGCGATTTGAGGGCAACGATGTACGCGCTATTCCAGATAAATAGCTAGGAGTCTCGGATTGACCGAAGGCATAGGAAATGTATCCAACTGGTGTTTAACAGTCGAGAGAAATTTAGGAAAGATTCTCAGGTTCACAGATCGTACCGACAACCACCACTGCTGCCGTCAACGCAAGGTAAAAACGCGCTCCTGCTATGTCAGCAAGTGATATTCAGTTGACAATGAGAACTGTGGCCTTCTCCCTCTCCCAATTTTTTTTACATTCAGTCATGACCTGTAGTTACACATATTCACGATTGTCAGGCTTAAATGAAGCATAAATGCGAGATATCCGATCCAACGAAAAGCTTTGATCAGCCGCTGAAGTGTTCTTTATACTATGAATTTGTTGAATTGTTTTAACTACGTTCTTCTTTTTGATTGCTCTTTACCGACCCCATTCAGTTTTGGGTATTTTCATTGTGCATTTTAGCGTAATTGATATCTCTGGCCCCAATTGCACTTAATTTATTTCTAATTTTGTTGGCCCCCAGCCATGGTCATCAACCATCTTACCATTAAAAAACGTTACAGTGGTTAGGAATTTGGCTCCACAGTTGTGAACACCAAGTATCAATATTTTACCATCCTGTACGTAATTTTGCTAACATTGCTATGTCATAAAGTCAAACTTAGATTTTCGTTATTAGCGCTTATTTTTAAAATTTTCATTTTTTGCTGGCATATAGTTACGCCTGAACCCATACAATAATTTCTGTTAGCGATAATGTTTCCTTTACAGGGAGTGTAGTGGAACCGGCATTGAGATCATTGTCTGATTACAGCACTGTCCATACGGCTACACTCTTCTGAACTCTGCATGTCTGAGATGGTATCTTCCTACGCTGGAGGCCGTAGGTTCAACACCAAATTCCTAGAATACTCATAGAGCGTCCTTGTACAACTGTGGTAGGAAGATAAATCAGAACCAGTCACACACGTGTTAGAAATGTATATCGAAAATAGAAGCTAACTGTTATTGAAATTCGATTCCTTTTGTCATAAACGTAACATGTGGTTTAAAAAATAAGGGAAGAGCAGTCTCAAATTAATGGCTTTGCATTTGCACTGCGCGGCATTTGCTAGTATTTCATCAAGAGATTTAGTACCAGAACAGCTGGAGCAGTAGGCATCACTTCCTGAAATATGTCGTTCTATGCCTGGAAAAGCGTAACTGGAACACCATTTTGTTGTTATTTACATTATTGTTTGTCCAGGTGCTGCTGCATCCTGCAGTCACACGCCAGTTTATGGAGCCAGCTGGACGTAGAATTCAGGTGGCAGCGAAATTCAATGCTCAAAGATATAATTGGAAAAGTTTAGTAATATAGATGTATATATTATTTAGTACAATAATTTAGTTATAACGTATTACGTTTAAGTGTGAACTCTATCAATTTAGATAATTTTTATTATTTACTCATTCTTTATTAAGAATTGAAGAAATTATTCAGATGAAAATGAACTTTTAATGCAACATAATTTTAAATCGAACTAAAAAGTAAAACAAAAAAAAATATTTGCCCCACACCCATGAAGATTCCTAGCCCCACAGAGATAGCCCTGAATATATGCGATTGTTAATTTGTAATAGCTATGGAAATACGTGTAATATTTAAAACGAAAAATGTGGGATGCATGCAGCAGATAGTGGTAAGGAGGTGAACTATTGATGTATACACTAGTAAGTAGTGTGATAGCAACGAGGTGAAATGGTCCTGTGTCAGTTACGTATTACCTACCTCTCGTTTTAAATCGTACAAGTATTTTCTAAGTTATTGAAAACTCACGATTTCAAATGTGTAGGACTCCCTGCATGGGAGTTAGGAATCTGTATGGGAATACAAGAAATTACTTTATAATTTTTAGGCCATTTCAGAAAGGAGTATATTAAAACTTCATTTTTATTCAAATAATTATTTTCTGCTTTTTATGCTTGTGTGTACGAAATTTTTCATTAAGTTTCAAACATTTTGATGATAATATTACAGACATACGGTAACTTTTTTGTTTATTTCATTTTCTCTTCACCTGATTCAATGTATATATGCATCCTCCTACGTGACGTTCATATCGCGGAAAGACCGTGGAGATTAAAATTAGAGATATTCGAGGTAAAACCAACGTCTGCTAGCAATCATTGATACTACGAAACATTGGTGGCTGGAACAGGAAAAGGGTAAAGTGCAAAAGTGGTAGCTGTACATGTTCCCTCCGACTAACGTCATACGATATATCGAGTCATTGTCACCCATTTATGTGCTGTGTTGACAGTTTAAAGTTTGTAGCTGATTGGGAAGTTTGAAATCAACCGCAAAATTGGTACCGAACGGACAGACGGGGTAATGACCCAAGAGAAACGTGCTAAGAAAGATTAAAGCAACCTACTGGTAGCGGGAGTGTGGTCTAAGACTGCCTACACGCCGCAGAGCACAGATATTAGCATCAGCTCAGTACTACGTCCAGTGGACGCTGGGAACACGGGAAAAGTTTCCTGGACTGAAGATTCGTACTTCACATTGGTACCGTTGCGGTTAAGACGGAGTCCTACAACGCTAGGGAAATTCGGCAGATACCATCCCCGAGGCATACGACTGGCGACACAGACGTCAACGTGTGGCAAGACTCTCACAACGATTGGTCGACGCAGCATTGCGTCAACGGGGTGCACGCCTTCGCTGCCAAGCATCCAAATGGACAGGCTCCAGAACGTTATTTATGCGGGATGATCGATCCACGTGGCTTGTTCGAGCAGACTACTGTAGCCAGACGGCCACCGTGCTGACGAATCCCTGAGCATCCACTGGACAGCCGTCGTCGTCACTGGCCTGGCGCTCTTATGCAGTAGCACGGAGTTTTCTGGGTCGCCGTGCCGCCACGCTCCCACACCGCCGTCTTCACCTGCACACCGCCGATTCTGCTAAACTCAGTCGCCACAGCCTGCAGGAATGCAACACTATCAGCAGGTGGTCACTGCAGCATGTGCATCTACATCGATAATTCGCAAGTCACCGTACGGTGGCTGGCGGATGGTACCCTGTACCACTGCTAGTCATTTCCTTTCCTGTTCCACTCGCAAATGAAACGAGGGATAAACACGATAGTCTATACGCCTCCCTAAGAGCCCTAGTTTCTCGAATCTTATCTTCGTGGTCCTTACGTGTAATGTCTGTTGGAGGTAACCAAATCTTACCAAAGTCAGCTTCAAATGCTGGTCCTATAAATTTTTTCAATAGTGTTTCTCGAAAAGAATGCCGCCTTTCCTCCAGGGATTCCCATTTCAATTCCCGAAGCATCTACGTAACACTTGCGTGTTATTCGAACATACCGGTAATGAACCTAACAGCTCGCCACTAAATTGCTTCGATGTCTTCCTTCAGTCCGACCTGGTCGCACTGGCGTGCTCTATGCAGTCTCCTTTACAGGTGAACACACTTTCCGAAAGTTCTCCCAATGAACCCAAGTCGACCATTCGCCTTCCCAACCACAGTTCTTAAATGCTCGTTCCATTTCGTGTCGGTCTGCAACGTTACGCCCAGATTTTTAAACGGCTTGACTGTTTCAAGCAGGACACTAGTAATAATGTAACGGAACATTACATGTTTGTTCTTCCTACTCACCCGTATTAACGTATATTTTCCACATTTAGAGATATCTGCAATTCGTCACACCAACAAGAAATTTTGTGCGTCTTGTATCTTCCGACAGTCACTCAACTTTTACCGCTTTTCGTTCATCAGCAAACAACCGCAGTCTGCTGCTCACCCTGTCCGACAAATCACTTACGTATACAGAGAACAACAGCAGCCCTAACACTTCCCTGGGGCGCTCCTGACGATACCTTTGTGTCTGATGAACATTCGCCATGGAGGATGACATTCTGGATTCTATTACTTAAGAACTCTTCGAGTCTGATATTTCTTTGAACTTATTCCATATGTTCCTAACAACAGCCTGCAGTGGGGAACAGTGTCAAATGATTTTTGGAATCAGAAATAGGGAATGTACCTGTTGTCTTCATCCACATTTCACAGTATATCATATGAGAAGAGGACAAGCTGAGTTTCGTACGAGCGATGCTTTCTAAAACCATGCCAATTCGTGGACATAAGCTTCTCAGTCTCAAGGAAGTTTATTGTATTCGAACTGAGAAAATGTTTAATGATTCTGTAGTAGTCCGAATTTAGGGATATTAGTATTCAAATTTATGAGTCCATTCTTTTACCTTTCTTATACACTGAAGTCACATGCGCCTTTTTGCAGTAGCTTAGTACTTCGTGCTGGGCGAGAGATTCGCGATAGAAGCGCCAATGCCGTAGATTACTCTTTCTAAAATCGATTCGGGATTCCATCCGGACCTCGTGATTTATTTGCTTTCAAATCTTTCAGTTGTTTTTCTACGGCATGGCTGCTTATTACTGCGTCATCCGTACAGGAGTCTGTCCGATGGTCAAGTGGCGATATGTTTGTATGACTCGCCTGTGTGAACGATTTCTTGAACGTCAAATTTGGAACTTGGTGTTTCGTTTTGCTGTCTTGAACTGCCACACCAGTCCGGTCATCAAGGGACTGAATGCAAGCTTTAGACCCGCTTGGCGGTTTTACACATGACTAGAATTTTCTGGAATTCTCTGTCAGACCTTTACCAAAGTATGACGGTGGTAATTATTGTATGCTTCGCGCATAGATCTTTTCACGGACGCGCGAATCTCTAGTAACCTTTGCTTGTCGTCATTTGTGCGTTCTCTGTTGAACCGCGAGTGTTACAACCTCTGCTTCGTCAGCGTCTTCCGAATTTCGTTATGAACCATGGTGGGTCTTTTCCATACTTTATCCACTTACTGAGCACATAATTCTCGCGACCATGACTTACGAACTACTTAAACATCGCCCATAATTCCTCTACATCCATCTTACTAGAACTAAGTGATGTCAGTTCACTATCCAAGTGATATGCCAACAAGTGGTTGGTTACCTGCTCTATCTAGGAAAAACACCCTCCTAGCCTCGTAAGCACGCCGACTCCCAGCAGGATGTATTACCTTCAGAGAGGTCTGCCACCGCCGCACCGATATGAAGCCATGGGGGGCTGATACAGGAATGCCATACCAGGCGAGGGTGCGAACTTAGTAAAGGAGGTCGGCAGGTATATGGAAACTCCGAAAACACAACACATTACCATGAATAATATGGCGGACAAAACTGTTGGCATTCAAAACAACTTCCTGTTGTCACGGAACGGATAAATACAGGTCCTCTAATGGTTTTCAAGGGAATCTTACACCACTCTTCCTGCAAAATAGTGGCTAGTTCAGGTGACGATAAAGGAAGTGGATAGGATCAGGCACCCTTCTCTCCAAAATAGACCACGAAAGCCTAAAAATATTGGGATCTGATAGTTCGTAGTCGTGCTCGCAAAACCAGTCGTGGACGATGGGACCTATGTGCACAGGCGTGCTGCAGATAACCAAGAAGCCTAGGGAATGCCACGATATGTCCGCCCAGATCATCACTGAACCCCCTCCCTCCCACCTCCCCCATGTCTCGCTCCTGGGATGTAAATTCTGCTAGAAGGTGGAAAAAATGTGCGTCTAGATGTAAGACACCCAACAAAATTTTTCTTTCTTTATGTTTATGTAATATGAAATACCTTGACCAGGGAGTATAAAAATGGTTCAAATGGCTCTACCACTATGGGACTTAACCTCTGAGGTCATCAGCCCCTAGACTTAGACTTACTTAAACCTAACTAACCTAAGGACATCACACACATCCATGCCCGAGGCAGGATTCGAACCTGCGACCGTAGCAGGAGCGCGGTTCCGGACTGAAACGCCTAGAACAGATCGGCCACAGTGACCGGCCCAGGGAGTACACCAATGTTAGTAACTACTTGTAACACTTAATAAAGGAAGATTCAACACTCACATTTTTTTTTTCTGCGGCCAGCAAGGAGATCCCTTACTGTTTCTCATCGCCCCTTGTTCTTCAGCTTTCGATATGGTGCATCTATCTTATTGGATCTTAAGAACCCTGTATATATTTACGGATTTTTTAAATTAGTACCTTTCAGATTTATTTGACGTACTAAACGTATCCCCTTTTATTAATCTCTTGAAATTGTTAGCTTTGTTTGCAGGTGTTCGTTAAAAAAATGGAAAGCTGCTGACGTTCACTTTGGCCGCTATTGGCTTTATCTAAATACTGTTTAACAAATTATTGAATCTTTTACTGAGCACCAATGGACCTGCAGTGTCTCAGAAGCGAAGTCCGTCATAGAATTAACCATACCACATACTGCCATTAACCGATCGCTTTATGCTCTCGCCTTTTCAAAATTGCGTTGCACCACGTCTGTATATCTTGGCGTTTCTCTCTAACGCCAGCCTGGAGTAATAGGAACTCACAACGGAAACCGATTAAGCGCTGCTCGCCTAATATCGGTTTTAACGTTACTGAGCTGACTTCCTGCTGGGAAGTGGTAGGTGATTACAATTTTATATTCTTTAAATTCTCTATGCTCTTCCACCTTTCAAAGCAGGCAAGGTAGCGGTTAAAACACTAAGACTTATACGAAGAAAGCCTTCTTCCATTGGTCCATAGCCCATGTTTTATATCATCGGCACCACGTTTTACAGTTACGGGCTTCTGCATCAGTGTGAGTGGTTTTGGAATTTCAGCTCGCCCTGCATCAAACAGCTGACACTGTTTCCGAGTGTGTCATTCAGATTTACAATAAATTTGGCAGCTGCCCTCCTCTCACTTTTTTGTCACAATCATCTTCAACGACTGTCTGCCACGGTCACGCAACACAGACGTTTGTCCGCGTTGTGACATAGCGGATGGTCTTTCCGCTTTCGCTGCATGCGCTACAAATCTTCGATACGGTGCCTCTTTGAGCACTAACCACTTCGTCTGCCTCGATTACGGAAGCATTCGTCGTACGAGAAGCAAGAACTTGCCCACGTTCGAATTCATTTAGCTCCTACATTATGCGCGGCTGAACATGGCTGACACTTGCAACGCACTGTGGATACAGGTGCCGTTTGTGGTCAAATGCAACAGCACAACCTGCTGCTTCTCTAGCATTTGCATTTATGTTCAGGCATGCAATATGCGCGATGCTTCCACATTTATGTGCAGCCCCTCTACCAGATGAGTGATTACGTGTTTTCCTGAACACCGTCTGCCTTGCTCGAGGTACCTTCACCTCTGTCGGATTCCTGTAATCCTTAACTAGCACGTCGAACTCACACCATCCAGGTGCTAGAGCGCCATCCTGACAAACCAGAAGAACGGTCCCTCTACCACCTTCCGTAGAGGTCAACACATCCCAGACCTCTGCATCGACGGCAAGGTGTGGGTACGCCGTAACGCACGGCAGGGAATGTACCCTCCCTGCCTATAGATCACCGTTCCGGCAAGTGCTGGGGTTTTCTCGCATGGGGTACGTGTGCTTAGGATGAGGTGGGGACCCTGCCTGTAAGACAGGTGTTATGCATCATGCATAGGATTGGCTGTTTAAATTCCTGGTGCATACTTTCCAAGGAAAGTGAGCCAACGTGTTACTTCAGTCCACGTGACGCCTTGCAAAACGATAAAAGCAGAGGAATTAGAGAAATTAGTCACACTCTGATCGCTCAGCTACGTAGCTGACCGTAATTGTACTGCCGAACTAAAAAGTGTTCCGGCGCAGCGACAAGCACTGGCACGAAAATCAAGAACGATACAGCAGAGAAGGCTGTGAGACACCTCAGCCAATAACATGCTGACGTCACCACGACAGGAGCGGCCTCTACGCGAAGAGAATAACAGCGAAGCGCCGCCGTGCCTCGCCGACCCGGACAGTAGAAGACGCACACTAGCGGAAAGGACTAGAAGAGCTGCACTAGAAGACGAGACATGAATTGTGATCCATATTAATTGTTAGTATCGAGAATTATATATCAAGGAACATTGATTATTCACATATCGCCACTTGCTTGCTACACAAAGTTGTAGAAACGAAAGTTAAGTATTGTCAGTTCAGTTACTGTAATACATTAATATGACTTCCTTGTATGTTGTCTAGCTATCGGAGAACAGCTTCCTAGACATCTTATAAGACACGAGTGGGCAGGATACCACAAAAAGTATACGTGGTGTAACTACATTCTCTTTACAGACTTTGAGGACTTGTAGCGGGACCAAGGCAGTTTAGTTTAACATTGTAAGTAATTTTCGGGAACGTAACGTTCGCCCACCACACGCAATGTTCCACAACACACGTTGCTCTCTGATTCTTGTTTTAGTCGTCTTGGTCCACTCCGAAGTGGGGGTTCAGTCCGGCAGGGACGTCATCAGGGATATGGCACTTCCATGACATACTGTGGTACACACTATCACCATTCAATGGCCCTCCAACATCAGCCGGGCCCGTACGTCTTCTTCGGACACCAAATGTGGCTCATAAATCAATGACTTCCTGTCATCCCACGTAGTGATCGGTTTCAAGTCGGGCGAACGTACTTAATACCCTACGTGATGGTGATGAAAATGTCTCTGACTTGAACATGCGTTGCTGTATTTTGCGTGCAGAAGGAAAACGATAGGTTTCCTATTCTAATCTCAACAGTTATGCTCCACAGAGAATGTCTGTAAAGGGAATTTCGTCACACCCTAAAATATTGGAATCACGTTGTCACTGTGAAGCAAAGGTTGTAATATCAGGTCATATTCTGTCCTGACATAATTACACTCGACGTAATTTTATTTCTTCCTCCACCCCAATTTGCGACTTAGGGGCACGGAGTTACGAATGAAAGGTCTTAAACATTATAACAACCTAACATCTTTTGGGGCAAATGTTTGAGTGGAACGAAAATAAAACTTTCTGGAAACTACACTATTGAGTTTCATCCGAATTTTCATAACAAAACGAATATTGAGGAAATGGGCAAATGCGATATCACACTCATCATTGTGTTTACATGCAAACAATCCCGAAGGAACACTGAATCACAATTCTGAACAACACTGGCACTGCAATATCGTACGGTTAATGTGAGGTGTAATTTTGAAAACAGGTTTAATTGCTTGAAAGTAATCGAAGGAATTTAAAAGAAAATGCACCTTTGAATGGCGCACGAAATGATGTACAGTAAATGATGCACCGGTAGAGAGTTTCCATTTCTGCCTCTAACACGGAATCTTAGTAAAAAAATAAAAACACCAACAGCCGTCCTTATGATTTTATTTTATTTCGTCGCTACCATTTTCAACGCTTCATTGCGTCGCCTTCAGGTCTGTATGCATAAAACATTAAAGATAGCATTATCAACTTATCAATCACGTTACATAGAAACAGATTAAAACAGAATGAGAACAATGGCAAGACTATACCAAGGAATTTACACAGAACATTTGACAAAAATAGCAGATGCGTCCATTGTCATATATCTAAAGTGTAAAATCACGAATTTCCACTCAATACATTGTACAATTATACTGTCTATTAAAACTTCTTTAAATTTTAATTTGACAGTCGGACATGCATTATCTGCACGACCCTGAAATAACTTACTAGAAGACAAAATAACTGTAAAAGGTGATGAATGGAAGGAAACAATACCTCACAAAGAAATAAAAAGAAGGAACTTGACCTACGTGTTGTGGTGTCGTGTCAAAGTATAAAATGCTTACTTGTACACAGATGAGGGGCATACACTACGTCATATCTATAATGTATGTGGGTCCTACATTCGGTTTATACCACGTCTTGGACGTCCATTTTATAGATATGACATAGTGTATGCCCCTCATCTGTGTACAAATAAGCATTTTATACTTTGACAGTACACGTACGCGAGAACGGACAGCTGCTAATTTTACGCTGAAGACCAAAAGAAACTGGTACACATGCCCAATATCGTGTAGGGCCCCCGCAATGACGCAGAAGGGCCGCAACACAACGTGGCATGGACTCGACTAATGTCTGAAGTAGTGCTGAAGGGAATTGACACCATGAATCCTGCACGGCCGTCCATAAATCCGTAAGGAGGTGGAGAGCTCTTCTCAACAGCACGTTGCAAGGCATTCCAGATATGCTCAATAATCTTCATGCCTGGGGAGTTTGGTGGCCAGTGGAATTATTTACACTCAGAAGAGTGTTCCCGGAGCCATTCTGTAGCAATTCTGGACGTGTGAGCTGGAGCATTGTCCTGCTGGAGTTTCCCAAGTCCGTCGGAAAGAACAACGAACATGAATGGATGCAGGTGATCAGACAGGATGCTTACGTACGCGTCACCTGTCAGAGTCGTATCTAGACGTATCAGGGGTCCCATGTCACTCCAACTGCACACGCCCTACACCATTGCAGAGCCTCCACTGGCCTTAACAGTCCCCTGGTGACATGCGGGGTCCATGGATTCATGAGGAAGGGTTGCACTTCTGTCATGTTGAACGATTCTCTTCAGTCGTCGTTGGCCCCGTTCTGGCAAGATATTTTTTTCAGGCGGCAGCGATGTCGCAGACTTGGTGTTTTATAGGATTCTTGATGTTCACGGTAAACTCATCAAGATAGCATTATCAACTTATCAACCACGTTACACAGATTAAAACAGAATGAGAACAATGGCAGGACTATACCAAGGAATTTACACAGAACATTTGACAAAAATAACAGATACAACCATTGTCATATATTTAAAGTGTAAAATCACGAATTTCCACTCAATACATCGTACAATTATACTATCTATTAAAACTTCTTTAAATTTTAATTTGACAGTCGGACATGCATTATCTGCACAACCATGAAATAACTTACTGTAAGAAAAAATAACTGTAAAAGGTGATGAATGGAAGGAAACAATACATGCGGGAAAATCCCCACTCCATCGCTGCCTCGGAAATAGTGTCCCATAGCTCGTGCACCGACTATAACACCACGTTCAAACTCACTTAAATCTTGATAACCTGCGATTGTAGCAGCAGTAACCGATCTAATAACTACGCCAGACACTTGTTGTCTTACGGAGGAGTTGCCGACCGCAGAGCTGTATTCTACCTGTTTACATATCTCTGTATTTGAATTATTTGAATACCAATCCCATACCAGTATCTTTGCCGTTTGGGTGTATGTTGCGTATTTTAATTCAAATTTTGGTGACTCTGGATCATGCGATTAATTCGCGTGTTATTTTTATGCCTCATGGCAATTATATTGTGTAGCTTGTATGTGCAGCACCGGCCTCAAATTAGAAAAGAACTATTTGGGCTCAGTATTTTTTGTGTTTCGTCCGTCTATTCCCAGTTCCTAGCTCTTTATGCTTTCAGCCGGACTTCAGAGAAACTCGGTAAGAATGCCGCGAGCTATATGTAACCCTTATTTTCACATACTGTGCAGACAGGCGCACTAGGTGACGGTTTGGCTCTGTTACACATTTGTCACAATTTCGGCAGACACGCGACAGCAGGGCAAAGTCCAGTGGCGGTTTCAGAGGGGAGACGTGGGGACAGAGTGGCGGAAATGACATTCCGCCGGCAGCGCCTGCGAGGGCTGCTGGAGCACGGCACCGGCCAGTAACTCACGTAACTGGGCAGGGCTGCAGGGCTGCAGGGCCCGCGTAATTAATTTCGCGGAGCGCCGCCGCAGCGGCTACTGTGCGTGGCCGTAAATTGTGGCTACGGCGTGGGCGGGCGGGCGGGCGGCCGCTGCCCTGTGCCACGCCCTCCGCCTGCAAAATGCGGGCTCAGGGTGCCGCCGACCAGCGCTGAGGGCCTTCCCCATCGTAGAGGCGCTGGGGCCCACTGCACTGTGCCACCTGTTCTCACGAACAGCTGTCGTTGACGCGGAGGCCAATGATGACTTTTCTTCGGTACTGTACTCGTTAGCGCGGCATATTCTAAACAATGTCGAGCAGACCGTTGTCTGCTGGCGGTGTGGCCGAGCGGTTCTAGGCGCTTCAGTCTGGAACCGCGCGACTGCTACGTAGCAGGTTCGAATCCTGCCTCGGGCTTGGATGTGTGTCGTGTCCTTAGGTTAGTTACGTTTAAGTAGTTCTAAGTTCTAGGGAGCTGATGACTTCAGATGTTAAGTCCCGTTGTGCTCAGAGCCATTTGAGCCATTTTGAAGACCGTTGTCTGAGCAAATTTGTAGAATGCTGTCAGTATTAATGGGGGAGTTATACGTGTCCACCTACACTCCTGGCAATGTGTGGCAAGGTTATCATTTTACCTCTTTGCTAATTCGTTTGTGTATGGTAATAAACACTGTGATAAACCCCTGTAGGAGCTATAATTTATATCGTTTGTGCGAAGCATACTGCGACATGCACTCCACAATGGTTTGTCGAACGTATACAGGGTGAGTCACCTAACGTTACCGCTGTATATATTTCGTAAACCACATCAAATACTGACGAACCGATTCCACAGACCGAACCTGAGGAGAGGGGCTAGTGTAATTGTTTAATACAAACCATACAAAAATGCACGGAAGTGTGTTTTTTGGCTCAAATGGCTCTGAGCACTATGGGACTCAACATCTTAGGTCATAAGTCCCCTAGAACTTAGAACTACTTAAACCTAACTAACCTAAGGACATCACACACACCCATGCCCGAGGCAGGATTCGAACTTGCGACCGTAGCAGTCCCGCGGTTCCGGACTGCAGCGCCAGAACCACACGGCCACCGCGGCCGGCTATGTACATGTGCGTCAGTGAAAAAGACCAATAAAAAGGTGTTAGCATGTGGACGTAATGTGCTGTTCCAGTCTCTTCTGTACCTAGGGTCCATCACCGTTCCCTTTGGATCCCTACGTAATTCGGTGCTCTCTGATACACACGATCGAACAGCGGAGGAGTGGTACTCAAGCGTCAACTTTAGGTTACAATATCTCCGGATGTAATTAACATTTTACAATGCAACAAACAGCACTGATTACGTATTTGTTTATATGTTCAGATGTGCTAACAAAACTAACGTGGTTCCATTTAAAAAAAAACGTAGGTTTGTTTTAAAAAACATACTTCCATGCATTTTTTTGTGGTTTGTATTAACCAATTACACTAGCACCTCTCCTCACGTTCGGTCTGTGGAATCGATTCGTCAGTATTTGATGTGGTTTACGAAATATATCCAGCGGTAATGTTAGGTGACTCACCCAGGATATAGATGAAGAAGTCGTGAAATACATGGAAAGAACGTACACAATGAAGACCGAATTAAGAACTTACTTTATACGATCTAAAGTATCAGAGTGAGTCCACCCTTCGCATTTATGACGGTCGGGATTCTGCTGGGGATTCTTTCAATGAGGTTTCTAAAAGTGTGTTCAGGGACGGCAGTCCATCCTTCCCGAAGAGCCCAAACCAGCAGTTAGACGATAGGGTCTGGAGCGAAGTTCACGTTCTCAATAATCCCAGACGACGGCCAAAAGCTTCGGTACCTGGAATGGGAGAGGCGGGAAACGTGCTTGGGGATGAATTTGTTGTATTTGTAAAAATGTTCAGATTGTGAAGTAAGCTTTCGGTGTATCTGATGGCCCTAGTGCGATCGCTCTTCGATTACGTATCACGCTCCTGCGCATCTGATGGATCATCTTGTGGCTGTCCTTCCGTACAAACGCTTAATTCTTTCATTATCTGTACTCTTATCAGTCAGAGTGCAATAATGAAGTCTCCAAGGAAAGCAACTGAAATCACTCAACAGAGGAAAGTCCACTGGACCTGACGGGTTACCAATTCGATTCTACACAGAGTACGCGAAAGAACTTGCCCCCTGTCTAACAGCCGTGCACCGCAAGTCTCTAGAGGAACGGAAGGTTTCAAATGATTGGAAAAGAGCACAGGTAGTCCCACTCTTCAGGAAGGGTCGCCGAGCAGATGCACAAAACTATAGGCCTATATCTCTGACATCGATCTGTTGTAGAAATTTAGAACATGTGTTTTGCTCGCGTATCATTCGTTTCTGGGAACCCAGAATCTACTGTGTAAGAATCAACATGGATTCCGGAAACAGCGATCGTGTGAGACCCAACTCGCTTTATTTGTTCATGAGACCCACAAAATATTAGATAAAGGCTCCCAGGTAGATGCTATTTTCCTTGACTTCCGGAAGGCGTTCGATACAGTCCCGCACTGTCGTCTGATAAAGAAAGTAAGAGCCTACGGAATATCAGACCAGCTGTGTGGCTGGATTGAAGAGTTTTTAGCAAACAGAACACAGCTTGTTGTTCTCAATGGAGAGACGTCTACAGACGTTAAAATAACCTCTGGCGTGCCACAGGGGGAGTGTTATGGGGCCATTGCTTTTCACAATATATATAAATAACCTAGTAGATAGTGTCGGAAGTTCCATGCGCCTTTTCGCGGATGATGCTGTAATATACAGAGAAGTTGCAGCATTAGAAAATTGCATCGAAATGCAGGAAGATCTGCAGCGGATAGGCACTTGGTGCAGGGAGTGGCAACTGACAACACAGAAAAATGTAACGTATTGAGAATACATAGAAAGAAGGATCCTTTATTGTATGATTATATGATAGCGGAACAAACACTGGTAGCAGTTACTTCTGTAAAATATCTGGCAGTATGCGTGCGGAACGATTTGAAGTGGAATGATCATATAAAATTAATTGTTGTTAAGGCGGGTGCCAGGTTGAGATTCATTGGGAGAGTCCTTAGAAAATGTAGTCCATCAACAAAGGACGTGGCTTACAAAATACTCGTTCGACCTATACTTTAGTATTGCTCATCAGTGTGGGATCCGTACCAGGTCGGGTTGACAGAGGAGACAGAGAAGATCCAAAGAAGAGCGGCGCGTTTCGTCACAGGGTTATTTGGTAAGCGTGATAGCGTTACGCAGATGTTTAGCAAACTCAAATGGCAGACTCTGCAAGAGAGGTGCTCTGCATCGCGGTGTAGCTTGCTGTCCAGGTTTTGAGAGGGTGCGTTTCTGGATGAGGTATCGAATATATTGCTTCCCCCTACTTATACCTCCCGAGGAGATCACGAATGTAAAATTAGAGAAATTCGAGCCCGCACGGAGGCTTTCCGGCAGTCGTTCTTCCCGCGAACCATACGCGACTGGAACAGGAAAGGGAGGAAATGACAGTGGTACGTAAAGTGCCCTCCGCCACACACCGTTGGCTGGCTTCCGGACTGTAAATATAGATGATGTGTTGCGAACAACTGACGCTGTCGATAAATGCGTGCTGGCTGTCTACAGGGTCTGGGAGTCCCCTAACGGTCCGCTGGGGAGACGAGACAGTAACAGGCGAAGTCATGTGCAGGAAAGGCAGGGAACCAAATGTATGGAAATTCGAACTAAAAACGGAGTACATACTTGCAGGAAGTTTGCTGCAGTGATCGGTTTATGAATGAAATTACTTATTGAAAACAAGAGAACCAGAACCACCTGTTTGACAGCCGTGAACCTTATCGCCTGCACTATGTTCGCTAACTGGAAAATGACCCACATTATGGCCATGGGAGGTACGCATAAAGCTTCAGTATCCATTTTCTTGGAAATTAGCATCCGTTACATGAAAAGCTGCTGGCCAGATACTCAGGACAGGTCTCTCTGCAACATACCTAAGTCTGTTCCAAATCGATGATTAGATTACTAGTAAGACGGTCCCCTTGTCAGACGTACACAACAGATGAGGATGCATCCTGTCGATGTGGCCAGAATTGGACTTTACACTCAATGCAACACATGTAGACCCCAGACTTCCTACTCAGTCGACGCAAGGGATATATAGGAAGTACTACCCACGAAGATTCCCCCACGTGACCTAAAATATCTGATCAAAAGCATCCAGAGATACTTATGAACATCAAATGCCACTAGAAGAGGATCGGGAGGTATAAAAGGAGACGAAGTATTGTGTTGTCAGAAGAAAAGTAACACAAGAATGGATCGGTCAGGGACGCTGAGTGAGCTCCAATATCGACCAGTCACTGGATATTACGCGAATGAGAGCTCCACTAGTGATACTTCGAGCCTGCTAAAACTGTCCAACTGTTGGTGATGTGATTGTGAAGTGGTCACACACCACAGGTAAACCAAAACAAGTCACGTTCAGAAGTACAGGGACCGTCGAGCATTCCGGAGAAATGACTCGTTAGTTGTAAAGAGCTATCAGCAGTCCATCTAGCAAAACGACTATGTGGAGGGGGTACAACAGCGGGATAGAATGGTCGAGCAGGTCTTCATAACGCACACATTTCTGTAATCAGTTCTACGCGACGCTTGAGGTGATATAAGGGACACCACTGGACAGTAGATGGCTGGGAACGGATGATATGCTGTGGTGACACACGCACTGTGTGAAAATCCGAAAGAAGGCTTTGGATTCTGTAAACGCCCGATTATATGTAGTGGTTGGATGATTTGACGGAGAGAACCAATCTCTACTGCAAACAGTGAAGTACGAAGGTTGCTTTAAGGTATATGGGTGTTTTCCGTGGTTGGATTCACACTCTAGCGTCCAATATCACTGCCGCCTCTACTTTCAGCTAGTGAGGAAGAATGGGCGGCCATTCCTCCACAAACATTCCGATACCTCTTTGGAAACATCCCATTGTCCTAAAGGCGAAAGGTCAACGCTGCCCATACTGACGTCCAGTAATAGGTGGAATAGATAGTGTATTTCGCGGCTCGCTCGCTTCCGATGTGAATCGCAAAGCCTGTCATAGCCACAGTGCGTGTGTGTAGCTGCCGACGAGGACTGAATAATGTGGTTAAGCAGCAGGGGAAGTTTAGGTGACCGTGGCGAAGCGTAGTGAATGTGCGTCAGGTGTTTGCCCCGCAGGCAGGCAGCGTCGTTTCCGTCCTGGCAGGACACCAGCTGTTAACACCACAGGCGCTGCAGTATGAATGCTTACTTCCCGGGAGCAACGGCGTGTTTCCACGCGTCTTGTCATCTGCACTTCCCGGCAGTGTTCGGGCGGGTGAAGTGACGGTTCGCAGAGGCGAACTCCGCAGTGTGTACCTATTTTCGTTGCACCAGAACTGAAGTCTACAGACGCAGTTTTTTTTCCTTCCGTCTGTACTCTGTAGGAGTTTCTTAACATCCTCACTCTTCAAGTGGTGTATATATTCACAGAGTCAATAATGTTCGAACTATACTAATAGGAGCATGCCCCTTGATCTACAAATACGAAAATGGGCTACCATCTACTGGAAAAAGAAGAAGAAGAAGAAGAAAGAAAACGGATTTTCTCGCAAACCTTCGATAAACCAGGAAGTAATAAAGAGCATAACTTAATCATAGCTAACACTTGGTTCAAGAATCATAAAAGAAGGTTGTATACATGGAAGAATCCTGGAGATACTAGAAGGTATCAGATAGATTATATTATGGTAAGACAGAGATTTAGGAACTAGGTTTTAAATTGTAAGACATTTCCAGGAGCAGATATGGACTCTGACCACAATCTATTGGTTATGAACTGTAGATTAAAACTGAAGAAACTGCAAAACGGTGGGAATTTAAGGAGATGGGACCTGGATAAATTGACTAAACAAGAGGTTGTACAAAGTTTCAGGGAGAGCATAAGGGAACAATTGACAGGAATGGGGGAAAGAAATACAGTAGAAGAAGAATGGGTAGCTCTGAGGGATGCAGTAGTGAAGGCAACAGAGGATCAAGTAGGTAAAAAGACGAGGGCTAGTAGAAATCCTTGGGTAACAGAAGAAATACTGAATTTAATTGATGAAAGGAGAAAATATAAAAACGTAGTAAATGGAACAGGCAAAAAGGAATACAAACGTCTCAAAAATGAGATCAACAGGAAGTGCAAGATGGCTAAGCAGGGATGGCTAGAGGACAAATGTAAGGATGTTGAGGCTTATCTCACTAGGGGTAAGATAGATACTGCCTACAGGAAAATTAAAGACCTTTGGAGAAAAGAGAACCACTTGTATGAATATCAAGAGGTCAGATGGAAACCCAGTTCTAAGCAAAGAAGGGAAAGCAGAACGGTGGAAGGAGTGTATACAGGGTCTATACAAGGGCGATGTACTTGAGGACAATATTATGCAAATGGAAGAGGATGTAGATGAAGATGAAATAGGAGATACGACACTGCGTGAAGAGTTTGACAGAGCACTGAAAGACCTGAGTCGAAACAAGACACCTGGAGTAGACAGCATTCCATTGGAACTACTGACGGATTTGGGAGAGCCAGTCCTGAAAAAACTCCACCATCTGCTGAGCAAGATGTATGAGACAGGCGAAATACCCTGAGACTTCAAGAAGAATATAATAATTCCAATCCCAAAGAAAGCAGGTGTTGACAGAAGTGAAAATTACCGAACTATCAGTTTAACAAGTCACAGCTGCAAAATACTAACGCGAATTCTTTACAGACGAATCGAAAAACAGGCAGAAGCCGACCTCGGCGAAGATCAGTTTGGATTCCGCAGAAATGTTGGAACACGTGAGGCAATACTGACTCTAAGACTTATCTTAGAAAATAGATTAAGGAAAGGCAAACCTACATTTCTAGCATTTGTAGACTTAGAGAAGGCTTTTGACAATGTTGACTGGAATACTCTCTTTCAAATTCTAAAGGTGGCAGGGGTAAAATACAGGGAGCGAAAGGCTATTTACAATTTGTACAGAAACCAGATGGCAGTTATAAGAGGCGAGGGGCATGAAAGGGAAGCAGCGGTTGGGAAGGGAGTGAGACAGGGTTGTAGCCTCTCCCCGATGTTATTCAATCTGTATACTGAGCAAGCAGTAAAGGAAACAAAAGAAAAATTCGGAGTAGGTATTAAAGTCCATGGAGAAGAAATAAAAACTTTGAGGTTCGCCGATGACATTGTAATTCTGTCAGAGACAGCAAAGGACCTGGAAGAGCAGTTGAACGGAATGGACAGTGTCTTGAAACAAGGATATAAGATGAACATCAACAAAGCATAGATTAGGAAATGAGACACTTAAAGTAGTAAATGAGTTTTGCTATTTGGGGAGCAAAATAACTGATGATGGTCGAAGTAGAGAGGATGTAAAATGTAGACTGGCAATGTCAAGGAAAGCGTTTCTGAAGAAGAGAAACATCGAGTATAGATTTAAGTGTCAGGAAGTCGTTTCTGAAAGTATTTGTATGGAGTGTAGCCATGTATGGAAGTGAAACATGGACGATAAATAGTTTGGACAAGAAGAGAATAGAAGCTTTCGAAATGTGGTGCTACAGAAGAATGCTGAAGATTAGATGGGTAGATCACATAACTAATGAGGAGGTATTGAATAGGATTGGGGAGCAGAGGAGTTTGTGGCACAACTTGACTAGAAGAAGGGATCGGTTGGTAGGACATGTTCTGAGGCATCAAGGGATCACCAATTTAGTATTGGAGGGCAGCGTGGAGGGTAAAAATCGTAGAGGGAGACCAAGAGATGAATACACTAAGAAGATTCAAAAGGATGTAGGTGACAGTAAGTAGTGGGAGATGAAGAAGCTTGCACAAGATAGAGTAGCATGGAGAGCTACATCAAACCAGTCTCAGGACTGAAGACAACAACAACAACAATAAAGAATCTAGAGAGTGATAGCAAACACAGGAAGGAGAATGTTTCCGTTGGTTCCTCATGTAAACGAAAGGCTTCATACAGCATATTTTGAGACAAGTACAGATCCACAACCTTTCTGGAAATAGACCACATCCTATATATATATATGTGGTAGGAGGGCAACGATCTGCTGTAACCCTATATGAAGTCTCCACGGGTTGTCAGCCGAGTAGCGTCGTCGTCTCGTAGCAACGTTTCGATGGAATGTGTCTCCGTGATCTTCAGGCGAAGTGTCGGGATATCGCTGCTGCTTTCATCTAATACTTTCCCCTCTTTGGGGAAGTGTGAGGGGGAGTTTGTAGCCTTTTGGCTTTTACTCCCCTGTGTACATGTGTGTGTGATTTTTCTATATATTTTTGGTGTCTGTGATATGTGATGAATTGTTGTGAGTGTATCTGGGACTTGCCTGAGGTAGGCGAGATGATTGGTGATATATGGGAAGGAACTGGATTAGGGATTGGGTATTGGGATTTTTCTCTTCGACTTAATCGTCGAAGATCGTCATAGGGCGCTTGTGTTTATCGCGGGACATGTCAAACCGACCTAGGGAGTGGATGAGTGTATTTCCGGATCTGGAAGTACCTTCATAGAAGGCCCTTGCCAGATCCTGGAAACGCTCTCTCAGGAGTGGGATTTCGGCTGCGGCGTGCAGGTCGTCTGAGGGGAATCCGAGAGGTAGATGCAGTGCCCTTCTGAGGGCGCGGTTTTGCAGCCTCTGGAGTTGCCGCGTATCCCCAGACAGGGCATGCGTACTCCATTACTGGCCGGATCAGGGCCTGGTATACATTTACTGCTACTGGGCAGGGAAGGGAGCTGGTTGTGTTTGAGGATAGGGTATAGGATGGACATTCTGGCGCAGACCTTCCTGTAGACCTCGTCTATGTGGGGTTTCCACGTAAGACAAGAGTCCAAGGTTACGCCAAGGTACTTGGCGGTTCTGCGCCAGGGGAGTTGGGTTCCATTTAGGTGGAGGTGGAGGGGGGGACGTTGAGGAGGTTCGCGCCTTCCGAGCTTGCGGGTAATCAGCGTTGCCTGCGTCTTCTCCGAATTGATGGTGATGCGCCAGCGACGGGCCCAGGTTTCTGTGTCGTCTAAAACCCTTTGTAGCCTACGAATGACCAGGTCCTTGTTCGCATTTCTCGTGTAGAAGGCTGTGTCGTCTGCGTACTGCGCGGTGTGCACCAGGGGGGCCGTTGGAGAGTCCGCAGTGTACAAGCTGTACAATACGGGACCCAGGACCGATCCCTGTGGCACCCCGGCACGAATACGCCTTCTGGTGGAGGTGGCAGTTTCTACTTTGACGGAGAAAGTCCTATTCGTGAGGTAGCTCTTGATTAGCTGAACTACGCTCCCTGGAAACCCTTGTGAGTACAACTTATAGAGTAGCCCTCTATGCCATACTGAATCAAAGGCTTTGGCTACGTCTAGTAGCACTATCCCGCAGTAGCCTCTGTGGTTGAAGCCCTCTGTGGCTGCTTCAACCATTCTCATGACCTATTGTGGGGCAGAGTGGTTCTGTCGGAATCCAAATTGGAAATCCGGCAGAATTTGCTCTCTGGTAATATGTTCTTGTATGGGTTTTAGCAGGAGGCGCTCATAGATCTTGCTGAGTGTTGGCAAGAGGCTAATCGGCCTGTAGTGCTGCGGGAATAGAGGGTCTTTTCCTGGTTTGTGTATCGCGACCACTTCCGCATGTTTCCAGCAAGCTGGGAACCCGCGGGAACGAGTAATCTCGTTGAGGACGTTCGCGAGGTGTGTGATCGCTGTGGGTGGGAGTTTTTTGACTAACTGGTTTGTGACACTGTCGTGCTCTGGCGCCTTTTTTGTAGGGAGGGACCTGATTACTCTTGCCACGTCCTCGGGGGCAAAAAGTATGGGTTCGTCCTCTGGGTCCTCCTCAGCATTGAGGAAGACAGCCAGTTGACGACTGACCACCTCTTCATGCTCTTCATCCTGGGGTTCTGCCGTTTGAAACTGCTTCTCGAAGGAGTCGGCGAGGGCGTTGGCCTTCTCAGCATTGCTGTAGACCAGTCTCCGCTCGCCATGCAGTGGCGGCATCCTAGCGCGTCTTTTTGTGAATTGTTTGGTTGCTTGCCAAAGTGTATGATCGTCTACTTTGAGAGCTGTGAGGCGGTTTTGCCATTGCTGGTTTCTGTGTTCATTGAGCGCTACCTTCAGTTCTCTCTGTAGATGATTGAGCAGCCTCCTGGTGGCCTGATTTCTGGTGATCTTCCACTCTTTTGCCACTCTGTTCTTGTGACGGATTTGAGCTAGCAAGTGTTCCGGGAGCTGTATTTGCGGTGGAGGGCCATCCCTTTGTGGTGGGGTGGCCTCTTCCGCTGCCTGCAAGATGGTGCCTGTCAAGTCTAGTAGCGCTTGATCTACTGTTTCGGCAGTAGGTGGCGGAGCGCGAGCGATATCAGAGGCGACAGTTTCTTGGTATCGCTCCCAGTCTGTGCGTTTGTAAGACGTCTGGTACCGTGGGAGTGCTACCCATTCTCCCACGTCGACTTATAGAATCACTGGGTTGTGGTCGGAGGACATTCTGTTGATTGTCCTTGCGGTCACAAATCCTGCGATCCTCCTAGTGAGAGCTATGTCTAACACATCGGGCCTGCTTCCGTTTTTCGGAAAATGTGTGGGCTCGACTGGACCCCATGTTTCGAAGTGGTGGGTGCGCGCTAGTTGTTGCAGTTTGGCGCCTGCTCTGGAGGTTACTCTAGAATTCCAGTCAGGGTGTTTGGCATTGAAGTCTCTCCCTATTACGAGTTTGCCTTCAATTTGCCCTAGAGCAGTCGGGATATCGTCGGTCACGGGCCGATATCTCTGCTGGACCGCTCTCCGCTTCCCGCGGACGGCCAATCACGCGCCCGCGAAATCGCCCGATGCGCCTGGATCGGCCGGCGGTGGTGGTGGGGGGATGCGTGCGCGGGCTCGAGTCCCGGCGTCCGTCTCTGCCTGCTCCGTCCGCGGCCCTTGGTGGAACGGAACGTTCTTCTCTGATTTTCCTGATTGCAGGCTCCCAGGCTGTGCCGAGATGGTAGCTACTGTCGCGGTTGATTAGGTTGTCGTGTAACCTTATTTCTATGGACTCGGTGATTACTGAGTCGCAAAACCCGTTTGAACCGTAAAATTACTACTGCTTCACCAAAGGTTATTAATCTCAATCAATACAAAAAAATGTAAAGTGGAACTAGGTGCCTAGGAATAACTGGTGAAATTGCACACAATTTTCAATAATACTTTTTATTCAAATTTGGTGCTAGACTTTACGATATTTAAATAAAAGCTACAATCATTTAACAAATAAGTCACAATTTACGAAAGGAAAGGACTTGTCAAACATTATAAAAAAATTTCTCGCCAGTAAGAAGCGAGTAGGGGCAAGCAATTTAACGTATACAACGCGACGCCTTATAATATTTCAAGCTCAACTAAATTTCTGGTGAATTTCACTCCATTCATTAAATGGCGCAGAATCTAACTTGTCTGCAACATCTAAAGACAATCCTGTTTACAAAAGTTCTCAAAATAGAAAAACCAAAACGCATGAGTCATGCACACCGGAGGATACTCACAGTTAATAATATTAACATTTCCAAAATATATAAAATAACAAATTTTACAAATTTCTGCCAGTTAACTTACGGCAAACACACACGCTCGCCAGGTAGGACTTGCGATCTTTTATAACATTCTCCTTTCAAGGCAACAATTTCTACCCATAATGAAATGGCGAACTTTTGCATGACAAGTTAACACACTAATAACCAACTACCTGTATAAAACACATAAGCATGTTGAGTAAAAGCCTTACAATGTATTGAATTGGAAAAACACACAACAGTTTTTGCTGACTAGAGACAATATAAAAAATCCACTTCGGTGTACATTAACAACCTTGCTTACTTATAGCAAAATATACAAAACCCAAATTTACGTAAGTTACAGCTTCCAGATGAACAGGAATTAGTTATGCAATTGACTAGTTCTTACCACGAGGCAAAAGGAATTTTTCTTCTTTCTTAGAGTACCTTTTGCACTTGAGTGTAGTAACACTAGTTAGGCGAGAGAATGGATCAGGTCTTAGTGCCTTGCATTTTAAACTGTACAGTCATTGGTGCCTTAGACTTTCACAGACATGGCAGAGGCTAACAGTCGAATAAACCCGTAGGTAAGCTGGGAGGGGAAAGAAGCAATCCGAACCACAGATTTACTCTGACTCCCCCCTCCCCCCTTTTCGTCCTCAAAAGGGTACAAATGGACCACCCTTCCTAATGTTACCACCTTACCGCGGGTGGGCAGACGAGAATGAATGGCGGGAAACTCCCCAAAAAGCGGCTGGTGTATTTAACAAGAATAAGTAAAGTGAATTCAGTTAAACTTCGTAAAATCTGTTGACAATCAATACTCAACTTCTGGTGCGTCACGACTCCCAGGAATGAACCAACGCAGCACGTCCAAATGCTGTGACGAGCCGCCCGCTGCCAGCCGTTTCAACGGACGCAGGAAGGCGCGCCGATTTTCAGAACCTCCTCGCCGGTCGACAGCGTACGGCGGAACTGCAGATCGGACCCCTTGCGGACCCACGCTCAGGAAGATTCCTCTCGCGACGAGCAGTTAACGCCCCATGCCACGAAGCCACTGCTCGCGTCGCTTACGCTGATGCCGCGGTGTGCGTGCTGTCCCTCTAGCAACGGCAGAGAAGTCGCTTCTTGATGCCCCGACTGCCAACTCTCCACGAGAGCCCATTCTTAAACCCTCCCGAACAGCCCACTTTTCCCCTTTCCCGCTAGAGGGAGACACCGAAGCCTTCAATTGCGACAAAGGCGCCACCGCCAGAAAACGGAGGGCGACTGCTTCACACAACGCGCTGCGGCGCGCTTATCAAAGCTAACTTTACTACGGTTCACCGTTTGTATTGCATATTTTCCTTGTTTCCTCGAAATCGAAGGTGTGCTTCTCGTCAATACTATGTTCCGCCACAGCAAATTTGTTCGTCTGACCCAAACGTACATGCCTAATGTGTTCACTGCGGCGCTGGGAGATGCAACGCTGCGTCTGTCCTATATATTGCAGCCCACATTCGCATCCGATCTTGTACGTACCAGGTGCCGTCAGACCCAGTGAATCCTTGGTTGAACCGAGAAGGTCCGATTTTTCCCGCTGCGAGGATTCGGTCTTCACTTTATGTTTCCTGAGAATTCTCACTATCTTGGCCGTTAGAGGACCCGCGTATGGCAAGAACTCACAGCCCATTGCTTCGTCTTCACCCGGCCTCTCTTCTCTCTTCTTGTGGTCGGTCTACAGAGCTCTCCTTATTTGTGTCTCACTGTATCCATTTTTCTTGAAGGGGTCCTTGAGGTGTTGCAATTCTCCTGGCAAATTTGCCTTATCGCAGATGGATCTGGCCCTGTGCACTAAGGTGTTGAGTGCATAATTAAGTTGCGCAGTGCGGTGGCAACTGTTGGAATTATAGGTCCCTGTGTGTTTTCTTTCTGTACACTGCGTGTCCCAGAACGCCGTCGATGTTTCTTGTGATCAGGATATCCAGAAAGGGTAAGCTTCTGTTCTCTTCTATACCCATGGAAAATTTGATATTTCCATGTATACCATTGAGCTGTTGATGGAACTCTAGTAGTTTGTCCCTGACATGCGGCCGAACTACAAAAGTATCATCAACGTACCTGTAGAAGGCTTTTGGCTTGTGTTTAGCAGTGTCCAGAGCTAGCTTTTCGGAGTGCCCCATGCATAGGTCGGATATGCTTGGTGCTAGGGAGGAGCCGATAGCTACACCATCAATCTCTTCGTTGAACTTCCCACCAAATTTGAAATAGGTAGTGGTTAGCACATGGCGAAAGAGGTTGATGATATCCTCGTCAAAGTGTTCTTCGAGTAAAGCAAGAGAGTCTTCTATCGGTATTAGTGTGAATAAGGATGTCACATCGAAGCTGACTAGTAGGTCTTCGTTTTCCAGCCGCATGACCTGTAGTGCCTTCACAAACTCAGCCGAGATTTTCACATGGTGTGGACCGTAACCCATCATCTGTGATAAATGCTTAGCAATAGCATGTGTCGGCGAGTTAATAGTGATCAAAATAGGCCGTAATGGGACGCCTTCTTTGTGGACCTTTGGGAGTGGTGGTGGCGGTGGCCACTGTGTCCTGGTCCTCCCTGAGTGCCTGTAGCGCCTTTCGTTCTGCCGCCGAAATGTTATTCTTCGGCATCATCGCTTTGTCTAGTACTCTGCAGACGTCTCTCCTTACTTCTTCTGCAGCTTCTTCAGGTAGTCTCCCTATGGCTTGCTCTACCCCACTTATGATGTCCCGTTTCGGCAGGGTCCTCGGAATCGGGGCGAAGTTTAGGCCCTTCGACAGCACCTCGTGTGTTGGCCCATCCAGTTCCTTATTTGTTAGATTAATGACCAGCTTGTTGTCGCACTTCCGGAAGTCGAAGGAATTTCTGGCACTGCCTTTCGGTGGCTTTCTTCTTGGACCATTCGCCATTGGCAAAGGTATTGCCTTCTATCCAGTCCCATGTGTGTTCCGAGAGACAGGAAGCCAATCGAAGGTGTACAGAAAGCAAGCTTCTATCGTCCTTGTCGAGTTACAGTCTTGTCACCCTGTGACCCTGTCGATACCGGCACACCACATTACGTCCTATGGATGTATATAACCGAGTGAAGACGTAGAAAGGATCAATGAAAAGATTTTAATAGCAGAAAACTTTAAGACATAAACAGAATACAAGAGGACTTTCATTTTCCAAATCATCTACGCAATACAGTCTTAGAAAAAACAAAGTGTGACAAAAGTGACACCACAGTTAAAGGAGTAGGTCAAATAGACGATCCTACGGAACCATAAGCCCGATAACCCTATTGCACCGTGAATTGAACTTTCAAAATCTTTTTTTTTTAAGGAATTTACTTTATCTACTGGCGATTCACCAAGAACATTCACACATTTAATTACACTAGGTGAGCGTGGAAGTAGTTGCCAAGAAGTAACTGATGGAAAATTACTCTGAACAAATGTGAATTTATTCCGAAAAGCTTTTTCAAAACAGATTTAAAATTATAAGCAGAAAAGCACACTCCAAATGTCAAGTTACAGTTTTATTTAGAGGCAAAGAACAATATTAACAGTAGGAGCCTTCGGGCTGAGAAACTTGCCTGCTCCCTTTCAACACGGCCGTAGTCACGACCGCTCACAACAACCTCTGAAAGAGTACACTGGTGCAAATCTGCAACACACCAGATTACTTTAAACAAAAAATTTTTAACAACTCACAAAAACTTGTAACAATGCACACCGTAAGAGGAATGGAAATGGTACAACCCTCAAATAATTTGCCACCGAAAGTGCAATTTGTTTTTGTTTTTGTTTTTTTTCTTTTAAAGGACTCTTACGGTGGAAGGGTGGCAAGTTCATAACCTAAAATGACTATTTAAATAAAACCCATAAAATGCAGGGTTACATAAAATGTACAACATGCTCTCCATTACCCATATACCACCTCGCAAGATGATAGGCAAGATGGAAACATATTTCAAGAATTCGGCCTTTAAGCAATAAATTCGTTAACACCGAATCCGACAATTATGACAGAGGCAGCTATTAACGTACGGCAGACCGACAGACAGACAGACACTAACTGCCTAACAAATGCGGACGGAAGACAGGCGGGCAAGCTACGAACGACAGACTGACCAAGAAAACAAGTATAATTTAACAAGTAAATAAAATACATATCATGAATCACTAAACTTCTAAAAGAACTGCTATGTCTGGCTAAGACCTGGCACAGCACCCCCAAAACGCTAGGCCGAACCGTCCGCTGCCAGCCGCTTCAACGGACGCAGGAAGGCGCGCCGATCTCCCGTCTCACGGCATCGCAGCTCGCACCGGCCAGACCGATGTCGTGGGTTGGCTCCTGTCGCTCTCGTGCCGGCCGCAAAGCCACTACGCCTCGCTATACGGTGCGGCCACTGGACTCACGTGGCGACCTCACATGCGCCGACACTCCAGGCGGACAAGTCATCTTGTTTCCCAGTGCGCGACCGACCAACCCATCGATCCAACCGCCAATGACCGTTGCCTGTGCAAACTCTAGCAGACAGGCGGCCTAACACATACTAGCACTCCGGACGCAGACAGACACTAACCGCCTCACCAATGCGGACGAGAGACTGCCCAGACTAACTTGGCTGACCAACTGACCAGACTCGCCCAGTCTCACAGACTGACCTCCCTCCAGACTTGCGGCCTAACACGTACTAACACACCAGACGACCGACAGACACTAACTGCCCCACACTGACCCGGCTGACCAACTGCTCGAGACCCGCCCCTAGCTGACGACTGACTGACTGCAGAGCTCAAAGCTCCCCTTAAATGCACGTGAACAGGCAACTTTTCCCCTTTCTCACCCAAGGGAGACACTAAAGCTGCGATTGTCACAGCGGCGTCACCGCCAGGAACGGAAGGCGACTGCTTTACACTACGCGCTGCGGCGCGCTTTTCAAAACAGCAGATTTTACTACGGCTCAGTAAATGAACAGTGGAGGTAACTGGGCACGGAAGTTCCCGAGAAGAATCAGCCAATAACACGCGATGCGTTCCGATCTGTCGCGATGTCGTCACGAGGGAGCAAGGTATTGCTAGATCTGACAGCGAGGCAGATCTGGTACAGAGCGTAGGGAATACTACAAGAGCAGTAAACTGTGTGTGTGTGTGTGTGTGTGTGTGTGTGTGTGTGTGTGTGTGTGTGTGTGTATGACTTGACTGTGCTCTGAAAATAAGCGACCTAAACATAATCTAAAGTAATCGTAGATGCATAGTGATGTTAGTATTTGTAACATAATTATTAGTAGTGCTTAATAATTGCTGCAGTTGAATCGAGGTGCTGGTAATTGTCCGTAGAAAGTTACAGCTACTCACCACAATGCTCGTCGGTCCTTGTCCGTCAGTACATGAAGTCTGCCTTGGCTTGTCTTAGCTCTACTTGTTCTGTCTTGTTTTAGCTGTACTTTGTTCCTTCGCGATTCCAGTTCACATGCACATCACTAACCGTCGACCTGGGCGTGTTTAGAAGGCTTGAAATGTCACTGATAAATTTACTACTGAAGTGACGTTTAGAGACTGTTCTATGTTCGAAGTAAGTTGCTGTCCTGATGAATCCAGACTGCTGTTACCGCTTCTCTACGGATAACACCTTTCCCTGCCCACTTTTATAACGGTGGTTCTGTCTCTCGTGACAAATGGTTCAAATGGCTCTAAGCACTATGACCCCTACGCTTAGATCTACTTAAACCAAACTAACCTAAGGACATCACACACATCCATGCCCGAGGCAGGATTCGAACCTGCGACTGTAGCAGCAGCGCGGTTCTTTACTGAAGCGCCTAGAACCTCTCGGCCACAGTGGCACATCCAGTGGTCTAATTCGCGATGGAGAGGGGTGTCCAGATTGTTATGTATTGTATTTCTTCCCCTGAGTCAAAAGCTTAAAAATAATGACGATAAGCTGCAATTCGGTATTATGATGTTGTGAACATGAACCTCTTTTTATTGACTTTTACTTTCATCATTCTCACATATTTGCTTAAAATGAGGTAGATTGTATTTTCCTTCGAAGCAGATATTCTATCTGATGTTCTCCAGTAATTGGGTCTGCAAACGATACAAATGACAAAGGTTACTTATTTGAAAATGCAGTTTTTTTCGTTTGGCAATATGATTCTTTCTTACCTTGAAACAGACCACCTCAGTTAGTTAACATTATTATTGTATGGTACATGAGCAATATATAAGTTAATAGTAACAATAGTAATAATCTACTTATGCATATGTAACTCATCATCTATTTATGAATGTCAGGGATCTCCTCTCAAATCTCTGGATCGATTTAAAACAAATTTGTCACAAAAACAGCCAGATTCTGAAATATCAGCACTGTAGGGTCTATAACCTCCTAGCTCCAACAGGAGCAGAGATATGGCCAAGAACGACTTTCTTCAGCCCCTGCCATGTACACTGTACTGCATGACAAATATGTTGCGAGTAATTTCAGCCTGCCTTATCGACCTTGTTTTCAGAGGAATGTCAGACAATGAGGAATGCAGTGGATGAAAGATGGAAACCTGTAATACGCCAAATATCTGCTACTCTGTCCTTAAAGGGACCATTTGGGACCTACTGACCACTGTATCATCCTCTAGCGAAGGCGTCATTTGCATGTGGCATTGAGGGGGGGGGGCGTGGTATGTGTTCAGTACTCTAGATTGTTGTCGGTTTTCTTGACCTGGGAGCTGCTATTTGCCAGTCAAAGAGCTCTTCAGTTGATCTCATGAGGCCAAGTGCACCCTATTACAGACATCTCTTTAAGGAAAAGTCCCAGGCAGTACTTGGAAACTCTTTTCCAGCCCCTGATGTGCGGGTTGACACGCATGAAAGGTATGTTATGGAAGTAGTATTGGCATGCTTTATTGACCTATTTCGAAGGGACTACACATGCAAATAAGCTTGGCTGGGTAATGGTGGAAATGGATAGATAAGAGGACAGACATAGAGGGGACAGGAGGGGATGGATAGGGATAGAGGAGGGCAGGAGAGAGAGAGGGGCAAGAGAGAGAGAGGCAAGAGAGAGGGAGAGAGAGGGGGGCAAGAGAGAGAGAGAGAGGGGGGGGGGAAGAGGGAATGGACAGCAAGAGATGAATAGATATGTAGGGCGATCAGGAGGAGATGGGAAGAGAGATGGCTGCTGGAGGTTGTAGGCAGATATACGGAATGGAGAAAATGTACACAGGGAGAGGGAGGAAGATATGGTTGAAGAGCGGGGGTGGAGTAGTTGAACAAAGAGAGGTGGCAGGCAGAGGTGATGAGACAGAAGGTGGGCAATAGGGGATGAACAGACAGAGGCCGAGGATGATGTGGACAGAGCGAATGAGGGAGGAAGAATTGGACACAGAAAGGGCTGGAGGAGGAAATGTGTGAATCACATATGTCAAACACATATGTGAGCGAGGTGGTAGCGAGAAGGCTAGCAGCAATCATAATATAATGATAATAGTACTACTACTAATAATAATAATAAATAACCATACTAATAATGACAGTATATATAGTACTGAAAATTCATAATTTAAGGAACACCAGTAATATTAATATTACTTAATTCCCTCACTGCATTCTTGTTCAGTGTGAGTAGTCACATCTAACAGAAGCATATGACAACGCTACAGATGGAATTAATGTGGAGAAGAAGTTGTTTGATCAGATAATGAACGAGAAATAATAGGGTGAGGATAGCACAGAGTCGGAAAGAAGAAGACAGAAAGAGAAAGGCATGAGAAAAGCATACAGAGGGAAGTTATGTCGATGATCTCTCCTTAAGTGCAGAGTGTTTCTTGGTAAGACGCCTGTTACAGGCTAATTTGTTCCATAGCCGTAAGACTGAAATGGAGGAGGAAACAGAGACATATTTAGTGTTGTGAAAAGATGCAGCACAGATGATGCTGTGGAATGATGGCAGGTGTCTGATATCACGTACAGCTGGATATAGTGTGCATGTAAGTGGTAGTTACAACAGTGATGCGCGATGGAATATCAACGTCATACAACGAGGAAACCAATGAACGAAAGACGGAACCCTGTAGAATTCCAAAGCTGTGCTTCTCTCTGCTCAAACGGGCCAATCGGGAAATACCGAACGTCACGTCATTCTCTGCCGAAGGGGTCATTTGCATGCGGTATGGGGCCGCATGTGGTCAGCACATTGCACTCAAGATCGATGTTGGTTTTCTTGACCTTGGAACTGCTACTGGTTAATAAAATACATCGTCATATGGCCGAATACATCCCGTTCCGAATCTCCCATAAAGGATAAATCCCTAGCAGTACTGAGAATCGAGCTCGCGTCCTCTGCACAGCAGCCAGATACGCTGGCCACTGAGCAACAGAAACGCACTGTGGATCTCCGTGATGACAAACTCACAGGTGGAGAACTAACACCTGCTTTTGAGGAAACTGTCGAACAACTGTAATGCACATTACACTGTACTGGCCTCGAATAGCTGCAATCGTACTCCATCTAGAACAGTGTTACATTTCCCCACTTCTTGACAAATTGCGACGAGGTTAGACTCAAGTCCGCACATTTATTCACAGTCAGACGATGACGAACGGATCGGAAACACACCTCCTCCACTTTCCTGTGAAACACTGGAGGTGGACTTGTTTTCCAGCAGCAGTAGTCCAGCCGGAACCTTTAACTTGACTACTGAATTCCGTGACTAAGATACAGAGCTCGCATTCAGCGTAAGTGATGTTCAGTTCCTCAAACGAGGACGTATGAGTTTCACACGCTTTTCTGAAATTAGTTCTGTCAGAGCTGGGACGGCTCCTAGCAAATGGAGACAGTTGACTTGCTTTCCGATCCTAGTCTAATCTGAACTTTCGTTCCGTCTCTGGTCACTTTTCACGTTAGACACTGACTTTCCTTGCTTCCTAATGCAGTTTCACCACACTAATGTGTGAAGTAATTATGCCAAGCATTACTCATGGCAAGAAGACATCACACACAAATGCCATTGAGGATGCCCTCAATGTGGGGAGAAAGAACGTCCACAAGTTTCTGAATGTACGCCACATGCAACAGAAGCCATTCACTGACTATTAGAACGCAAGACGGAGACTCTGACTGCCGCGTTTCACCCACTTTCCCCAATAAGTTCCAAGCATTTTTATGGGATTAAGGTCTGGTTAATTGTCGGGCCATTCGGGCAAAAGGGGACTTGAATGTCATGCAAATCTAGAAACGTCTGCGAGCAGCCTTGAGTACACGGCTGTTGCCTTTATGGTACGCTGGAGTATCCAGAGCGTAGAATAGAGGGCAACACTTGGTCGCCGAATGTGTTGAAACAAACAACTTCTTTAATTTTCATGGAAGACTGAATTTCTACTCCCACATCGCTGTACACAAATCAATTCAAATAAATCACAGAGACACATACAGCTTTAATACTACTCACCACACACTGTGGATTTAACGCCTTCTATGGCTGTCAGAGTACTCGACGCATTGTATCAGTTGAAAAAAACAATAATCGTGACTGCACTAAGCGCCTGCAGGCTGTTACTGACTAGCTTGTGTCTCACTAAGAGGTTTGGCCTCTTGCAAGGAACTCTACTCCAGACGTCGATGTAACTTCATTCGCAATGTACGCTCGTAAACTGTTTGAGGTGTAACTGCATTCACCAACAGCAGCAACTGCTGTCTGGTTTGAAACCGATTGTCATTGGCAAGACATGATACCTATCGCTGGTTCCTTTAGACTGGGATATTTTTAAGGCCAACTTTCTTACCCCGTCTGGCTATATGTCGTACACCATTCCTTCTGAACCAATTCAGCACTGATGCATCAATATATCGAGCAAGTTCATTCGCGGTGTGATCATCTCTATGGTAGCTCGTTTGTGTACTGTGTAGAATTCATGCAAGCGACTGGTAAATTCACTCCATTTAAATGCAACGACTTGAGCCAGTGGTGGAGAGTCACGTGATCCTCTGGTACCAGTCCTACGCCATCTACAGCGGACCAAAGAGGCCAGAGAGCTATTCATTTTGTCATGGGAGTTCTCCGTTCACTTAAACCATTATTAAATGAATTTCCGTTCCCCACACTCCTTCTCCTGCCACCAAATGGACTACATAAAAAAGTACTCCGTCTTCAGAGCAAGAGTGGCCTACCGGGACCATCCGACCGCCGTGTCATCCTCAGAGGAGGATGCGGATAGGAGGGGCGTGGGGTCAGCACACCGCTCTGGTATTCTTGACCGTAGCCGCTACTATTCGGTCGAGTAGCCCTCAATTGGCATCAAGAAGCTGAGTGCACCCCGAAAAATGGCAACAGCGCATGGCGGTCTGGATAGTTACCCATCCAAGTGCCGACCACTCCCGACAGCGCTTAACTTCGGTGATATCACGGAAACCGGTGTAACCACTGCGGTAAGGCCGTTACCTAAACGGACTACATACCTTTGTTCTTATACTGAAGTCTCCATTTCACAGTTTTCAGCACTACTGACTCCAGTGTACAGTCGACGTGCACACGTGTTCATTATGTTGTCACGTGGCTGTATGCCCACGTGCCTGTAACGGCTAGTTTCGGGGCTCAGCGTTCTTGTAGGAGCCACTCCTTCTGTATGCGGTGGCACTATGATCCCTTCAGTGGTTTTCATGTCACAGCCTCTGGTTCGTTTCCTTCTGGATGCCTCTTACACAGGTTGATTCAGCTCCTGCTGCTGACAGGTTTTATACAACCCACAACGCCTTCAAAAAGGACACGTGAGATTTTTCATATTCTCTCGCTCACTACGCACAAACTAACCACATCAAAAAATATTTTGTATCACTCTGGTTCCCAGAACTCCTAAAGACAGACATTGACTGTGGACATTGTATCACAGACACAGTCCAATTGACTGTTCATAGATGTCACTAAACCCGTCCAAAGATGTAAACAACCATGCGTGAGCAGCGCTTATAAGACGGAAGGGTCCAACAGTCGATCAGTTCCAGTCATTCCACTAGGAAGGTGGTACACGGATCGTGTTGTCTGTAGTTTAACCATGTCTAGACGCTCAGTACCGCGGTTCGGTAGCGTCCTCATTGTTACTTTGTGCCAGGAACGGCTCTCAACAAGAGAAGTGTCCAGCCGTCTCAGAGTGAACAAAAGCGATGTTGTTCGGACATGGAGGAGATACAGAGAGACAGGAACTGTCGATGACATGCCTCGCTCAGGCCGCCGAAGGGCTACTACTGCAATGGATGACCGCTACGTACGGAATATGGCTCGGAAGAACCCTTGCAGCAATGTCACCTTGTTGAATAATGCGCCGGCCGGAGTGGCCGTGCGGTTCTGGGCGCTACAGTCTCAGGTTCGAATCCTGCCTCGGGCATGGATGTGTGTGATGTCCTTAGGTTAGTTAGGTTTAATTAGTTCTAAGTTCTAGGCGACTGATGACCTCAGAAGTTAAGTCGCGTAGTGCTCAGAGCCATTTGAAACATTTTTTTTAATAATGCTTTTCGTGCGGCCACAGAACGTCGTGTTACGACTCAAACTGCGCGCAAGAGGCTGCATGATGCACAACTTCTCTTACGACGTGCATGGCACCTTTGCAGCCACGACACCATGCAGCGCGGTACAGATTGTCCCAACAACAATCCGAATGGACCGCTCAGAACTGGCATCACGTTCTCATCACCGATGAGTGTATATGCATTCAACAATACAATGGTCGGAGATGTGTTTGGAGGCAATCCGGTCAGGCTGAACGCTTTAGACACACTGTCCAGCGAGTGCAGCAAGGTGGCGGTTCCCAGCTGCTTTGGGCTGGCTTTATGTGGGGACCGACGTACGCCGGTGATGATCATGGAAGGGCCCGTAACGGCTGTACGATACGTGAATGCCATCCTCCGACCGATAGTGCAACCATATCGGCAGCATATTGGCGAGGCATTCGTTGTCATGGACTACAATTCGTGCCGCCATCGTGCACATCTTGTGAATGACTTCCTTCGGGATAACGACATCGCTCGAGTAGAATGGCCAGCGTGTTCTCCAGACATGAACCCTATCGACAATGCCTGGGATAGATTGAAAAGGGCTGTTTATGGACGACGTGACACACCAACCACTCTGAGGGATCTACGCCGAAACGCCGTTGAGGAGTGCGACAATTTGGACCTACAGTTCCTTGATGAACTAGTGGGTAGTATGCCACTACGAATACAGACATGTAGTAATGCAAGAGGGCGTGCTACTGGGTATTAGAGGTAACGGTGTGTACATCAATCTGGAACACCACCTCTCAAGATCTCGCTATATGGTGGTACAACATGCAATGTGTGGTTTTCATGAGCAATAAAAATGGCGGAAATGATGTCTTTGTTGATCTCTATTCCAAACTGGCGGAACCTAGGTGATGCAAAACTTGTTTTGATGTGTGTATTAGTCCTACGTGAAAAAAGTTAACAGATTTTTTTGTAGGAAATTTAATGTATTTTAATGTAAATTTTGTACTGGTATACGTTCTCGATAGAGGCCATGGGTTAATCAAGAAAAACGCATTTCAAGGTAAATTTTGTATGTTTCTCTCGAATAATTCCAAAATTACAGCGTCTAGGGAAAACTAGGTCAGATTATACAAGTAACGGGTAAGGCGAACTCTAGATTGCGGTTTATTGGTAAAATCCTGAAGCGATGCAGTCCTTCAACAAAGGAAATAGCTTACAATACGTTAGTTCGTCCAGTCAGAGTATTGTTCGTCTGTATGCGACCCTTAGCAGTTGGGTCTGATTCAAGAAATTGAGAAGGTCCAAAGAAGAGCGGCAAGATTCGTGACTGGTATATTTAGCCATCGCGAGAGCGTTACAAATCTCATAGAAAGTTTGAAGTGGGACACACTAGCAGATAGACGACGCGCTAAACAGAAGGGGCTGGTCACTAAATTCCGAAATCCAATCCTCACCGAGGATGTGGAGCATATATCATTGCCACCAACTTTAAAATCGCGTAATAATCATCATTCAAAGGTAAGTGAAATAAGAGCTCGTACTGAGGCGTTCAGACAGTCGTTTTTCCCCCTTGCGAACCGCGAGTGGAACAGAGGGGAGGGGGGGGGGGATATTTGGCGCGAATTGTGTCCTCCGCCACAAACCGCTTGGTGGCTAGCGGAGTATATATGTAGATGTAGATATGGAGATGTAGATATATAGATGTAGATTAAATTGCCTAATAAAAGGTCCTGCTCATTTTCTATGTAGGACTAGTATTTTGCATGTAGTGAGCGAGAGTATATGGAAATCTTGCTTGTGGTATCTTATTGTGTTGTGGGTTGCGTGGAGCCCACAAGTTGGGCAGGGAAATCGCACTGTACATCGAAACATAAAGACTGAAGTAACTTCTCACTCGTGCACTGTTTCGATATGAAATCGAAAGCACGATATAACCTCTTCGTCTGTAGCCAAGCAGCCGCTTCTTTCTCGTCCCGCAGTGGGGCGGGCGCTCACTGTGCAGTGCCGACCTAGTAGAGATCTGGGGGAAGTCCCTGTCAGTCGATGACCATCGATAACTGGAGTATGGGCGTCCAAGCACAAGTGCGGGCAGTGACGTGCGACATGGCCGCTACAAGTAACTGCCAGAACTGAGTAACGTTTCGAGCTGCTCCGTCAACTTACGTGTTTGAGAAGCATGTCGCTCGGATTTGGTAGAAGGCGGAGTTATTACTTCGGTATCTGCTGAAAGTGGAACTGCTGAGAGTTCGATGCACTTGTCTCGTGAGGGTTTTAATGTGCGGACTGTAGGAGCTGCTATTTGGAGTTACCCGCTGTACAGTAGGTTCTTTTATACTATGTGCTTCAGGCTTGAGTCACCCCCTCTGTAATGTGAAGGGTTTACTGGTTGGACTAACCTATACTAGTAAATTCTCTCTATCCGTTTTAAGCTGTGTTAATAACTTTCTAGTATTATTTTAGCTGCTTCAGTACTTTATTTGGCTCTCATGATTAATTTTACAGCTTCCTGCTTCTAGCTGAAGCCTTGTTGGCGTTACTGTTTAAAATTTATTTAAGCGTCTTTTGTGGAACTAGCCTCAGTAATCTCAATTTCAATTCATTCTATATACATTGCTAAATTCAGTCTGTCTGTGCTACTGTTATTCAGCTGTCTACTAGGTTTGAGTCCAGTTTGTAATTTAGCAGCATTCGTGCTGGCTTTGTATTATTTATTTTGGCACGAACGGTTAATTTTAGTACTTGTTATTGAAGACAGATGGGCGCTGCTCTTCAAATTTCATTTCTACAGTCTTTAAAGTTGCCCATTAATTTCACAGTCCTGTTATAGTGGCTCGTTGAGTGTTCTGATCTATAACCTAAATCTTTATTTGTGTTGACTGTATTGTCATTAAGTAGTTGCTAACTGAATTTTTTCCTGTCTGGTGTAGTAACACCTAAGTTGATACTGTGCTTTATTTGTGTTGAAACAGAACGACAGGAATGGAGTGAAAGTCTAAGTAACAATATTACGATTTGTAATCTCAAGTTAAGGTGCTTAATTTTTAATTCTAAATCTATATTGTTGCTTTCATTGCATTCATTTGAGTCTCTCAGTGCGTACATGTTAGTGAAGCACATAACAGCTGTTGGAGTCTCTTTTAGTGTAAATTTCACATTTCTGTTTGAAATGTGCTTTTCGTGACGTCGCACTGTACTACTGCCAGCTCTTCGATTGCTAAAGAATTCCAAATTTAGTCACTTAGCGACAGAGGGTGCTGGGCACTGGCCATTAGCATGTCCCTGTACGTCAGGTGAAAGCAAGCCCACGGGCTGCTGGTGTGGCGCACACTGTAAACTCAGCCAGCGGCCGAAAGCGGGCAGCGGACCGCAGCGCGGCTGCGCTCTGCAAATGTTTGGAGGGCGGCCATCAGTCACGCCGCCTCCCGACGCGTCGGCTCCCTTACTGCGTGCCCGACCGACACAGCTGGGGTCAAATCCGTGAGTCGCATTAATGAGAAAGTCTACTGTGAGTAGCGACACACTGCATGCATAGGTGTTCCAGAAAATAATGACACCTTCGTTTCCGTCAACAATTTCTGTCAGTCAGTGTGACTTCACTGTCAACCATTCTTCCTATGACAAATTCTGAATGTGACTCATCCACCAATCACGTCAGCTTATTCAGAAAGAAATACATAATTTTTGTATCACTTGACACTGACACTGAGAAAGCCTGTGACCACATACAGAGTGGTCAGAAGCAGTCTTAAAAGCTCGTGTAGATGATGAGAGGTAGGTTGTTCTGAGAAATAATTGTTAAGAAAAAAATATATACATCGCGCAGTTTCCCAGCTATTTAGCATCGAAGCCGGAAACGGTATCGCCAAACGAGTTCTTGGCGTGGTTTCCTAAAACCGAACAAGACGTACGGTGATGTGGATAGAACCCGAGTCATAGCCTGAGCATTCTCGTGTGCTATCATCTACGGTATGAGAAAGATTGACACCAATTGCACCTGTATTAAATTCGGGCACGCAACTACGTGACTGTCTAAATTCAATGCGAATTAATTCGGAAACGACACTGAAACCTGGTAGTCAAGGGAAGGCAGGATTCGGTTTCAATTGTAGACGGGGCCGCAATCAATTACTATTGGTTGCCTTTACAGTTACACACAATTTACTTCAAACCAATAATTCCACGCTCAACAATAAATAAAAAAATACCACACGTTGTTAATGAAGGAATGAACAATTGTGTAAATACCAGTGTTTTCAGTGAGTTACGATTTAGCAAATCACCATTAAATACAGATACAACAGATAATGTTTTAAAAGCAAGACTATGTGGTCTGGGCAGAAGGCCTTACACGCCAGCAATGGCAAAAAATTAAGAATCGTTTAAGAACTCGCTGCAATTTACAACTTACAAGTATTGAAATATTTAGGTAAGTCGCCACACACAGCAGAATGCCAGGAATGGCAGTAAATAGGGTTTTAAAGCTTACTGCTGAAATACAAATACCATATCAGAATTTTAAGCCAATAACCACAATCACGGCTGAAGGCCTTACACACCAAGAACGGCGATAATATAAAAAAAAATCTAAAACCTGCTGTAAAACAGCATATAGCAAAAAAAAAAAAAAAAAAAAAAAAAAAAAAAAAAAAAAAAAAAAAAAAAAAAAAACAAGCAACTGATCCAGACAGTGCTCCAGGAATCAACCTCTGAGAAGGTCCCGCAACAAACACTTCCGCGAGCGATGAGATAGGCAGCCAACAGTTGCATTCAGTTCACAAGGTGGTAACTCAGACTAGTGGCAGTCTAACGAATAAGTAATGATATCCTTGCTGAAGCTGCCTGACGTCCGATAAACCAGTTGCAACCATGGAACAATACACGAATCCAAGTCACTGGAGAATCGCGACACATCACAGTGGAGGAGGTTTCTCTTTTTGGATTGAAATGCACTCATCTTAAAGCTTGCTGGATCGGGTTTACGACGAGGTCGTGCACCCTCGTGACCACAGCCCATCCGTCCGGTAGTCCACACGTGCTGCCGGCGCGGCGGTCCCTGCATGTTCTCGCATTGTGGGGACCTGGCTCCTCCTGAGTCCCCAACCGAACTGCTCCACTCACACGACCCGGAGAAAACAACGGCTTCGCCCCAAAGATAGGGCAACAGTTACTACATAACGATAACCGCCGCTGCTGCCACTAGCGGACAGGCAACGCTTTCGAAACCAAGTAGCGCCAGTCAACACGAGAAGAAGACGAAGAACCAGAACCAGAACGATGCCAACTAAATGATACCGTCTGGCCTCTTACAGAAGACGGAAACCTATAGACACCACCAACGCGAGCCGCAGCATGGCTCAGACACAACGTATCGAGTTTTTTCTTAAAAATTATTTCTCATCGCAACCTCCAGTGAAACATCCTTAGAAGCATTTCAGTCTGATACTGATCACCTTGTATACGAGTATCATTCGATAAATAGTGCCCCAAATGTCTTTACAAACGTTAATACACAGGGTGATTGACTGTCATACAATGCTTGACAAAAAAAGTAAATCACCTGGAAGGAGAGAAGGGAACGAAATGAAACTTCATGGCTTGAGAGGGTATGTGACGTTACTTCAGCGATTATAATATCGAGTAAAATTTACAAATAACTTGACAATATCAGCCCACTAATCGGTTCGGAAGGATGTCATAAAACGAGCTGCCGCCCGTAGCAGATAACCAACGTTTGTCTTCTTTTAACCTGCTGTATTACTCTTAAAACGTCTACAAGATGGAAAACGTATTTTAGTGTCCCATTCGGGTTTTCGATGGATTTCAGATAAGCTGTTTAAAAAGGCTTTGGAGCACAATATGACGACTAAAGAGTACAGCCTTCTTGTATAGCTGTCGTTTCCAAAGCAAAAGCAGAAAATGTGTGGCGTGTCGAAGTTTCATGCAATACTTCCGTCTCTTTTGTTTGTTTTTTTTTCATCCATATAGCCCCATATCGTGGGAGGGGGAGGGGGGGGAGGGAAGGGGAGGCTGTCGGCGGTACAATATTACACTCTTCAACGAAGAGAAATTTTTATAAATATAATAAAATTGAGAAAAACAACACGCGGACTGATTTTATTCTCAAATTAAAAATAGAAGAAAGACATCTAAAAAAGGATATTATATACATTCAAAAATTAGAAAAAGCACTGAAGCACTACACTTTCTCTTAAAAGCTGAAGAAGGAAAGCGTTTCTGGAGAAGATAATATGTTCCATAGGCGTGAGAGGTAGGAACACTATAGAGATTAAGGTAGATGTTGGGGTGGATAGTGGGGAAGACAGAGGGTGGAAGGGGGTTGGTTGGTTGGTTTGGGGAAGGAGACCAGACAGCGAGGTCATCGGTCTCATCGGATTACGGAAGGACAGGGAAGGAAGTCGGCCGTGCACTTTGAAAGGAACCATTTGCCTGGAGCGATTTTAGGGAAATCACGGAAAACCTAAATCAGGATGGCCGGACGCGGGATTGAACCGTCGTCCTCCCGAATGCGAGTCCAGTGTCTAACCACTGCGCCACCTCGCTCGGTGGAAGGGGGAGTGTGGTGTGTGGGTAGTGTAGTGGGCAGTGTTACAAGAGGGAAGGTTAGGGAATGGATTGAGAGGGGCAGGGAGAGGAGCCGTGATGTGGAGTGGGATGGATGGGGAAGCGTCAAAGCTGGAGGGATAAATATAGGGGCGGATCTCTTTGTCTGGGAGAGGGTGTTGGTTGAAGCTACGTTGGCATATGATGTGGAGTGTGTGTAGTTGTAGCGACGTTGCGACGTGTTTGTAAAGCAGCGGCGGTATAGTGGGATTGGTGATGATAGGGTAGGCACTGGGGTTATTGCAATCTAGTTTACGGATAGTATAGGAGATGTGCAGGTGTTCGATGTAGGTGAGAAGGGGTGGGATTTGATAGTAGAGAATTCATGTGGGGTAAGGTAAAATAATGCTGGAAGTGAGACGTAGTACATTGCGTTCGAAGATTTAGATGGACTTAAAGAAAATTGGTGGGGCGGGAATGTGTGCAACATTTGCATAGCAAAGGATGCGTTGGATCAGGGTTTTGTATGTGTGGAGAATAGTGGAGGGATACCTCTGCTTGGGAGTAAATGGCACACATCATACCACTGAAGTATCTTTACTCCGACGGGCATCAGTAAAAATTAGAAAAAAAGGTGCCCTCAATAAACATTAAATAGCGCTCAAATTCCAATTAATTGCGATGGAATTATTTGCCTTTAACTGTAGTAGTGGACTGCACCCGGGTGGTATCTGGATGAAGTACCTTAATGGGCTAGTGAGCATTCGACTGAATCCAACGATCCATAGTGATCGAGGAATTTGGTGTTGCCATCTCAGAGGGCAGTGATTCCGCATTTCCGACACGGACATGGTGAGATGAAGGTTGTCTTCTGACTCCTGAAGAAAACAAATTTTATCGCCAACTACTGATGTCGAACATTCAACGAAGGTTCGGCATCCACTACAAGTACTTTATTGGAATCGATCACATTGCAACAATTCGGCAGGCATCAGAGTGTGCCGAAGAATTTTCTAAGGTGTGACAGCGGTTCGTGGTCTCGTGGTTACGTTGCTGACTCTTCATGAAGAGGCCCCAGCTTCGATTGCCGACATGGTCGGGGTTTTCTCCTGTCGGGACACTTGTGTGTGTGTGTGTGTGTGTGTGTGTGTGTGTGTGTGTGTGTGTGTGTGTGTGTGTGTTTGTGCGTGTCTTCATCATCATCATCATCATCACCACCATCATCATCATCGATGCGCAAGTCGTCGAAGTGGCGTCAAATAAAAAGAATTTCACCAGGCGTTCGAACTCCCCAAAATGGGCTCACAGCAATAATTTCCATACGGACATTTAATTTTACTTTAGAAATTCGCATATTGCAACGTTCTGCTATATGAAGCACCCTAATCCGGTGCAGATAAGGCCCTTATATACACTCCTGGAAATTGAAATAAGAACACCGTGAATTCATTGTCCCAGGAAGGGGAAACTTTATTGACACATTCCTGGGGTCAGATACATCACATGATCACACTGACAGAACCACAGGCACATAGACACAGGCAACAGAGCATGCACAATGTCGGCACTAGTACAGTGTATATCCACCTTTCGCAGCAATGCAGGCTGCTATTCTCCCATGGAGACGATCGTAGAGATGCTGGATGTAGTCCTGTGGAACGGCTTGCCATGCCATTTCCACCTGGCGCCTCAGTTGGACCAGCGTTCGTGCTGGACGTGCAGACCGCGTGAGACGACGCTTCATCCAGTCCCAAACATGCTCAATGGGGGACAGATCCGGAGATCTTGCTGGCCAGGGTAGTTGACTTACACCTTCTAGAGCACGTTGGGTGGCACGGGATACATGCGGACGTGCATTGTCCTGTTGGAACAGCAAGTTCCCTTGCCGGTCTAGGAATGGTAGAACGATGGGTTCGATGACGGTTTGGATGTGCCGTGCACTATTCAGTGTCCCCTCGACGATCACCAGTGGTGTACGGCCAGTGTAGGAGATCGCTCCCCACACCATGATGCCGGGTGTTGGCCCTGTGTGCCTCGGTCGTATGCAGTCCTGATTGTGGCGCTCACCAGCACGGCGCCAAACACGCATACGACCATCATTGGCACCAAGGCAGAAGCGACTCTCATCGCTGAAGACGACACGTCTCCATTCGTCCCTCCATTCACGCCTGTAGCGACACCACTGGAGGCGGGCTGCACAATGTTGGGGCATGAGCGGAAGACGGCCTAATGGTGTGCAGGACCGTAGCCCAGCTTCATGGAGACGGTTGCGAATGGTCCTCGCCGATACCCCAGGAGCAACAGTGTCCCTAATTTGCTGGGAAGTGGCGGTGCGGTCCCCTACGGCACTGCGTAGGATCCTACGGTCTTGGCGTGCATCCGTGCGTCGCTGCGGTCCGGTCCCAGGTCGACGGGCACGTGCACCTTCCGCCGACCACTGGCGACAACATCGATGTACTGTGGAGACCTCACGCCCCACGTGTTGAGCAATTCGGCGGTACGTCCACCCGGCCTCCCGCATGCCCACTATATGCCCTCGCTCAAAGTCCGTCAACTGCACATACGGTTCACGTCCACGCTGTCGCGGCATGCTACCAGTGTTAAAGACCGCGATGGAGCTCCGTATGCCACGGCAAACTGGCTGACACTGACGGCGGCGGTGCACAAATGCTGCGCATCTAGCGCCATTCGACGGCCAACACCGCGGTTCCTGGTGTGTCCGCTGTGCCGTGCGTGTGATCATTGCTTGTACAGCCCTCTCGCAGTGTCCGGAGCAAGTATGGTGGGTCTGACACACCGGTGTCAATGTGTTCTTTTTTCCATTTCCAGGAGTGTATGATCGAAAGAATATAAGGGTCTACTCTCCACCATGTTCCAGAGACACAGCTCAATGTATTAGTGCTATCTTCAATAAAACTGAAGAGCCGTAACGGAATTGAGTCACATTGTGAATGTGTTTAAGATTCTTAAATATCCATTAATGTTTCATTAGCTTATGTATCACACTGGAGCTGTGATCATAAATATTTCATTGCAATTACATTGTAATCTGCGCTGCGTTAGAAAGTCACCCAGTTGCTGGTGCAATGAAGCATTACTGGAGGGACTGCTGCTTGTGATGTAGGGGTGGGCTTGCGTTTCATGTTCATAAGGTGAGCACTGACTGTATACTGAGTGAAGACACACTAGTGTGAGTAGCTGGCGTTCTGAAGGGAACATCTATTTCTATTACGGGCTGTGGAACACACTCATATCCTACTATCCGTGCCGTGTAAAGATTTGAATTTGCCGCCTTCTTCCGTTTATTGCCTGCCCATGCATATCAACACCGACGCGATCGAACAACGAAAAGCAGCAGCCATATATTTTCAGGCTGTTTTCTTTGCTTTGCTGTTGAAGGTATTAGGTTTCAGAGTTCCGTTGCTCTTCCCAGGCAAACGAAAGCAGCAGCTATTGACTGGCGCCAAATCGCTTTTGATGCTGTTAAAGCGCTCCGTCCTCTTTTGCCGTTTTCTTTGCCTAATTTTTACATTCGTTTTACATTTCTACCCAGTTTGTGTGTCCGTAGTTCACTTACTCTCAGTTATTGAAAGGTTTACTGGTAATTTTGCCAGTTTCATGCAGCGGGCCTCCTTTGTAGGGCTTTCTCATTTTTGCTGCTATATTTTCTGGTTTACTTTATTTTTATTTGTTTAACATTTCTGCCTGGGATCAGCAACCCAATGGCGCCCACCCCTCTCCCCTCCCCACCCCGATGTTGCCGTTTCTCAGCCATTAATTTTTATCAAATAGTTCGGATTAAAGGAAAACTTATTGAGGATACAAATCATATTTTCATGAAAGTAAGATTCGATACGGCGCACAGTATCTGATCGAAAGTATACGATCAGGTGTCACTGGCATTAAGGTAGGGTGTGTCCACTCTTCGCAGTTATCAGTGATTCAACTCCGGTGTGGACACTTCTACTAAATGTTTGGATAAATGGCAGCACATTCGTCCTCAATAGCTGAAACCAGAGTAGGTTGTTTAACATTGGGGTCTGGAGCGAAGTCGACGCTGTAACTCCTTTGAAAGTGTTCCATTGGGTTCAGGTTAGGCTTCCAGGCAGAACATTTAATTTCCGAAATATTACTGTCCACAAACCATTGCCCCATAGTTGCTGCTTTATGAGATGGTGCATTCTTATGCTGATACAGTTATCGTCTTTGAAATGTCCCTATAATGTACGCAGTACAAATGCTGTAGAAGTTTTCATGTATTTCAGTACTTAGTAATTGGTTAACCACATTTAAGGGGACCACACCATAACCACAAATAGCAGCCACACACCGTAACATCTCTTCCGCACTGCACTATTGGCACTGTACACAACGGTATGTAAGGTTCTCCAGGCATTAGCCAAACGAAAACCGTGTCATCGGAATGCCATAGGGTATAGAGTGTTTCGTCACTCCAAATCACTCATTTCTAGTCATTCACTGTCAGTAACGTCGCTCTTCACAACACCTCAAGTGCGCTCAGCACTGACAACAGAAACCTGACGTTTATATGGAGTTACTCGACCGTTGTACCCTGTTATTTGTAACTCCCTACGCACCGTCAATGTGCTCGGTGGACTGCTGGTGCATGGTGGAGTCCCAGAGTGGTTTTACAACCGTACTCAGCAATGCTCTACTGTCCATGTCTCTGAGTACATGATGTCTGGCTTGTCTTCCTTTAGCTGTGGCTGCTCCTTCGCGTTTCTGCAGTCGTATCCTCAACAGATTACATTGGCATCTGGAGAAGAGTTGAAATATGTCTTATCGATTTGCTACTCTGATTACATCGAATCACAGCTTCACGTCAGCCGGCCGCTGTGGCCGAGCGGTTCTAGGTGCTTCAGTCTAGATCCGTGCTGCTGCTACGGTCACAGGTTCGAATCCTGCCTCGGGCATGGATGTGTGTGATGTCCTTAGGTTAGTTAGATTCAAGTACTGAAGTTATAATCTTCTGAGTTATTAGGCCGCGTCATGTTTCTTCTAAAATTTTAGAAGAAACATGACGCGGCCTAATAACCCAGAAGATTTTAACTTCAGTGAGAACGGCCACGAAATCCTGCAGACTTACACAGATTTAAGTAGTTCTAAGTTCTAGGGGACTGATGACCTCAGAAGTTAAGTCCTATAGTGCTCAGAACCATTTGAACTGCTCCACATCCGAAGTCACTGACGTCTCCTGACCGTACTATTCTGCTGCCATGCTTGTCTGCTGACAACGCAACAAATGCCGCATCCTTTTATACTGCTACTTTCGGTTGCATCTAGTGGTCAATTCTGCATTACAGAGTGGTTCGTCCGGATACTTCTGATCGGAAAGTGTACATGAAGATGAAAGGAAGGTGACACCTGTTGGCAGAGGTGCGAGCCAACACGCCAATCTTGTCGAGGATGGTGGAGACTACACGATGTTGGGACCCAAATTTGCGATAAATTCAGGATACACGAAGGCGTTGCAAATATTGGAGCAGGTGTGGAGAATTGATTAACTGGTATAGCGGATGAGTTGCAAAAAGTGATGGCATATGAAAGACAAGGTGGAGAGCATGCCGCTCTAGGGTTTGTAGGAATGGGAAAATTTCGGAGAGAGTGAGATCCACGTAACATTCCCACAGATGAAAGTAGGAGAGTTGTATAGGTATGGAAGATAATAGAGGGATATAGTCCAACTGTTCGTGGTTTTAGTCTGTTTTGGGCCTTCTTTTGGATTCTGATGAGGTGGAGATCCCAGGTTATATCGGGCCGAGTGTAAACTCAAGGTATTTTACTGTTATCGTTAGAGTGTATGGGCGGTTGCCGACTGTAAGATAGAGGTCTGGAGGACGGAACGTCTGAGTGATTTTTCCTATGATACTTGACTGACTCCTTGCGGCATTGTTGGAGAGGTACCACTGACTGTACCAGGGTATGAAAGTGTTAAGTTGGAGCAGAAGGGATCGTTGGAATGACTGAAAGATCGGGACAGTTTTCCGTCAATGCGACCTCGTTATACACAAGAGTTTCATCCGCGAACAATCACATCTTCCGAAATTATTCCGCAGGTCGGCAGTATATATCACGAACGGTATCAGTATTATACTACTTCCTTTTTAGCTCCTAAAACTTTCTTTAGATTTGATATCTTTCTGCGAGTTCAGTAAGGTAACGTTCACCGGTGGTCAGCGAATATCGTGCAAAAACTTAATAAGTACTTAACGGTGTGTCATCAAATCGTGGAAATTTGCGGAGTGAATGTAATGTTTCGAAAACATATGTGATTTTGGTGTCAGGTAATTGATAAAGGCAGGAAAGATGTGTGAGACGAGCTAAGGTCTGGCCGGCCGGTTCAAATGGCAGAGCACTATGGGACTTAACTTCTAAGGTCCCCTAGAACATAGAACTACTTAAACCCAACTAACCTAACGACATCACACACATCCATGCCCGAGGCAGGATTCGAACCTGCGACCGTAGTGGTCACGCGGTTCCAGACTGTAGCGCCTAGAACCGCTCGTCTGGCCAGCCGGGTTAGGTAACGACACGTCGAACGATTGATACAGTCCGATAGTCTTCCGAGACAGTTTCCACACGAAATCAACATCTCCATCGCCTGTGTGGTAGATATAGCACACAAGACATTGGTCTGCCGGGAGACGTCCGAACATAGGTATCTCACTAACACTGCGACGAGGAAGAATAGCGGACAGGTTGCAGCTGTACCGAACACTTTCCGGATACTAAGTTTTATTGCGCCAACTGGGCGCCTTTATATATATGCCTCACGTACAAACGGAACGGCCATTGTAAGTTTGAAAATGTCCGTGCTTAGCGGAATGCATGTGTTATTCCTACACGGGAGATTTTAAGTCACCAAAAAAGTCTGACACATGTTCATGTTCCATAATTCTATAATAGATTAATGACACCGATGTAAGCGGTAACCATGGGCATCCACCTGAAGATCCTTCTAGGAAACGAACTGACTGGCGTCTTTTTCCATTTCCTTGGAGCGGTTAATTGCTCCAGGGAGTTAAATCTATTTTACTAAACGATCTATGTTATTAAAAGTATGAAACAATAATTCAGATATTACCGTTAGAAACTGTATATGTGTCTTGAGATACGTAAATCATGGCGAGCGAATTACATAAGCTGTATTTATCCAGTACTTGAGAATGAGATCACCTAGCAACTTCCAACCAACAAGGTGACAATTATTGAACTATATGGAAAAAAAACACAAATTTGTTACGAAGTACGGGGTGCACACACTCTTTATTCGACATGTCACTACAGATATTCGAATTTAGGTTATGGTATATTCGATATGCCTGCCATCATTGTCGATGATGTGGCGCAGACATCGATGATGTCGACGACCTCCTGATTTGCTGTTTTGAGCACAGAAATGGTTTCGGGATTATTTCTGTACCTGCTGACTTTAAAATAGCCCCACAAAAAGGACTCGCTTGTGTTCAGATCCGGAGAATATGGCGGCCAAGTTGTTAGGAAGCCGCTAATGTCCTCATTATCAAACACTAGACGAGCATAATGTGGCTAATTTTCAATGTAATACTACAATTTGTGATTGGCTAACAATAGGACATCCTTACTACCAGTCCAGCATGTGAAAACCGCACATCAATAGCACTTCCCAGTTCCGCAATATTTGTGATGCGCGTTTTAGGTGTTTCGCCCTGCACAAGCTACTATTGCACAGGACCAAAGCAATCCTAGTCAGTACAGTGAGTTAGAGGGGTCATTACCAGGAAGCGGCTATGAGAAGTACAACAGTCGAATCGTTGGGAGCAGTCAATGTGTTCACTTTGATACTCACGCAATAAAAACTATGAGAAGTCTGTACACCTTCGAGGGAGGACAACTGAGTTTTCGATAAGTACCCATCAACAGCTACTATCTTGAGTTTTCTACTTGTCAGGAAAGAACAAGCTCTGTAGAGTTTGTCGCTAGTAGTGGCAACGATTAATATTCGATGTTTTCTGTGTGACACAATATACAGTCCTGGAAATTGAAATAAGAACACCGTGAATTCATTGTCCCAGGAAGGGGAAACTTTATTGACACATTCCTGGGGTCAGATACATCACATGATCACACTGACAGAACCACAGGCACATAGACACAGGCAACAGAGCATGCACAATGTCGGCACTAGTACAGTGTATATCCACCTTTCGCAGCAATGCAGGCTGCTATTCTCCCATGGAGACGATCGTAGAGATGCTGGATGTAGTCCTGTGGAACGGCTTGCCATGCCATTTCCACCTGGCGCCTCAGTTGGACCAGCGTTCGTGCTGGACGTGCAAACCGCGTGAGACGACGCTTCATCCAGTCCCAAACATGCTCAATGGGGGACAGATCCGGAGATCTTGCTGGCCAGGGTAGTTGACTTACACCTTCTAGAGCACGTTGGGTGGCACGGGATACATGCGGACGTGCATTGTCCTGTTGGAACAGCAAGTTCCCTTGCCGGTCTAGGAATGGTAGAACGATGGGTTCGATGACGGTTTGGATGTACCATGCACTATTCAGTGTCCCCTCGACGATCACCAGTGGTGTACGGCCAGTGTAGAAGATCGCTCCCCACACCATGATGCCGGGTGTTGGCCCTGTGTGCCTCAGTCGTATGCAGTCCTGATTGTGGCGCTCACCTGCACGGCGCCAAACACGCATACGACCATCATTGGCACCAAGGCAGAAGCGACTCTCATCGCTGAAGACGGCACGTCTCCATTCGTCCCTCCATTCACGCCTGTCGCGACACCACTGGAGGCGGGCTGCACGATGTTGGGGCGTGAGCGGAAGACGGCCTAACGGTGTGCGGGACCGTAGCCCAGCTTCGTGGAGACGGTTGCGAATGGTCCTCGCCGATACCCCAGGAGCAACAGTGTCCCTAATTTGCTGGGAAGTGGCGGTACGGTCCCCTACGGCACTGCGTAGGATCCTACGGTCTTGGCGTGCATCCGTGCGTCGCTGCGGTCCGGTCCCAGGTCGACGGGCACGTGCACCTTCCGCCGACCACTGGCGACAACATCGATGTACTGTGGAGACCTCACGCCCCACGTGTTGAGCAATTCGGCGGTACGTCCACCCGGCCTCCCGCATGCCCACTATACGCCCTCGCTCAAAGTCCGTCAACTGCACATATGGTTCACGTCCACGCTGTCGCGGCATGCTACCAGTGTTAAAGACTGCGATGGAGCTCCGTATGCCACGGCAAACTGGCTGACACTGACGGCGGCGATGCACAAATGCTGCGCAGCTAGCGCCATTCGACGGCCAACACCGCGGTTCCTGGTGTGTCCGCTGTGCCGTGCGTGTGATCATTGCTTGTACAGCCCTCTCGCAGTGTCCGGAGCAAGTATGGTGGGTCTGACACACCGGTGTCAATGTGTTCTTTTTTCCATTTCCAGGAGTGTAGGAAAGAACAGATGCTGTCCTTCACTTGCCACCGACTGGGTTAAAGTATTTGGTTGTGTATTGTCAGAAAGAGTCGCAAGCGGAGAACTTGTTTCCGATATCGAAAGATAGAACTCAGGCCAATGGAGTAGCTGGAGGAGACTAACATATAAAGTGTACTCTTCACTTTGCTAAGATATAAAGCTACTGTGAGACACCTCTTCGAATATGTTTGAATTACAGGGAAATAAATTCTTAAATTCTATCCTCAAGCGTTCGCGCCGTTATTCACTTACTACGAAGCCAAAAGCTATTACTCTTCGTTCCAAAATCTTTTGTGCAAAGCGCCTTAGAAGACTTTCTCTGTCTCATTCCGATGAAGGTAAGTCAGCAGACCTCAGCCTACATCGTCGTCGACGTCCTGATTACAGCACACGGGCCACATCTTCGTCCGAAACTGGCGATACGACCAGTGCCAGGACACAAAACCATACTAAAACTATGTCGTTGTACAACACATAGTTTAGGAAAAAAATTAGACTTAAAGAACAATGTAAATAGTGCTGAAGTCCTTTAGATTAGTCTTGTTGTTGTTGTTGTTTTTGTTCTTATTGTGGTAGTCTTCAGTCCAGAGACTGGTTTGAGCTGCTCTCCATGCTACTTTATCCTGTGCAAGCGTCTTCATTTCCCAGTACCTAATGCAACCTACATCCTTCTGAATCTGCTTAGTGTATTCATCTCTTGGCCTCCCTCTATGAATTTTACCCTCCAAGCTCCCCTCCAGTACTAAATTGGTGATCCCTTGATGCCTCAGAACATGTCCTACCAACCGATCCCTTCTTCTAGTCACGCTGTGCCACAAACTCCTCCCCAATTCTATTCATTACCTCCTCATTAGTCATGTGATCTACCCATCTAATCTTCAGCACTCTTCTGTAGCGTCACGTTTCGAAAGCTTCTATGCTCTTCTTGTCTGAACTATTTCTCGCCAATGTTTCACTTCCAAACGCGACTACAGACCATATAAATACTTCCAGAAGCGACTTCCTGACACTTAAATCTATACTATATGTTAACAAATTTCTCTGCTTCAGAAAGGTTTTCCTTGGCATTGCCAGTCTACATTTTATATCCTCTCTACTTCGACCATCATCAGTTATTTTTCTCCCCAAATAGCAAAACTCATTTACTACTTTAAGCATCTCATTTCCTAATCTAATTCCCTCGGCATCACCCGATTTAATTCGACTACACTCCTTTATCCTCGTTTTGATTTTGTTGATGTTCATTTTATATCCTTCTTTCAAGATACTGTCCATTCCGTTCAACTGCTCTTCCAGGTCTTTTGCTGTCTCTGATAGAATTACAATGCCATCGGCGAACCTGAAAGTTTTTATTTCTTCTCCATGGATTTTAATTCCTACTCCAAATTTTTCTTTTGTTTCCTTTATTGCTTGCTCAGTATACAGATTGAATAACATCGGGGATAGGCTACAACCCTGTCTCACTCCCTTCCCAACCACTGCTTCCCTTTCATGCCCCTCGGCTCTTGATTAGTCTATGGTTGGTTAAACTAAAACTCACACAACCAACGTAGTTAGAGTTGTGCGTCTCCAGCTACAAACATTTTACGTGCTTAACGTCAAATTTTAACATATTAATTTATCTATAACCAAATGAGACAGTTCGTTCGTTTAAGGAATCGGGGACGAAGTGGCAGGGCTCCTAATAAACTGCTATTAGATGGGAAGGTGTAAGGAGATACGAAGGAAAATAGAAATTTTAGCACCTTCAGAATGTCCGAAAACTGTGTAGCCCGCTTTTCCAGTTGCAGTGAGAAATGTTCATGGGAAGCTCTTTTTCTATCCCACCAGTGCTTATTAGTGTTTTTGGACAGGTCAATATCTCAGCTGTGCCCATTTTCAGAAGTATCATAGTGAATGCGCAGAGAATTTATCGTCATTAGTTGAAATAGAAGGAGATGAATAAGCAGAAATCCGACTGTTGTGGGTACCACGAGGACAACAGTGACATTGTAAGCTTTTTTCTGATTCCTTCCGTGCGGAGTCCGTGGGCAGAGGCCGCAGGTCTCCCCCTCGTTGGAAATGGTAATATGCATCCCTCGCTGCATATTCATCGCGTTAACTGCCTCGGCTGCGTCACAGACGCGTGCTGCCACATGCAGGAATCCACACTAGATTACCGACACGTGAGGAACAGCTGTGTGCGAATGTTGCCCCGTGGCACGCAACGTACCTTATCATCGTCACCCACATGGACGTTCTCTCTCTCTCTCTCTCTCTCTCTGTCTGTCTGTCTAACACGCACACAGACACACACACACAAACACACACACACACACACACACACACACACACACACACACACACACCATTTGTTTGTGGTCTCTGGCAATCTTGTATGCCTATCTTCCACTCGTCACTTCTGTTGTAATTCCACACGCCGTAAAGGAAACTGTGAGCAATAAAATGTATGTATTACATAAAATTACACCTCTGTCACAATGACCTCTATCGACAATGCCACCAGTTTCGGAGGACAGGTGGTCTACCTTCAGGCATCGTAAATGTGATGCAAGTTGTCAGAAAAAGCATTACTGAAATGTATGTACTGTAGATTAGTTCAAATGGCTCTGAGCACTATAGGACTTAACTTCTGTGGTCATCAGTCCCCTAGAACTTAGAACTACTTAAACCTAACTAACCTACGGACATCACACACATCCATGCCCGAGCCAGGATTCGAACCTGCGACCGTAGCTGTCGCGCGGTTCCAGACTGCAGCGCCTAGAACCGCTCGGCCACTCCGCCCGGCTATGTACTGTAGAATCACTAAGCATCTACAGTCGTTGTATCAAAAAATGATTCCCATCTTATTCCTTGACTATTGACTGGGGAATCATTTTAACTTCAGGTTTATAAAACCATCTTGTTTGAGAGTCTCTACTCTTTTTTGGTTTGGTTCCGATTGACGAAACAGTCCTACTAATTTATTTTAATAAAAGGAAATTTGTTTGCTATTCTGAGTTCCTTCATATGGACTCTACCCATTGCACGTGCAAGAATTGTCCGAGTCTTAAAGAATGAGAAATTTAAATTACAGTGTCTGATCTTTACTGAATGGACGAATCCGCAGACTCGGGCTTCGCAGTGAGACTCCTCATATGTCAGCGATAGAAAAATAGTATTTCTCAAAATTTCGTTCAGCGAGTACCTCCATCGGAAAAAGATCGTTAAAGAGTGGCAATCTGGCAACACTGTAACAACATGTCTGATAACTACCTCTGTCAGCACATAATATTCGAGCTTTACAGTCGGTGCAGTGGACAGTTTTGGGTTACCATGCAGGAGATCGAGGTATCATTCCTGGGTTGGAACACATTTTTTTTTTATTTGATAATTTCATTCCGACATTTCGTACTGTAATGTACACTGTTTCTTAGGTCACTTGTACCCTAAATTTACAACATTTTGTTACGCTGAACATAAGAAATACGTAGTTCGACAAATAAGAAATAGGCAGTTTAAACAAATGACCTGTTATAGGGCAGAATAACTACAAAAACAGTATCAATTTCGAGATGCTAAAGATGATAGCACATACAGTAACACAGCAATTACTTGTCACGTATACTACATGTAATATGAGCGCTCAGATGCCACACATTAGCAACCAGTGATCATAATGTTCATATGATGCAGTGCATGACCTTCAGAACAGAATAAGTTGTCCTCAGAACAACGGATGCTCAAACCGATCTTCCTGCACGTCCAAACATTGCGCAACCCGCCAGATCGTAAAGCTGTGGACCCTTCGCAGCAAAGCTGCATCCACATTAACAAGAGCATCATGAACATGCGCTACCAATTCTTCCACATTTTTCGGCGGAATAGAGTACACATGCTCCTTCAGGTGTCGCAAAAGGAAGAAATCCAGGGGATTTACGTCAGGTGAACACGGTGACCATATAACTGGACCTCCACGTCCAAGCCATTTCCCTGGATGTGATCTGTCCAAATACTGTCACACATTAATTCAAGAGTGTGGACGTGCACCATCACGTTGGAACCATATCCTCTACCGAACATGTAGTGAAACATCTTCCAGCGCATCAGGCATATAGCATGAGAGGAATGCATGATACCTTCCTGCAGTCAACTGGTCAGGCAACATGTAGGGGCCCAAACACCTGTCACCCAATATTCCAGCCCAGACATTGATACCAAAGCGAACTTGACATCCACGGTCGTGGGTGACGTGCGGGTTAACCTCAAACCAATGGTGGGCATTGTACATATTGAAGACACCCTCATGAGTGAATGCTGCTTCATCCGACCATATTACAGTGTTCATTAAGTCAGCGCTGGCATCCGGTTGTTCATCCACAGAATTTCATCTGCTGATGGCGATCTGCAGGGTGCAGGAGTTGGGTGAAAGCGTAACGACAGGGGTGCAGCCCATGCTCGTACACCACGTTAATGACCGTTCGTTGCGAGACATGCAGCTGCCTTGCTAAGCTACGTGTTCTTCGCTGAGGTTCTTGGCGTGTGACCTCTAGAACAGCTTCCTCAGTTGCTGAAGTATGGGGAGTTTGTGGACGACCTCTTTCACACGATGGTGGAAGGAGAGAACGTGATCTCGAAAACACAACTCCAGATGACGAAACACATTTTTATCTAGATGGCGTCGACGAGGATATGTAGCAGCATATTCACGAGTGGCAACACCAGCCCAGTTATCAGATGCACCGTCGGCCGTTGTGACCAAGCGGCTCTAGGCGATTGAGTGAGGAACCGCGCTGCTGCTAAGGTCGCAGGTTCGGATCGTGCCAAGGGCATGGATGTGCGTGATGTCCTTTGGTTGGTTAGGTTTAAGTAGTTCTGAGTCTAGGGGACTGATGATGACCTCAGATGTTAAGTCCAATAGTGCTTAGAGCCATTTGAACCATCAGGTGCACCAAGGATCAGAAGAACATCCACATATTCATCGTTTTTGTATGCCATACGTCTTACACACTGGTTTAGAGGTTTACAGTGAGAAAATTCGATACGTGCAGGTATGTACACTGGAGTCTGTCACGGGCGCGTTTCTCCGCAAGCAACTAGTCCCTTTCTGGTGGACAGCGCATACAGTATAAACACGTCATCAGTCCTGCACGCTATTCCCCCTAGCACGCATTACCCCTCATGATTCATCCCGACACTGCTAATTGTGGAATGTTCGGTTTCGAATTACGTTGCTCCCCTAAAGGTAATAGACAATTTCATAGAAAGAACAATGATAATAATAATAATAATAATAATAATAATAATTATGCACTGAGTAACGTACGAAACAGCATGCGGTTACCAGACTCAATGTTTAAAAGCTTAATTAGTGGGACCATTGTGAAAACACATACAAATAGTAACCGAGTTTGGACATTGTTAGCAAAGTACGTTGCTAGTCCTGCTGGTAATGTAAGACCCTAACAAAATGTAATGGACCTGAACGAAGTAAGAATAATAGTTGGTACTAATCTATGGGACCACTGGAGGAGGGTACACAGAAAACACCTTTCGCATCTAGTAGGTGAACTGGTGCGAATAAATTCACGTCCACGACATGGAAAGGGCTTCTTTCAAAGCTGACGGTTTCTACGATTGCAGTATGTACGTGCAAATGTTTTCCAGAGGACCCGGTGCAATCGCTGTACATTTACTATATATATACAACTCAGGATCGAAGCATCGACCTCCTACATGCTAACTCAAAACTCTATCCACTGCACCACGACTAACGTCTCCTGACACAGGTAGTTACCACACATGTGGTTACAGTGTTGCCAGATTGCCACTCTGTAACGTCGTTTTTCTGCCGGATCTACTCGCCAGACGGAATTTTGTGAGAGACATTTTCTTATCGCTAACATGTGAGGAGTCGCACCGCGATGCCCAAGTGCGTGACTTTCGCTTCACCCTGTATACCTGTTCAGGTATACTTTTATAATGTCTCTCCTGAATGTAAGCTGAGTAGTCCTACCTCCTATTCCTGTCTTTAACTCGCTGACATTATGTACATGTGCGTCAATCAACCAAGAAAGTGAAGCCCAAGGTATTTCTTTTTCCTTTCCTGTACACGACAATATTTTCATCCATCCTGTCCACTGTCCCCATGTGTTTAATATAAGCTGTAGTATCACAGGGAGCTTTACTTGAATTATTTTCTTCTTTGCAGACTCTCTGTTCGCAGATGATAAAAGTACTACTCCTTCAGAGATGGATGCTACAACATTGTCCATCCATTTAGTGACAATAATGAAACTACCCCAGTAAAGGAAAACTGCTGGATCGGGAAGCGCTCTGTAAATTCCTTCAGCCTGAGGAGTGTTTGTTTCCTCAAACAGGATATCTAAGTCAACCTACACAGTCATACTTGGTTGTAAAAATTCTGCGAGGCCACTGTGAAGACATAAAAGAGAAAAAGAGACGAAATCATTTTTGACCCACAGTGTAAACATGGAAACAACTGAAATACGCAATTCATAAACAGAAAGTGAATCGATTGATAAAAATTCTCCAAAACGAAACTTCCAATAAACATATTTAGAGTTAGTGCAAACAGATTCACTCGGGAAAACGGAGTAGTTCTTCATAAAACAACACTCACATCAATCTGCTCCACTGCTGTTGTCAAAGCAGTACTAACAATACAGACTGTCACAAACACAATGCAAATGTTAACAATAAATCTTTAAACAATGAATGAAAAATTCAAATCCTATCTGACAAGAATGAATTTGTGCTAACGTGAAAAATAATTATTAGCTGACAATGGAGAAAGATCAAAGTTATTGAACAGCTGTGTCCACATGGACACGTTGGGAAATTAAGGGTGAACTCGAGACACGATACGTGAAAGTTATAACAAGGAACACGGTGTCACCACATGGATAGTCACCTGGACACAAGATTTACCGTTACTCAGACGTTATTTGATCTTAACATGCAAATATTATCAAAACGACCTAATTAGTCGATAGCAGAACGTGAAAGTGCCAGGACTTACACATGTTACAAAGACCTAGCTCACTAAACGCGTCCCAAAGAACAAACATGCTCACCAGCCGAGTCCGGTACACGGCTCCCCTAGGACTGTGCCTTTAGGAACGTCACTTTGCCTTTAGATAAGGACAAGCGATGGAAACTGCTCTACTGGCCAATGGAGGGAATATAGGGAAACGGAAAAACCGCGAAGGCGTTCGAGTTGTAGAACATCAAGATAAAAGTTAGTGCTACTATTTGAGGAAGACGGAAAGGCACAGGAAAGAGACTGTCGTTTCCAAGCAAACACAAAATAAAACATTAATTACATTCGTGAGCTTCCCTCCAAGCATCATCATGTGCTCGAAATAATAAAAATAAGGCGGGAAACAAACCAGTCCCATTACAAGTCACGAAATTTCCAAATTGTGAAAGGTGATCGAAAAGTGGGTCTCTTTCAGCATGAAAAAAAATTTGTGATACTGAAACAGTCCACGCATAAATTATCTCCTAGTGACTGAAATTTAAGTTAATACCACAATATTCACTTTAACGTGGACAATTATAGTCACATGGCAAAGGATGAGATACAAGCCTCAAATTTTATTCGCTATGTCAACTGTCAACAACAGTAAGTCGTGCCACTTGCGCCTTAAGTCTCCACAAACTTACTACCTCAAAGCACAATATAATCACAATTAATTACAAGGACTTATTTTCCAAGTTACATGTCGAAAGCACCACGCCGATGTAACATAATAACAAAGAACATGAAAGCGGGTTCACAACAACCGTATATTAAAATTCAAGTTGTGCAACATAAACTTCACGCTTAAATATAACTGTAACAGTTCTGACACTAAATGTGACTGGGTTTTCTCTTTTGATGCTGTCAATTGTCAGGATGAGCATTCTAAAGCATTCTGTCAGGGTGAAAATATTAAATTAATCAATTTTTCTCTCTTAACAACATGTGGGCAGGGTGGGTTCTTCCTTGGCTCGGGTTTGAGGTAGAATGAAACAGCATTTTTACATAAGATAACTTTTATTGAAAGTTTCGTACAACTGTATCTTACTGGATGTTACTGGCTCGGAGAGCGGCAGCTGTGCCGTTTGCAAAGCCTTCTGCTGCGGCAGCGGCGGCGGCGGCGGAGTATGATTACGCGTAGCGGTGTGTATCTCGTGTCGCCGTCTCGCCCAGCTGACTGGAGACGCGCAGCGCGAAGTGGCCCGTTCAATTACTGCGAGCGAAGTCGTGCATCGGATGGTGATACCTTGGATGTGGCATCCCAGTGTTTCTCTTCTCTAAGAGGCCGCGTGTGTTGTGCGTCGGCCAGCGGAGCGGCGCGGCGGGGGAAGGCCAGTGTCCCGGACTCGAACAACGGACTCCCGCTTGCCAGTCTTCGGCTGTCAGATCTTCATCCCAGCTCACAGGTGACTGCTGATGTGAGGCCGTCTCCTTCACGTCCTCACGAGTCACCCGGGTATGTAAAAATCAGACTTCAAATACCTTTTAACTTCGGTCTTCTGGCGCCGAGGCTGCTGCTTGCTATACAATTACAGCGGCGGACTTGGTGCGTCTGTGCATGATGTAGTCTCTTCTTGCATGACGATCTTCAGCACCGAAACTGACTGAAAACAACTGCTACTCTTCTCTTCTTCCTTCTTCTTCTTCGTCTCTCGTCTGTCGGGCCCACTGTGTCTCGCGTATTTATTCACTTCAGTTTACTGGAGGTGAACGACTTCACGGTCATTGTCTCTTCTGTCACGTTGAAAACCTTCTCGAAGAATCTTCTTAACGTCGGTCATTGGCTCTTGGAATGTAGGCGAGGGCCTTTGATCACATGTGACAACTGAGAAACACGTGAGCCGGTCGGGCGATGCCCTGACGGCTGAATCGACAGCGCCCGCTTATGTGGAACTTGCTGACTTCACGGTCATTGTCTCTTCTGTTCTGCTGTCCTGCCCGCTGTTTGCTAGTATGTAACTCTCTAAACTAAACCAAGTTTTTCATTTATATTCTAATTTCTACTTCACTTTGATTTCACTAATTTATTTACTTAAGTACCACTCAACATGACACACAGCCGAACCGATAGTTATGAGTCCAGTCACATAGGCCGTGCAGTATTTTGCAGGCCCACACATTTTGTTTACAAAATGTCAGCGGCTTCCTGTATCGAATGATACACCGCGAGATCGGGTTTCGTCAGTTACATCTATCTGGATCTCAGTCACACGAACATAGAGAGTTTAATTTTACGACATATTTTGCTTTTTTTTTTGCGGAATCGTTGTAGATCGTTGTATGATTTTACTTCTGCAATATCGGCAAAAAGCTTGAGAAGAATCAGAGTTCCATAATTATACAACAAACCGACGACGTGCGTCTGCCCGATGACACTTTTGCAAACAATAATGATCTGCAGCTTTCTCGCAACACCCCGTGGCCTTCGATGGTCCATCGACCTGCTACTGAAAGACGAACGCTTTCTTTCCTACGAAATGTATAGAATCGTGCAGGTATCACGTCCAGTTTACCTTACTTCTGTTTCAATTATCTCAGTATCGACGCCTTGGTGTAATTTAAAAAAGTGAAAAATATCACGGAATACAGTAACCAGTACTTGGTCCTTACCTCTGACAGCTTCTGTTCCCTCTCAGGTCGACCTCTGATTTCGTGACTGTATAAGCTATAGTGTAAGATAAATAATAAGTATTCGACAAACAATATGAGGAAGCCCGTCCATTACCAACTACAACCAGGCATGAATACTAGAAATCTGTACAAGTAGGGTGGTGCATCAATGCACAGTGGTAATGGGCATCAATCAACGAATAGCAGTGTTATGCCGCATTTGTCTGTGATTTGAGTTTCGAGTGCGCACTGAACACCAGCTTTGCTGTTGATGTAGATGTTAGATCACGAAGGTCAGGTACCTTCTGTTGTTGTACTTCGTAGCCGAGGTACGGGCACAACAGCAAACTTCTTGGAAGACGCTGTGGTTCCATCTTAGGCTCCATGTTTACCAATGGCATCCTTGTGGTAACACGCATACACGATCTGTTACCCATCAATGAGCGCCTATTTCATATTGGACTTAATGTCACGGATCAGTGTAGTCGCTGTCTCACCATAGACAAACTACGTCGTAGAGTTACCTACCAGTGCTACCTGGCATTGGCTTAAGAAACAATTTGCGTTCGTAATTCGATCCGCTGAGATTGCCTTTTCGGTTGATATCCTATTGCGTTTAGCCTCCTCCTACTTTCCAAAGGCAAAGTCAAATACCATTGCACGGTTCTTGTGCCACTATGGTTATTACAATGTAGATGGAGGGGGTGATAGGGACCCGCTGGCGTTCCATCACTATATGGTCACTGCATGGTAGAAGTGTTTGCGCCTGCCACGATGTCGCGACTTTTCGCCAATACTTAACACCTTGTCAAGGTGTCGGCTGAGTTAACCGATCCTCGTGATCCTACTCCGATTTATTTCAATTTTCTTGAGCAGGAATTTTTAAGGTTTAAAAAATAAAAAAATTAAAATTAAAGATAAAAACAACAGGCTTGTACAAAGTGAAGGATCAGCACAATGAAACGCGGGAAAGAGGCATCGGTGTCAGTCCTCGGAATTCTACCCCTGCCCACCGTGTTTCCGCCCAACCGGAATCTGACAGTGTCCGTTCTACCCTGTCGGTACATATATTTTCTGTATTATTAAAAACCTGTGAAGCTAAGGCTGCTCTGGACAAAACAGTGACCAAGACACCTGGTTCGTGAGCACACATTGCGTGTTCGATTCCTACATGGGTGCAGCACTTTTTTCTTTTTTCTTTTTCCATATGTAACTTTCTCCGTTACAGAACTGCTTGGAATTAAAAAAGAAAAAAGAAAAAGTTGGTAGACCACTTTCCCGCTAAACGCTTAGGTTCCGAATTCGAGTATCGGTCCGGCTCACGGTTTTAATGAAGGTATCGGTTGAGTTAACGGTTCCTTGTGGTTTTCTCGTCGTGGTCCCGTTCACGAAAATTGTTGCGCTGATTATTTCACTTTTGCGACCCTCTTTGTCTTTCTTTCCTTTCTTAATTAATAAAAATAAGAGAAACAAAAATGGAGGAAACGACTGGATGAACTCCGATTATATTTCATTTTATTTGTGTGCCAATTTGCGAGGATTAAAAAAAAAATAAAATTGAGAAAATAAAACTAAAAATGTAATGAAGGCCAGGCTTCGGGACTCGAACCCTGCACATCTTGCCTCCCCGCTGCCTGAAGCTGACTGTCCTTTCTTTCCTTCCTTTACAAGCAGTCTTCTTTATCATAAAAAATACCAAAAGACACGCAAGGGAGATATGAAGTAGCGAGTCCATGGGTGTAGGTTCGCATCTCTTTACATGCTAATATATTTGGGTTCACGGTATATCGCTGCAGTGCGGAATACGGGGGTTCGATTTCCGGTACTACAAAGTATTTCTTCTTCGTGGGACGACCGTTACGGAGTGCACTTGAGCTACTTGAGCAGCTGCTTGAGTAAGAAGTAGCGGCCCCACGATCTGGACACCCCCTGAGCCTTCACGGCCTGAACGAGGAGCTTATACTTCTTAATAAGCTGTCAAATAAGGGAAACAACAAATATGAGACGCAGGAGTGAGAACGGCAGCATTTTATTTTGCTTGTACAAATCTTTCGAGAGAGAATCAGAGGCCATGTCAGTGAACCAACTACGAGTACGGCCCGGCATTACCATCTGCCGAATAGAATAACCGGGTGGTTCCATGTGGTAGAGAAAAACAAAATATCGTAATTATGCGATCGTAAGGTAAAGCGAGTGGTGGAATGGATGGAAGCTCTTTTTAAAGGTAAGATGACGCCTATAATAACGAGGAAGAGCACAACAGTACCAGTGGTGACACTGGTGCACATTACATCATGAAAGTACCCGGTGGTTATAATTAATGTGCGCCTCTTCACGGAGGACCAGTGTGGGCTGCAATTATCATATGGAAGAGAAAATTAGTACATATGCTAATGCATTAACCCTTTCAGGGGAGGTGGTTCCGTTTGAAACCACCTACAGTTTTCTCATTTTTTGGCAAAAGGGCAGTGGCTACATTTGGGACACCATTCAGCAGCCTATTTGGTGCTGTCCTCTAGCGGCTGTCACTAGAACCGCTTCAAAATCTGTAAATATCAGCAAGTAGGGAGGCGAGTTGGACAGCCATTTTTGTACGCTGTGCACGAACGTCTTTGTTTTCAAATTGTGACTGTATTCTTCTGTATTAGGTAACTTTTATGCATGTATTAAATGCAGAATACTCTTCTGTTTACATTAATACTATATGTACTGCAATAATAACCAAAATAATCCATTTATTTCCGTGAATGTTGTGGTGGTTCCATTTGAAACCACTGCTCCTGTAACGGCAGCATTAGTGGGTGTGGCGAATTTCTTTTTTTTTTTCCAGTTTCACGTTATGTATTCTCACAGACTAAAGGATGAGGAAATTCTGGGGCGCCTTTTCGCAGATACTCCTTCAGATCCCGACTCACAGATTGACACTAGCAGTGGCAGTGAAAGTAATGTGCTAGCTGAAGACAGTGATCTGGATTTTGGAACGGTAACACATGTTTTATCTCAAATTATTTCGAAAAGTGAGAGTGATGACCATTTTGACAATGACCGTGATGATAGTTTCAGCACTAATTACGATTTGCCACTGTCTTCCATTGCGAATTTTTCCATGGAGAAAGGATGTCAGTGCAATTTTTCAGAGGAAGCTGGTGTGCGAGGAAAACTTAAAATTGACAGTGAAGGTATGCAACCAGTAGATTTTTTGGTGTCTGTTTCGTGACACTATGTTAGAACACATAGTTTTCGAGTCTAACCTGTAAACAACGCAGAATGGTGGCAATTTCAGACCTCTTTCTAAAGCAGAACTAAAAGTATTTTTGGCTATAAACATTCTAATGGGAATCAAGAAACCTTGTTATTATCGTGATTGCTGGTCATCCCATAAGGAACTTCCGAGATGAGTACATTTTCTCACTAATGTCGGTAAAAAGGTTCAGCTGGCTTTTGGCACATATTGACACCAATGACAACGCTGTTATGCCTTCAAGGGAGGGCAGAAATTATGACAAATTATATAAAATCTGTCCACTAATCAGTGAGATACTGATAAACGTCAAAGAACTCTATGCACCTACTAAGGAGCAAGCTATAGATGAATGCATGGTGAAGTTCAAAGGACGAATCGCATTCAAACAAACAGAATGAGAATTCTGGAAACATCCCCTAGGCTGTGGCTAAGCCATGTCTCCGCAATATCCTTTCTTTCAGGAGTGCTAGTTCTGCAAGGTTCGCAGGAGAGCTTACGTAAAGTTTGGAAGGTAGGAGACGAGGTACTGGCGGAAGTAAAGCTGTGAGGACGGGGCGTGACTCGTGCTTGGGTAGCTCAGTTGGTAGAGCACTTTCCCGTGAAAGGCAAAGGTCCTGAGTTCGAGTCTCGGTCCAGCACTCAGTTTTAATCTGCCAGGAAGTTTCATTGTAGTCATGTTGCTGTCTACAATTGATTCGCCTGTATGTGTTGAAGAAGTCAGCCGTAAAGAAAGGGAGGGAAAAATCACAAAGGTACCTTGCCCAAAAATAGTGAAATCGTATAACGCAAATATGGGACGTGTCGATAAGGCAGATATGATGAACAGTTTTTATGCAACAGACAGGAAATCACGAAGGTCGTGGCTAATAATATTTTGGTATATAGTTGATATTTCTATTGGAAATGCATTTATTCTGTTTCGATTATGTAATCCAACTATGAAGCAAGTGCTAAAGGATTTTCGAAGACGTGTTGCCACAGGCCTGGTAGGCAGTAATGTCTTCAAAGTTAGTCCTGGCCACCCCAGTACACCGTCAGAACCACCTGCAAAAAATTCAAAACTGTTGTTCCCCATGAGAAACGTATATCGGAAGCAAAACATCTGCCAAAACATGGAACCTCAAGGCGCTGTGTGCACTGCAGCACAAAGAAAGAACCCCACAGAAGCAGATGGACATGTAGTCACTGCCAGGTAGCCTTATGCATATCTGCAGGAAGGAATTGCTTTTTACTGTATCATCAAAAGTGATGACATTTAGCGGGCAGTGGCTCCATTTGAAACCACCCTGTATGTGTTCAGTTTACGTATATTTCATTTAATTTATAGATTTTTCTGTCTCACTGTATGAAAATTAATACAATAAAAACATGGAAAAATTAAAAATAATTATTTTTTATTTTGCCCCTGAAAGAGGGTGCAAAAAATAAGTTCCAATATTGGCCACCACCTGCCCAGTGCTCATAGTCAACAAATTATATAAGCGTCAGTTAAGAATAAAATAAACATACTGCCTTTTCGATTTTCTTGCAGACATATGCAGACGTTTCTTTACATCTGTCTTGCATTCGCAGCGGCAGATTTGCACTTGGTGGCCAAAATTAGAAATAATCTTTTTCCAGCGTAAACAGAGTCTGCATTAATGCATTAGAATATCTACGAAGTTTCACTGCCTTACGATAATTACAGCACACACTGGACCTCTGTGAGTAGCCACAGTTTAATTATGACCATCCGATATGCACCGAGATGACAAAAGTCACGGGATAGCGATATGCACGTATACAGACGGCGGTAGTATCGCGTACACGAGGCACAAAAGGCCTGTGCATCGGCGGAGACCGCGCCGGATTAACCGAACGGGCTAGGGCGCTAAACCAAGCCATACTGCACTTGCTAATTCCCATTATGCCCCGCGACCAACCGTGCAGTTGACCGTTCGGAAGATATGACGATTTTATTTTAGATAGTTCAGTATTTACCACCCTGTATATATACGCCTCAAAATCAGAATGAATAAAGCTAAGAAACCGAAGTACTACCATTAAATGATGTTAGTGATTTTCGTATTATTCTTGAAATTTCAAGCTAACCAAGATTGCTAGAAATTCTTTTTGTTACTGTGACCACTTTCGGCAGATCCACGCTGTTATCATCGGATCTTGTACCATTACTAGTTGTACATGCTTGTTATAGTAGAACACTGAAATTCACATAGTGATAATGTGTCAAATAAAACGTCACATTTCATTCTGGAAACATCCCCTAGGCTGTCGCTACGCCATGTCTCGGCAATATCCTTTCTTCCAGGAGTGCTAGTTCTGCACGCCGGCCGGGGTGGCCGAGCGGTTCTAGGCGCTACAGTCCGGAATCGCGCGACCGCTATGGTCGTAGGTTCGAATTCTGCCTCGGACATGGATGTGTGTGGTGTCCTTAGGCTAGTTAGGTGCTAGGGGACTGATGACCTCAGAAGTTAAGTGCCATAGTGCTCAGTGCCATTTTTTTCTAGTTCTGTAAGGTATGCAGGAGAGCTTCTGCGAAGTTTGGAAGGTAGGAGACGAGGTACTGGCGGAATTGAAGCTGTGAGGACAGGTCGTGAGTCGTGCTTGGGTAGCTCAGTTGGTAGAGCACTTGACCGCGAAAAGCAAAGGTCCCGTCTCGGTCCGGCACACAGTTTTAATCCGCCAGGAAGTTTCCGTCACAGGGAAAATCAGCATGTCACAAATAAAATAACACAAAGCAAGTTGTGCTGATATCCCGGCATACACTAACCGCTTGACACCACAATGGCGAGTATGCACTACAAAGGCTAAGTCGCCGATGTGGTGTAAAGCGGTTAGTGTATGCTGGGATATCACAACATTCTGTATGCTTTAATTTATGTTATTTCATTTCTTTTTTGTGGCATGCTGATGTTCCCTACCACGTTTTATTCGACGGAACATCGCTATGTTAACATCAGTGTTGTAACAGGCATGTACAACTAGAAGGGTTACGAGATCCGATGCTAACAGCGTGGATCTGTCGAAAGTGTTCATATGAATAAAATAAAATCGCTAGCAATCTGGGCTAACGTGATACTTCAAGAATAACGTAACTTCCACATCTGAGATCGACTTAATTTCAAGCATATATTCATGATTTTCGATTTACAATTAAATCATGTCACTCACGTTGAAGATTAGGCTATCTCCTTGAAATGTAGCTCACTTTAAAAGCGTCAGCTTTAAAACCCAAAGGAAATTACGTTCAACAATGATGTTAATAATTAAATAACGTCAAGCTAATTCTTTAATGGCACACTCATTCCTTTTATTCATTTATACTGCATTTATGAATCGCAACATAAAAATGTTCGAAGGACAGAGATCTCTAGACCAGTTACAAGTTAGGAACTGCGCACTTTTATGCAGTACAGAAAGCGTCTTACCCATGTCACAGCAGTATTTCACAAACCTCTTACTCGCTCTTCTTACTCATTCGCGCTCGTGCATTAAGTGGCTGCAGTGGGGCGGAGCGTGTGACAAACATCCAGTGCGCACCTAAGTTTATAACCTGCACTCTGTCTGAATTATGGCCCAAATTTAAAAACAGTATAAATTTATGAGGGTGATATCTTGCAAATTTGCTTCTTCTCCAGAATATATGAGGTCAAGATAGTGATGTTTCCTTGTAAGACGCGATAGTAAATGGGATGGTTACGTAAATCATCACTAAGAAAGGCGAATAGAAGACTGGGATTTGTTGGAAGGGGTCTGACAAAATGCAGTGCATCTGTAAAGAAAATCTCCTGCAAGACATGTCCAGTATAAGTAGACTTGGCAACAGACATTGAGCCTTTTCAGAGACGAGCTGTTACGATCGTAACAGATCGGGCAGAGCCATTATGTAAGTGTAACGGAAGTGTTCTGGGAAGTTAAATTGAAATCCTTAGAAGAAGAAGACGTAGTTCTCGTGAAACCTTGTTGGATATTCTGAGAACTTTTATTCGAAGATGACTGTGACTATCAAGCTGATACCTTACGTGGGGGCAATGAGTGTTTAGGAGACTTACAGTGGCACATAGTCGTTTCTCTCTCTTAATACAGAAATGAAAGAGACAGGAAACAGGTACTGTTGTTACGAAGTACACTTCGCCATGAGCTGTACAGTGGCTTGCGAAGTGTATATGTTATCCGCGAAAGAATCGTATTGAGGGATATGACAGGAAGGACAAGTCTTAGGAAAAAATCCTAGTAACATTGGCTCTAAAACGCATATTAAGCACTTCTTTATCTTCGGTACTGTGAAATGAATCTCTTCCACTGCAAGCTCTTAACTATCCTTATTTTGAGAGGTGAGAGTATGGGCCAAAACAACGAAAAAGTCCAGTAAACACGGCCTCAAGTGCATGTCCTAAGATCTATAAGCACCTGCTCATCGTCTACCGAATTACTGATCTTAGTTCTAAAGAAATGGATCATGCAGCCCACGTTTACTAGACAATTTACTTTGGTTTCGGTCCACATTACTAATATATGGAAAACAAAGATCTTGCAGCATAAGAGATTTGATCACAGAATTGAAGACGATGCAGTGCCCATTTCTCGCAAGGTAAGCATTTCAGAGCCCATGTTTAGTGGACTTTTTCATTCTAATGATCGTTCCTGTCGTATCCCTGAAATACTTACCATTCCTCCTTGGAGACCCTGTGTACATTATCTGACCAAAAGCATCCAGTCACCCGTATATGATGACGAAGTGACCACTGAATGTGCCTCGAGGCGGGGATGAGGAGTACTCTGTACAATAATTTGTGTAATAATTTATTACGTCGTCATCGTTTGAATGTATATAAAATATTCACATTAGCGGATTCAGCAAGTGAATATTTTACGTATACTTAATCTATCGTGATGTAATAAATAATTATACAAACATTTGCAGAAGTTGCAGTCTTCCAGTTGGCAAAATGACAGTTAAAAAAATGCATTACGTATCCACAATTTTTGAGGAAAAATCATAAGTAATAAATGTATCTTTAGGTAGGGAACACAGTAAGTGGAATCGTATATTTGTTCCCTATCGAGTCGTAAATTGGTGTCCAACTTCACTGCCAATGTATGTTTACAGCTGGTTAATGCGTGGTGCATAGAACAATCTCAAATTTGACTACACAGTATCGTGACGTTACGGGGACGGACTGCTGGTGTGGTCAGCTATAAGCTCCGATGGACGTATATGATACTTTCTTTTCCCTTTATTTTCTTTTCTTTTCCTATAGTCCAGTCTCATTGAGTATTTACTCCCGTTTACGGTGAAAATAGGTAGCTCCAAGCAGCTTAATTGTGGGACAATGTGAAGATTTCACTCGAATTCCATCACCAGTCAGCCATAGAGATTTTAATCCCATTGAAAGTGTTTGGGATTCGCTGGGCTATTACCTCTCAAGCTATTCAAGGATGGGGATTGCTCTCATTGATGGGTCTGTAAATGTTCATCACAAATTCATCAGATATGTCGTGCCACTCTGGAACGTAAAAGCTGAGGCTGCTCGCAGTGGACACAAGAGGTATTAGAGGACGGTATTGACGGACGCTTCACCGTTTCTAAGCTGTTCGCCTAGCGCAAAAATATTCGTCTCGTATCATTAATCGTAGAGACAAATTAGAAACGCTTACAGACACTATAAACATGTAATGTGCCGAACCTGTGGCCATGTATCCAATTTTGGCAAGTTAATTTGACGAAACGTTAGCAGCTCACAAATTACAAGTTGTAAGCCAACAATTTACCAGTTAACTGGAATGTCAAACCCCATATTGGCCTCACTTCACCATTTAGCAAAGCTGTTGGATGACTTGCACCGCGTCACGTAATTTGCTCTTTCAATGATAGTTCGAAAACTAAGAATTTTACACAGATGTCCCTCTAGTATTTGTTGCTTGCTTTGTACTCGTGAATCCATATCTTTGATATTTCCTGTATAATGTCACAGACATGCTTCGTCGTTCTTTTCCAAATAGTTTACCATTTAGCAAAGCTGTTGGATGACTTGCACCGCGTCACGTAATTTGCTCTTTCAATGATAGTTCGAAAACTAAGAATTTTACACAGATGTCCCTCTAGTATTTGTTGCTTGCTTTGTACTCGTGAATCCATATCTTTGATATTTCCTGTATAATGTCACAGACATGCTTCGTCGTTCTTTTCCAAATAGTTTACCATTTAGCAAAGCTGTTGGATGACTTGCACCGCGTCAATTAATTTGCTCTTTCAATGATAGTTCGAAAACTAAGAATTTTACACAGATGTCCCTCTAGTATTTGTTGCTTGCTTTGTACTCGTGAATCCATATCTTTGATATTTCCTGTATAATGTCACAGACATGCTTCGTCGTTCTTTTCCAAATAGTTTACAAAAGCATTTTTTGTTTAAATATCTTTATCACCAACATATTTTTGGTATCACTTTTACATACAGTAATCTTTCATAAATATTTCAATTAACCGTTTAATCATATTTCTATTATTTGGAAACCGCAACAATACCAATATCAAGTTTTGGAGAACTCTTTGACTTCCAGTTGTGTAATTCAGTTTTTGATCTGTAAAGCTTTTCTTAAAGCAAGTGGAACATCATCATCAGTTTCGTAGTGAAGCCCTTCTTCTCAGTCGATATAAATCGACGTTAATAACATAATGATGTTTCCTCATAAAACGACAGAACGGAGTGTGCACTACTACTACAATGAGTTATTCCATACATCTCGGCCGGCACAGATAACTTTTTCTCCGCAAGAAAAATAACAAAAGTATCACGCAAATGATATTTATCTACTAGAGGAGGATTAACCAGCATGACGGTCTCTTTTGTGACTTTATTCATTACGAAGACATACATGTCTGTTTTAAATAGCACCCCACATTTTTTGTTCGGTAATCCACTACATCTTCTCAGGATCTGTACAGAAACGTACCATATTTTCTGTCACCCCGACATTCAACTAAATAAGAAATACAACGGAAAACAGCCAAAGTCGAAAATTTCACTTTTATTTACTTCATGACCAGTTTCGGGTCGGGATCCAATTTCAGATCCTCCAGATAATCAAAATCGTATTTCCCAAAATATGAGAACCATTTCAATATAACAAACATCCAAGTTTAAAAAAGTGAAAATAAACAGTTACAGAACGTACAATACTTTGCTACATATGTATGTTTGTCATCTTAACATGTATCTTATATTTTGGGAAATACTATGTGGATGATTCGAAAATGAGTCCCGACCCGACACTATTCGTTAAGTAAATAAAACTGAAATTTGTAACTTTTGATATTTTTCCGTTGTATTGATTAACACAAGTTGCTGCTCTGCAATTACTCCAGCATGCTGAAAGTTCGCTAACAAATAATTGAAACGCGGATCTTTCATACCACTAGCACCAAAAGCAATTGTAGTCACAGACGCGGGTAGAACATTCCAAGGCGCTCATGGTGATGATCATTGACAGCGATACATTGGGACATGTGTTGACTGTGAGAATTCGTGGCTGCTTCCACTGGTGCCTTCTGAAGAGAATTAAGTGCAAGCACAATACGTTCCTGGCTTTTCTCTGGAATTGTCGGAATATTGCGATAGACGATGTTCTATGGAGTAGTTGTAATATCGAGGTAGACAGTCTTTTATGCATTCTGTATTAAAGAAGTTCACAGGCGTCAGAATTCCAAGAAGGCCTATCCACTGTTCCTCCACGACCAATCCGTCGAGCAAGATACCTTCGGTTCAGAATTCGACATGGACGTGAGGCATTATGTGTTGCACATCCATAATGTTGGTAACGGTAAGCAGTTCGGTTCTCAGCGGCGCTTCACCCAGAAGATGAGGAAGAATTCTTGTGAGAAAGTTCACACGTGCCCTGCCATATAGGTTACCACTGATGAAACAAGGGCCATGTTTAAGCACCTAGCATTCCACGCAAGACGTACTAACTCTCCACTGACGCTCATGTTCCACTTGTCTACCCAATCGTGGAATTACGATTTTTTGTATTTACCTGCCCTTTGTTTGAAATGGAACATTCATTAGTAAAAGAACATTGGAGACATTTTTCTGGTTGTAGGAAACCTGCTTCATTTAGCACTGACACATCCCTACACGATTCTAGAAATCATTTCTATACAATTATTAGTCTAAGTGCACATGATAAGTCTGGAACTGATGACGTGTCAGAATACTACGTACACTAGTTTTGGGAATGTCAATCTCCCGTTCAAACTGTCGTCTGTTCGCATGTGAATTAATTGCATCAAAAGCGAGAACAGTAATTTCGACGGCTTCTTCTGTGCGAATTCTACGAGTACTGCGTTGCCTTGGATTGTAGCTTACCGTTTCCTGAAACGTCACCACAAGACAAGAAAAAATTTGTTGCGAAGACAAGGACTTACAAAGATACCGCTCTCTGTAGAGTTCCTCTGCGGGCTTAGCATTTCGCTTACATTCAACCATAATAAAAGATAAGTAGTGATGGTGGAGTTTTTAATCTAGAACTGTTTTTACTGTACGTAAATTGGAGTTTAAAAGCATTACAAATGTGTACTACATGTACCTATAAGGTAATTAAGAAGATGATATTGCAATTACTGTTCTCATTACGAAGGTACCCCATAGATGAGTGAAATTTCTACCTTCTCTTCATTGGTGTGCATTGTACTCACACCATCCTTCATGGAGACGGTTCATTGAATTGGCATCATACATTTTTCTTGTGCTTCCATTTGTTTACTGCCAGCTCCAGCAAGTGAACACTGGATACCTGCACCCTATGTTAGGACAGGGCAGTCTAAGTCAGTTTATTATTAAATTTCTAAAAAACGTCATATTCACGTGAATGCTATTGTGATACGATGTTGATCAGGTGTTGAGCATAGAAAGAGAATTACGAAGTAAATTATATAGGACGCTATTTTAAAAAGTCGCACTGATATTCGTATATTCGTAACGAAGGAAGTTATATCAATGGCGGCAATCTTTTTAGTTAATGTCCCCTTCTAGCTAAGCATTTGCTTGATATATTATTGCCTTTCCTTCGTCCGCACCTCGTGGTCGTGCGGTAGCGTTCTCGCTTCCCACGCTCGGGTTCCCGGGTTCGATTCCCGGCGGGGTCAGGGATTTTCTCTGCCTCGTGATGACTGGGTGTTGTGTGATGTCCTTAGGTTAGTTAGGTTTAAGTAGTTCTAAGTTCTAGGGGACCGATGACCATAGATGTTAAGTCCCATAGTCCTCAGAGCCATTTGGACCTTTCCTTCAGGGCAAAAAGTTATTTGGTGTGATGATGGTACATCGTATACTCTGTATATTTCGCATATATCTCAGTTTTTATTGCTTGGTAGTCATATGCCTTGCACGACCAAGTCCGGAAAGAGCCGATAAACTAATCTGTTAATATCACTCACTGGCACTGCGTTCTTATATTTGTAGCCGAAGCTGATATTAGAAACGAAAGGGAATGTCGCATTTCAAATACTGTGAGTATGATACTAGTGTCAGTACTATTCGATTACTTTTACGTGTCATCCGCTTCCTCCCCCGTCCACAAGCCCACGTTTGAATTTTCATCGTGGCTTGAGAAGAGAGGAGGGACGTATTACATTAGGAAAGAGAAATGGGAGAACGTAGAGAGAGAGAGAGAGAGAGAGAGAGAGAGAGAGAGAGAGCTTTTTTTAATTTGCCGCTCACCCCATCTAAGTTTTTTTTAAATCTCCTTCCAATTTTTCAAGTTTCATGGCTTGTGACGTCTTTAAGTGGTATAAAGACTTGTTACCAGAATGTGACGAGCATAACATTGAGGACAAGGGTTCCGCCACACTTCCTGCATTCCGACTGAAAATGTGTGTTGACGGATATAATCCTGTGGCTAAAGAGTAAAATGTGAGGTTGTTGGAATAATGGTGACGTGATTGTCAGTTGCGAGGATTCCCAGATGACAGCAGTGAGCGGAATAGACCTTGATGTTAAAAAATGAAAGGAAAGCAATGTGTTTTTGTAGTTCCGTGCGTAGCCTTTACAGGATCACTTTGTTGTCTGTCTGTCCGTCTGTAAAGACCCCTTTTTCACAGGAATGGGTTCAGGTATCAAGTTGAAATTCATGTGAAATACTAAGATCTACGGTCCTTTAACGGTGGAAAATATTGGAGCTTTTATGTCAATGCAATCAAAGCATACGGTTATTTATATCCCATATTGTCACATTCGCAAACTCACTTATTAAAATTTATGCAGTACTGTCCGTTAACCCAGAATCACGAAATTTGGCAGGAGGCAAAGTTTCACAGTACAAGTAACGGAAAAAATTCGGAAAGTTGCTGATATGTAATTATATCGCACAAGCATATCTTTTTGCCATTCTTGCCCATCTGTCTTTCTGTTCGTCCGAAGACCCCTTTCCTCAGAAAATGACACAGATATCAAATTGAAATTTATGTCAAATACTAAGGTCTACACTTCATCGTTAATACTCACTAACTAATTTATGTCAAATACTAAGGTCTACACTTCATCGTTAATACTCGCTAACTCACACATGGAAACTTGTAGATGACCTGTCTATACCCATAACTAATTTTGTAGAAAATCCTGAAAGGGCTAGTTCTACTCGAACTTATTTATTTATTTATTTATTTATTTGGTATGTTAAAATTTATATCTTGATGGAAATGAGCAAAATGAATTTTGTTTTTAACAAAGATTTGGGTACCCTAATGAAACGCATATTTTATAGAAAGTGATGTATAATTGTGTACAAAAAATGCAATAGGATGTGAGTGCCACAAATAAAAATTTTCAATACTCAAATAAATGTGTATTATATATTGGATGATTATATTAATTTTCTCAAAAAAATGTGTATATCAAAATACCTCTTCAAAACATAAAAACAGTTTTTTTTATGAATAAATATAAAGGGAACAAAACTATATGGAAAAAGGGGTAAATGCCAACCTTTCATTTCCTGGAAAAAGCTGTAAGTGCCTTACTAAGTTTATGAAAATGATGTAAGTCAAGGGTTTATGTCAAAAAAGATGGTAAGTCCATTGTTTTGGGAACGTTTAATAACTTTACATATAATTTTACTCTTTCAATGCTAGGCTAATATGAAAAAGGTATAAAATAATATTTTGGATGGTTTTTTGAAGCGAAGTTTTTTGTCTTCAGTTTATTCCGCTTCTTCTTTCATCAATAAGTATAAGCCACCTGAAAACCAAAAACTGAATCAGATGTCTAAATTTATTTTGGATGCCTCAGCTATATACATAATATTTTGACTTTTTACTCCCTTTCGAAATTCTTTCTGATACAGTTGATCGTTTTTGACTAAATCAATTTTATTTTAAAAACATAGATACATACGAGAAATCAAAACGAAAAGTTATCTACATTTAGTAATCGAAATAAACTTACAGTACTGTACTTCTTGCCTCCAAGCAGTCCTATTCCTCATCTTCTTCCTACACCTCCATGTTGCAGGCCTCTTCATCTTTGTTCTCCAACAGGGCTCTGTAGCAGTCCTTGTCTTCCTCTTTCTTTATATAATCAATCGTTGCCAAAAGATCATTCTTCTTTTCTTGTGAGATTTTGGATTTCAACAGTATTTTTGGCAAGTAATGCATATCCAGTAGATTGCCGAGATTAGCATCTTACTTTAAGACATCAACTTTTTTCCAAGTTACCATAACATCACCTTCAAGACCCAAAACTGATGCCACTTTCACTGTGGTAGGATTCTTGTGGAAAATGCACAAGTGGGAAATTTTACTTATAGCCAGGTCTTTTGTATTTAGGTAGTCTTTAGCATGGCCTTTAACATCTATCAAGTCATCAGTATTAATAGATACTACAGTAAAATGTGTTGTCAATTTTGCACTTGAAATTAACGTTTCAAGATCTTTAGGTGTTACTGCATTCGCAGATTTGCATTTTTTCTCAATCACCCTAAAATCACGGTCACAGCTCATGTAGCTGTGTCCACTTACAAGATATTTCACATCAATTAAACGGTAAATTCCTTTGTTGACTAAATAAATAATACACATTAACTTCATCTGGTTTTAGTTTTGTGCTCCGCAATTATCGCACCATAATATGAGCCTTTTATGAGGAAAATGGCCTCCAGTAGAAGCAACTTTGGACAAACAAGAAGCTATTTCGTTAGCACCACGGCCTCCAGTCCCTTCATGCCACATACACATAAAAGCAGAGCCACTGTCACCAACATGTATTCCTAGATTGTAGCAAGATAGCTGTCTTCAATAAAACGTAGGTCTATGTGTAAGCATTGGAACAAACATAACTTGTTGTACGTCCATGCATGAGATTGTGTAAGTAGCCACCGGAAACTGTGAAGATGAGGAAGTACAAGTCCGCCTACTCTCTGTTGCACTTTCGGACGTCCCATGACGTCTGGGACCAATAGGTAACATTTGAATATGATTCAACAAATATGTTTCTTGGCTTTCTTCATCAACTTTATAAACCTACAAAAACAATAGCTGTCCTTGTTCACTGCTTAGGTTTTTACACATGTACATACAGGAAGAGCACGCCTGTTCTGATGGCGGTTGTTTTGCGGGTATCTCTTTCCCACGTCTGTTAATGTACGGCTGGACATTCTCTCTTGCTTCACGTCTCTTGCGAACAATCACCTTCTTCCTAATAGGCTTTTCCATTTTCTGGTTGGTACGTTAAACACACAACCGAAGAACACTCTAAAGCACACACGTGAAACGACCGAAATCACTGCCATGCAAATGTACTGTCACCAATCAAAGCAACTGTGTAGCTGAGGCACATACAACATGGTGGTGGCACTTACATCCCTTCCCATCTCAGCCCCACTGGTGCATGCACAGTGCTGTTATCTTCGAAATGCTCTTGAAGCTAGTAGGAATTTTATTCGCACTTGCGACCTTTCTCGTTTCATTACGCTTGGCTTATACAGTCCTTTTTACTATAAAAGTATTTTTTTTAATTTTTGGCACTTACATCCTATTCTATTTTTTCTACTCAGTTTAAAGAAAATGTGACAAGGTTGTCACCACATATCCTTACTCAGCTACTTTTAATTTAAATTCATTTCATTGATTTTTTTATAGTTACTATTATGCAGTTCCTTAAAACATTAGCACCAATCAAAAGTAAAATACGAAAATAAAACGCTGAAATATGCTTGCCTATCTTTTTTCAGGCAATAATGAAAAAGATTGGTAGATGCAAACAGGTAAGCATGTATGAGTAAATTGCACTAATCAAGTTTCATCATATAATTGTAAATAAAAATGTAAACAATTTTTATTACAAATACTATGGCTAGGGACTTACGTTTGTCATGACTTTAAGTTTCAGTGATTGAACATGAGAGTGTGGCATGATGGAGAAACACAGAAGGTACAAACCTATATGATAGCAAAAGAACTGAAATGAATACTGCATATGAGACAGTCGCCAAGTAAATGACAATGCACATGTTCATTGTTTCAGGTAATAATGAAAGATAAATCTGCTGTACCACAAAGAATCTGTTCTGGAGTAAACAATGTTAACAGTAGCAGATATAATTCAAAAAAATTAGATGATAATAATACTAATAATAATTGTATAAATAGTAGTGGTGTTTAAAAGGTCAAAAAATTGCAACCTAACAAAAAAGAAACTGATTTGGAGCAACAACAACAACAACAACAGTAACAATAATATGTTTAAATTCTTGCATTTGAATTCTACTGCCAGTGTTTTGTATTTTGGAGCATACAGTAATGTCAGCTATATAAATATACAATATTTTGATGATATAACAAGTAACATTCACTTATCTCTCCAATTTTACATATTCTGTTAATGAAATACAGTTCATAAATAAATCAACAGTCTTCAGAAGAAGGGTTCTATCTGAAATCTTAATTATTGTTATAGGAAGCAATGAGTCACAAGGCCTCCTCTGTGTGGGGTATCACCGGCCGGAGTGGCCGTGCGGTTCTACATGCTACGGTCTGGAGCCGAGCGACCGCTACGGTCGCAGTTTCGAATCCTGCCTCGGGCATGGATGTGTGTGAGTTCTTAGGTTAGTTAGGTTTAATTAGTTCTAAGTTCTAGGCGATTCATGACCTCAGAAGTTAAGTCGCATAGTGCTCAGAGCCATTTGAATCATTTCATGTGTGGGGTATCAATTTATCCTTTCAATATTGTTATTCCATCCTGGAATTTCTATTATCTGAAAAAATAAATCAACACTTTAAAAACTGATTTATAACTTCATTGTTATAGCAGCAATTTAGTTTACTGTAAAATTTAAAATATAGTGAGTTCAAATGCTAATGTTTATTCAAAATGTGATCCATCAGAAGCTAAAATACTGAAAACAAATTCTAAGTGACAGCGTTATCATCCCTGTTTGTAACCTATAAAATTTCATTAACCTGCATAGTTGTCCAATAACCAAGGACCGTCACTGGTTTTAAATAACCATTCATGTGGCATTATCAATATTCTAGCAACAGGGTTACATGAAGCTTCCTGGCAACAGGGTTACATGAAGCTTCCTGGCAGATTAAAACTGTGTGCCAGACCGAGACTCGAACTCGGGACCTTTGCCTTTCGCGGGCAAGTGCTCTACCAACTGAGCTACCCAAGCACGACTCACGCCCCGTCCTCACAGCTTTACTTCCGCCAGTACCCCGCCTCCTACCTTCCAAACTTTACAGAAGCTGTCCTGCGAACCTCGAGTCTCGGTCCGGCACACAGTTTTAATCTGCCAGGAAGTTTCGTATCAGCGCACACTCCGCTACAGAGTGAAAATGTCATTCTGGAAACACTCCCCAGGCTGTGGCTAAGCCATGTCTCCGCAATATCCTTTCTTTCAGGATTGCTAGTTCTGCAAGGTTCACAGGAGAGCTTCTGTAAAGTTTGGAAGGTAGGAGGCGAGGTACTGGCGGAAGTAAAGCTGTGAGGACGGGGCGTGAGTCGTGCTTGGGTAGCTCAGTTGGTAGAGCACTTGCCCGTGAAAGGCAAAGTTCCCGAGTTCGAGTCTCGGTCCGGCACACAGTTTTAATCTGCCAGGAAGTTTGGTATCAGCGCACACTCCGCTGCAGAGTGAAAAATGTCATTCTGGAAACAGGGTTAGATAACAATGATTTGTAGCATTAAGGCATATGGAATTTACATATACTGTGTTATACCGATGTCCAATATAGTGGATCATATTGCAATTGAGGCTTTTTACTTTTTCTTAAATTACTCATTGTATTTCTGGGCGGAATAGTTCATTTGGAATCTCATGCCATTAACACTTGTGCCCTTTTCTGTACTATACATAGAACATTAAATTCTTGAACCACTTTAATTTTGTCATCGATGAAAACATTAGCATCATCTGTTAACGATGCGAAAGTTATATCGTAAATTTGGTTTTTTGATAAAATTTGGAAAGGTCTGACCTTTTCCTTGTTGTCGAAAGTAGTAGTGCAATCGCAGCCTATAAATGTGTGAAATGCTGCTAGACTTAGACATAATGAGGATCTCAACTTTTCTGCAATTCATGTAGAGGTCATTAACTTTTTTTCTTAGTTGCTGAACATGCCAACCAAATTTCAGAATCAGATCTTTATGCACATTCACCAACAAAATGAGAACAACAGTAGTGGAAGATTTTACTAAAATCCTTTAAGTTGGTATGTCTTTGCGAACATGAAATATTATTCACATATCTGTTTCTGGATGTTAACATTCAAAATCAATTTCTTCACCTTTTACTACTTGATTTTTCTATAAAATTTGTTTACTATTTCAATGACGATTTGTGTCAGCTGAAAGATGTGGACTTGAGATTTCGATGTCTTGTTTATGTTGCTTTGTCTGCTATAAATATTTCATCAGTGCATGATAAAAGAGGAGACTGTATTCATGCTAGTGGAAACGTCAGACAGTGTTCTGCATCTATTTCTTTTTCATGGCTAGTAGCAAGTAGCCAACCAAAGATACTCCCTTCTTACCGTCATTTACCCGAAATTTTGAAGTAAACTGTAATGAGAAATTAAGAATTATTTTGTTTTGTGTTATCGGTTTTCAGATCTTCTGGTAACAGAATAGCATTCACAAATAAGTTAACTTTTGTTGATTTTCCATTGACTTCATAGTAAGCAAGAAATAAGTAACATATGAATATGCTGTTACAGCAGCAGGTATGTTGAGTAAAACATTTTTATCGATACTATCATCAAATGGTTTGACAGTATATTTGTTCATTTTGATAAAATTTTAAAAGACTTGCTTAACCTTTCTTTATTCTGCTTTTTGGCAAAGAATGTATGTATCAATTGTTGTGATCATATAAGAAACAGCATCTTTTTGGTTGGTTTGCGGGATTGAATGGAACAGACTGCTAGGGCCATTGGTCCCTCAACATCTTTTTATTAGAAGCCTTCAACAAAGTACACGAGTGATGGTTGAAACCTGCATGGTGTGTTTTTGAACAATGAATACCTCATTGGTGTCAGATGCAACACTGAAGCTTTATTCGTCCTGCACTTGTGAGGTAGCTCCAGCTTGGGAACTAGACTGCCGTCATAGCTGCTGTAGAAACGAAATAGTAAAAATCCTAAGATTAGCCTACTTTTGCTGTATCTGCCCTATACCATTGTGTTTGCAATAAAATCTATATTTTTATGTCTGTTTATATGGGGAAACTTGACTCAGTCGTACATGCTTACCTGTTTACATTTGGCCACCTTTCATTATTCCTTGAGACATGTAGGCAGTTTTATTTACATCTTTACTCATGATTGGTGTTGAATTCCTTAAGAAACTATATAACAGTAGCAATCAAATAAATTAATTTTTATAGTTTTTAATTAGAAATAGCTGTTGAGGGATACTGGGCAGCGACCCTAGCATATTTTGTTGATTATATATTATAGTGAATAAAATGTGCATTTTTATTAAGAAACTCATTGAGGGAAAGCCGATTTGATTCTGGATTTTAGACAATATTGCTCTTGTAAGTCATTCACCACCGACCACCATTCTCTATCAACCAATCTAATGATCATTGACTACCACCATAATATTGACTACTGCTCATTATTGACCGATCATGAGTATCACTGACAACTGATAATCATCATTAACCATTCATCAACGCTGACTGCTGACCATCATTGGCCATTGACCAACATTGACCACCAATCATCATCAGGAACCACTAACCCATGTTGCAGCAATGAAGCAACAACTCTAACAATTAATCCTCATTTTTGAGATCTAGTAGCTGATACCCCATTAGCTAATATCTCTCCCAGTACCTGAAACACTCAGTAGCTGTTACCTCCCCAGTAGGTGACACCCCAGTAAATGACACCCAGTAACTGACATCCACTGCAGGACACGCTGCTTTCAATAAATTGTGCAGTATTTCCTCTCTCTTTAATGCTTCCTTAAATGCGCCACCAGCATTATGACACATATTACAAATGAAATACAGTTTTCCAATGTGTAACAGCAGAAGGTAACAATATTTTGTGAGCCTCGTCAGGTTAGTTTTACCACATAGTTGTCTTAGACCTAACTTCTAATGTCAGCTGTTAATTTACGATATTATCTGTAACTATTTAAGCACGAGAATAGCAATGGAGTACTTAATTTGGAGTTGACAGTCACGTTCTAGGAACTAATCTGACGAATATATGCGTATGTGGAAAATAAGAGTCGATATTTAATGTAAACATTGCACTATTTTGCAGTGCAGACGTAGATTTCAATACATTTTAGAATTGGAAAAAACATTGGAACACTTGAAAAGCATAAAGGATGAGAGAAACAATTTGTGCCTTAAATCAAGCTTTGTACTTAGATCGAACTGAATGTTTCACCAGTGCGGCCTTTTGTTGACAAAGATAAGCAACAGGAGCTTAACTACAGTTAGTGTTATTTTAGATTTTTGAAGTTTTGCAAAATAGTGTTTAAAGTAGAACTCACATTTGGCTACTTCATATTACTAATCCGCTAACTGCACTGCATAAGCAAACATCGCATTTTAAATATTTATAGAGACCATGATCTTTAGCTCGTTCCAATATCCCATAGCGGATGGTACGCAGCTTTCAGTGAAATTTAGTGATGTGACTGGTGCGCCAGTCCATGAAAGATTTTCTGTAATTGATGGTTTTACGCAATTGAGGTATGTCTTAAGTGTGTGATATATATTTTGCTAAATATTTCAGTTTGTTTGGATACTTTTTAGCACATCCCAGATGGGGCTAAAGCGTAATTGGCTCTTTCATTTTAATGATGGCTGAAATCCTAGTCTCTGATTGGAGATGATGAGTTGGTGTATTATGCATTGTGTGTGTGTGTGTGTGTGTGTGTGTGTGTGTGTGTGTGTGTGTGTGTGTGTGTGTGTGTGAATTTACCAGCCACTGCCATCTTTCATTATTTTTTTATAATTTCCTGCCAACTTCCCACAATAGTCTCTTGATAACCTCATCAAAAAAGGGTGCCTTTTGTGACCTCTTAATTACAATTACAGCATCGAAAAGGGAGCATGGGTTAATGATGCCACTGAGAAGTGAATGGCCTAGGTCAAGGTCAGTTAGCTTATTCAAGGTCAATGACGTAGGTCATATGACGACACAAATGTTAACCAAGTTAGTTGTAATCGTCATAGCCATACTACTGTCATCAATGAAACAACACTTCGTGTCATTTTGATAAAATTACAATTTTGTACTGAAGGACTACTTTTATTCCATATTTTTCTCGAGATTAGCATCCACCATTCTAAAAGGAGCCACGATGTGAGCTACCTGCAACGAGACAGCCGCAGTGGCGTGAGATATTCTCCTTTCCAACTTGAATCGTTGTACGCTTTCGTTTGCCTTGACCTTTAAAAGAAGCAATCTGAAGTCAAAGTTGTACAAACAACAACTATCCGCTGCGCAGCTGCTTCCTGACAACCACTGGCCTTTCAGAGCGTGGCCTCTTTTGGAGCTCCAACAGCCGCGGTATCCGGGGTGCCGGCGCTTGCAGAGCAGAGGTTCTGTGCCGGCCATTCACGGGGCCGGACAACTCGCTACCTTCAGATCCCCGCTTTCATGCCGCGGATGAAGTGCACGGCTCCTGAATAGCCGCGGTGCGCGGCTTTCCGAGGGCAGCCGGCGATTCACCTCGTCTGCAAAAGAGCACCGCCGTACACAGCAGGTGAAGGCCACGGAGCTGATCAACAGCTGCCTGCAGCGACGAGGCGCAGCAGCAAGCGGCTCTCTGATCGTGCATAAAGGTGTGACAAATGAACAGCCGCTGCAACTGCAGTCGACAACATAAACACTGGTGACATGGTCTAAAAAGCTCGTGTACTTTCAGTGTTGTACACTGGTGGTGTTAAATGCAGCGCGTACTGTTAACGGCGGCAGCACCACGTGTAACACAAGTTTCGCAGTATATTTGTACTCTTCTTACTGCAACAGTCTTGCTTGTAGACCTTTACCATCCTCAGTGGTTGCCTATAATTATCACACATTGTTTTATAGATGCAATGTACACTTACACTTGTGTGTGTCTGTGAAACGCCAATACGAGGTCATAACAACAAAAATCCGGAGCATTCGTAAATTCGCGCCAGTAGTGTGGTGGAGTGAAATGCGGTTGGCATCGTCTACTTTTAATGTGTAAGTACTTGAGGTATCACTGTTCTATGTCCGTTAGTTACTGTTCAGTGATGCGTTGCGTAGAACGTTGTGTCACACATGTTGCGAATTTCGAGATGGAGTTAGAGGAGCAATGCGACAGCATTAAATTTTGCGGGAAACTTGGACACGAAATGATGCAGGAAGCCTACGGTGATGAGTGCTTACGCCTTAATAAGTGTTACGAATGGTTCACATGGTTTAAAAATGGCCTGACGGAAGTTAAAGCTGACACTCGTTCAGGGCTCCCTTCGCGTCTACCGACGGCGCTCATGTCAGGAACTTCAACGAAACTGTGCGTACCAATATAAGACAGACGACAGGAGGGATTTCATAATATAACATTTCAGGTGGACCATGTCAAGAAATCGTAACACAGCACCTTGGAATGCATCGTATTGCCACCAAGTTAGTCCCAGGCTCATGAGTCACGAGCAGAAAGACCTTCGCCTCGAAATCTGTCAGGAGTTTTTGGATCACGCAATGAAAACAAGATGTTCCTTAAGTGAAATATGACTGCAGATGAGACGTGGGTCTACGGTTATTATCTTGAGACTAAGGTTCAGTCTTCACAAGGGATCAGCAAAAAGCATGTCAGGTCAAATTTCGAAGCCATGGTGTTAGTTTTCTTTCACTTTGAAGGGTAGTTCATCATTAATTCGTGACACAAGCATAAACAGTTAATCGATAGTACTATCTGGACATGTTGCGAAACTTGCAGAAAAATGTGAGGAGGATTCGTTTTCGGCCCTGCCTAAAGGATGATGCGTTCTCCGAATGCTATACAGAGGTTCAAGCAAAATAACATTACTAGTTTCTATTACAAATAAGAAAATTGACAATACTTACCTTGTATTTACAACATGTTGTCGCAAGCGATGGAAGACATGCAATATAAATTACAGTATTTTTTGTTTTTAAAATTCAGTCTTAATCGCACCACGTATGTTACAAGAACATAGGTGACCGGTTTCGGTTATATCACATGACCATCATCAGACCCATGGCATCCTTTGAAGATGGAGCTGACATCACAGCAGCTGAGAAGAGAGCTCCACCTACCATCTTCGAAGGGTGCCATGGATCTGATGATGGTCATGTGATATAACCGAAACCGGTCACCTATGTTCTTGTAACATATGAGGTGTGATTAAGACTGAATTTTAAAAACAAACAAATTTTAAAAGTTTTAATCACTGTTCCAAAAATGTTTATTAAAATTGTAGAAATTTGAGTCCTTTGCTATATGCAATGTTGATGCAAGTTTCTGGATCACTAATAACTGCTATCGTTGCGTTCTCTGCAGCGCCACACCTAGTCCTGTGCGAATGAAACTTCCCATTTGAAAATTAAGAGTGACAGTGCTGGAAAAACTCTTACGTTATTTGGTACAGAAACAGCTGAGTAAAACTCAACGCACTCAGACAGTTTTCTCTTTACTTATTCTGATCATCACTTAACTTGAAAGGTCTCTGTTGGATTCCTTTCATGTTAATTTCTTAAAACTGTTGTCATTTACGGCATACATTCCACTTCTAAATTTACTGTGGTGTTTCTGACTATCTAGGAGGAGACTAAGCAGTGGAACGTGTTAATTTTACACATAAACAAGAACTATCTGTCGCACTACTACACTTTAAAACACAGTATAATTTATGTCACACAGTCTCATACAGAAACAACATCCGCTTTCTTTTATATACCGTATATTATAAGATACTGTCATGCCCCTTCCCTTCTGTGTGAAAGGATGAATGAACAAATGTGTTTCTAGTTGCATGCTCGGTGGTAGCATACAAGCATGTCTGCTAGAGAACAGTAGGACCAACGTCGCAACAGGTAGCTACGCTTTCTAAAAGCAAAGAGGTTTCTATTCTTGGTATGGTCCTGTCCGTCCCTTGTCATGTTGGTATAGGAAGCTGCCTCTCTGATCACTTCCGTTTGCAGCTGTGAAGCACCCTCGGTAGGGGCCCAGGCCAGTCTGTCCTCGGCGAGCATCTGAAGTGGTAAGATCTCCGGCTAAGTGCGTCCCTGCTAAGTCTGTAAGACAATTGATTTCTTAAGTTCAGCCTATCTGAAAATTTAATCACCTTTATTTCAGGTTTAGATCTAAAATATCTAATGTTATCTTAAATTGTAACGCAGTGTAATTCGAGTGTGAAGTTCAGAATATCTTCCAGTAGTGGCTTTGTCACTACTTTGTGAGTAAAGTGGAACCACGTGTAGTGAGCTGTAACTCTAACTAAGATTATCAATCTGAAATGCGAATGTGCGTGAGATTATAACGTCTCGTCTTGATAATATTTTTCAATATAGCAACTTTTCTTTATACAATTGTTTGACCCATCAGGTTAATAGTAAGACGATAGTAACCAATTTGAGGTTTTTCTTTTGTAAATTGCGTTTCGATATAATTTATTTTAATTATCAGAATATTTGCGTAAACCAAACTGACCACATGAAGGATGTGGTGTAATCATCAAAGTAGCCCTCAGCTATTCTTTTCGGGAAGATTTCACAGAGAGTTAGTATGAATTTAGTATACCAGTGTGTGGTAATTTCATGACGGACAGGATTGCGCTACGAACGTAACTTCTTTGGGTGAAAATTGAATCTGTTGGTTGTGGTTAATTTCCTCTTGCATATGTTTCAACGTTCTTCTTGTGTTATTTTATGGATGCAGTGTTGTATGCAGTCTCCCAATCTTGGTTCCATATTTGATGTGTTCCGTAAGATTACAAACTCATATTTTCACAATCCTGTATAAGGCACCAGTTTAGTTATGAATCAAGTTTAATATGCTGAAATTTTAACGGAACAATGATCAATGTTAAAATAAATGTCCAAATATAAACTGATTTATTTGTTCTTATTTAAATTCTCTCTCTCTCTCTCACACACACACATACCCATATATATATATATATATATATATATATATATATATATATATATATATATATATATATCACCGGTTGTCGTAAGATGACTATTAAAAGATTATAATTAATGTTAGTCTCGTCAGTAATGCAAGGTTAACTTCCCCAGATAGCTCACAGCTTTTAACCCACTTTTATTGTCATGAATATCAGCATCACTTTCAGAACAAATTAATGCATCAACATTACAAACTGACACACAATATTTTAGGGCAATGCCATCTGACTTCCAATAATCCCTACAAAAGATTGGCCCTGACTAACAAAAACCTACACATTGCATAAATCACTTACCTCACAAAAATATTCGTTACTCGAACTATTACAGTACACCGAGCGTCAATACTGCCAGCTAAATAAAAAATTCTAACTGCTGAAGGCACTAACTACTGATAGGCATAGCAAATTAAAGATTTTGATAGAGAACAAACAATGTATTTACCTTAACAGTGTTCAAAAGTCATAAGATATATCAGTTCTTGACATTCAGTCTTACAAATTTCCTTTTTCTGACGAACAGACGTCCAGATTGTCCGCTCTCAAAACTCTGGCATCTCTCTCCCCACATCCACCACCGCTGACGGCCCATCTCCAACTGCCCAACACTACACTAGCGAATATTCCAACAAGAGTCCAACCAGCCACAGACTGCACACAGCGCAGTCAGCGATTTTCATACACAGAACTATGTGGCATTACCAATATACAAAACTAAACAGTCTACTTACACGAATACTCTCCGAATACTGAGAGGCCGAAGCTGGCAGGAGCGGCGCTCATACACACGTCAAACAAAGCTTTGCATCACCCCGGTTCCAGGAGCTCCAGAAGATAGACGTTGAATGTGGATATTGTATCACAGACACAGTCCCTTTGACTGTTCAGAAATGTCACTAAACCCGCCGAGAGATGTACCCAACCATGCAAGAGCAGCGCCTATTAGACGGAGGGGGTCCTACAGTCAATGAGCTCCAGTCATTCCATCAGGAAGGACGTACACGGCTCGTGTTGTCTGTAGTTGAACCATGCGTAGACGCTCAATACCGCATTGTGACTTGGTGCCAGGAAGGGCTCTCAACGACGAAAGCGTTCAGGCGTCTCTGAGTGAACCAAAGCGATACTGTTCGGACATGGAGGAGATACAGAGAGACAGGAACTGTCGATGACATAACTCACTCAGGCCGCACAAGGGCTACTACCGCCAGTGGATGACCGCTACCTACGGATTATAGCACGAAGGAACCCTGACAATAACACCACCTTGTTGAATAATGCTTTTAGAGCAGCCACAGGACGTCGTGTTACGACTCAAACTGTGCGCAATAGGATGCATGATGCGCAACTTCACTCCCGACGTCCATGGCGAGGTCCATCTTTGCAACCACGATACCATGCAGCGCGGTGCAGATGGGCCCAACAACATGCCAAATGGACCGCTCAGGATTGGCATCACGTCCTCTTCACCGACGAGTGTCGCATATGCCTTCAACCAATCGTTGGAGACGTCTTTGGAGGCAACCCGGTCAGGCTGAACGCCTTAGACACACTGTCCAGCGAGCGCAGCAAGGAGTAGGTTCCTGCTGTTTTGGGGTGGCATTATGTGACGCCGACGTACGCCGGTAGTGGTAACGGCTGTACGATACATAAATTCCATCCTCGGACCGACAGGGCATCCATATCGGCAGCATATTGGCGAGGCATTCGTCTTCATGGACGACAATCGCTCCCCCATCGTGCACATCTTGTGAATGACTTCCTTCACGATAACGACATCGCTCCACTAGAGTGGACAGCATGTTCTCCAGTCATGAACCCTGCCGAGCATGCCTGGGATAGATTGAAAATGTCTGTTTATGGACGACGTGACCCACCAACAACTCTGAGGGATCTACGCCGAATCGCCGTTGAGGAGTGGGACAAATGGGACCAACAGTGCCTTGATGAACTTCTGGATAGTATACCAAGACGAATACAAGCATGCATCAATCCAAGTGGACGTTCTACTGCGTATCAGAGGTACCGATGTGTACAGCAGTCTGGACCACCACCTATGAAGGTCTCGCTGTATGGTGGTTCAACATGAATTGAGTGGTTCTCATGAGCAATAAAGAGGGTGGAAATGATGTTTATGTTGATCTCTATTCCAATTTTATGTGGAAGTTCTGGAACCTTCAGAACCGAGGTGATGCAGAACTTCTTTTGAATTGTGAGTTTTCCTTATGCAGAGGCCGCTCTTGTCGTGGTGCGGTCCTAAGCAGCGCTCCATTGCCCGACGTCGTTTCACCGCCTTCTGTTCTCTTCTCTTGCATTCTTCATCTTCGTTCCGGCGCTTGTTGTTAAGCCAGAACGAAAGAGCCTGAACCGTGCTCTTGCATCACGATAACGCACCCGCAAGTTCATCCCTGCACAAAAAAAGAAATCACTGCACTGACTCATCCTCCGCACTCTCCAGACCTTTTTTATTTTCATTGGTGAAATCGCCATTAAAATAATGAAGATTTGCGACGGTAGGCAACATAAATGAAAATTCGCTGACGGCATTTCATGCGATCCAGCAAAAGCCATACCAAGACTGCTTCCGGAAGTGGAAACGGCGTTGAGCGCGGTGTATCAAATGTGGAGGAGAGTATTTCAAAGGAGAACATGCATAACAAGTGAAAAGGTAACTGTAGAAAAATTTTGTGGACGAAGTTCCGGAATTTTTTGAACGGACCTCGTATTCTTCTCCCTCGAACACACAAATGAGAATCTATAGAATTGCTTTGCAGCTGCGAGGTAGCATTTGAGGCTCTACATTTCCAATTACGTATTTACAATTTGCACCACTATGAGACCATATTTAGGGTTCTGTATCTCAATCTGTACAAATGGAACTCTTATTGGAACTCTCTCGTGTCCGTCTGTCGTCTGTCCCACTATTTAAGAACTCTTTTTCTCAGGAACCTGTGGTGTCACCGCCAGACACCACACTTGCTAGGTCGTAGCCTTTAAATTGGCCGCGGTCCGTTAGTATACGTCAGACCCGCGTGTCGCCACTATCAGTGATTGCAGCCGAGCGCCGCCACACAGCAGGTCTAGTCTAGAGAGACTCCCTAGTACTCGACCCAGTTGTGCAGCCGACTTTGGTAGCGATGGTTCACTGTCTACATACACTCTCATTTGCAGAGATGACAGTTTAGCATAGCCTTCAGCTACGTCATTTGCTACAACCTAGTAAGGCGCCATATTCAATCACTATATTCAAGAATGTATTCTGAACAGATAATATTGTGACTAATGTACCGTCAAGAGCGACGTTCATCATTAATGGATTAAAGTTAAGTATCAAACTAATTACGTCCGCTTTCTGAATTATAATTCCTTGTCGTGTTCCAGACCTCACGTCAGTATAGTTCTTCCCTCCTCACGCCAGCCTGCGTGAGCTAAGACGCGTGCATTTCGGCCTCCTCTAGTAACACGGTGTTGGCTCTTCTGCCAACACAACAATTGGCGACGAGTGTAAAAACGGTCTTCTTATCTATATTGCCCTGATTTACTTGTGTAATGGCTTCGCGACAATCTCCAGATGTACTGTCCGAATTTTATCGCTTACAGAATCAGCAGACACAGGCCTTACTGGATGCCCTTGGACATCTCGTCCAGGGTCAATGTGCAGTGCAAAACGATGTGGCAGCCGCCGCTCCACCGCTAACGCAGCTGCAACACGCAGTTGCACCGACCTTCAGACCTTTTGATGCTGCACTGGAAAGCTGGACGGAGTGGTCACGCCAATTTGAATTCCATCTCGCCGCCTACAGAATTCAAGGTAACGAGCAGCAGCCTTTTCTTTTGTCGTCCGTCGGTGTGCAAACTTACCATGTGATAGTCAAATTATTTCCCAGCGCGACGTAGCAACTCTGCTCTACGAAGAAATTTTGTCTGCATTAGATGCATATTTCAAAGAATCAGTCAATGTAGTTGCGAAACGGTATACCTTCTTTCGTACAAAACGTATGGCAGGTCAGACTAATTGGGAGTGGGTTGCAACCTTGCAAGGCCTTACTAGGGATTGTGCTTTTGAGTGTCAATATGGTCTCCCGTATTCAGATATTATGGTATGTGATGCAACTGCAGAGAACGTTTTTGATGTTCGTATAAGGGAACAGATCTGGAAACTAGTCAATCCCTCCCTTCAACAAGTGATGGACATACTGGAACGGCAGGACACACTTGACTTTGCTCAGGAATCATTTGAAACTTCGCCACCCATGTGACAGGTTAACTGGTCCGCCGGGCGAGCTGCACGGAGTAGTAAACAGCCCTCGCACGTGGCCGCGCCACTGCCGCCAGGCTCGCAGCCACGTGTGCCGCGTCGGCAAGCAAATGCAGTGCTCAAATCCTACCCCCGGTGCACTATTAAACATTCGCGTGAGAATTGCCTGTCACGCCAAGCTATTTTTTTTACTGTAATAAAAAAGGACATGATCAGAGTGTTTGCCAGAAAAAGTTCAGATCAGAAACTGCAAACAATTCCAGGCCCTTTGCTTCGCGCCGGAATCAGCATCGAACCAAGGATATTCAGGCTCGCAAAACTTCGCCTATGGAAATTCATGTCGTTCATTCTACTCTGCCCAGTGCCACTCTCACTAACAGTGACTGTGTTTGTCCCACACATAGTGTGCGGCGACATCGACGGAACTCCTGTCAAGTCGCAGGTGATTTTGTACCAGTGTCAGTTCACATTTCACGAGACAGTCGCTCTTGTCGTCAGCAGGACAGTAAGCTTTTTGTAGACTTGGACATTAACGGCAAAGTGATACCATTCCAGCTCAATACCAGAGCTGCAGTTTCACTGATCAATCAAGACACTTACAAACTACTGGGCACACCTCCGTTGTCTGCCGCAAATGTTAAGTTAACTAGCAATTCAGATCAAGATGTTTCAAATGGCTCTGAGCACTATGGGACTTAACTACTGAGGTCATCAGTCCACTAGAACTTAGAACTACTTCAACCCAACTAACTTACGGACATCACACACATCCATGCCCGAGGCAGGATTCGAACCTGCGACCGTAGCGGTCACGCGGTTCCAAACTGACGCGCTTAGAACCGCACAGCCACACCGGCCGGCTATTCAGATCATGAGATCCCTGTGTTAGGACAGTGCAGCCTTTTTGAAACATACAAAGGACAAACAAAACTTGTGTCATTTTACATCCTTCGTTCTTCTTCTGCAGTGGACTTGACCGCTACAGTCGCAGGTTCGAATCCTGCCTTGGGCATGGATGTGTGTGATGTCCTTAGGTTAGTTAGGTTTAAGTAGTTCTAAGTTCCAGGGGACTGATGACCTGTTAAGTTAGGTCCCATAGTGCTCAGAGCCATTTGAACCATTTTGCAGTGAACTTGTTTGGTTTCGATTTATTTCAGTTGTTTAACTTGTCTATAGTAAATCAGGTCCTATCAGTGAACCAGACTGTGCCTTCAGACAGTGTTTCTCGTTTATGTGAAGAATTTGCAGACATTTTTGCACTGGGCCTTGGTTTCGCTAAGAACTATAAAGCACATTCGGAACTGAAAGTAAACGCGCAACCGAAATTTTTCAGAGCGCGCAATGTTCCCCACACATTGGGTGATGAGGTCGCAAAAACATTACACGATTTGGAATCACAAGGTGTAATTGAACGTGTGCAGGCTTCTCTCTGGGCATCACTTTTAGTAATTTTGCCAAAACCTTCGGGAAAATTGAGACTTTGTGTGGACTTCAAGGCAACAGTGAATCCACAACTAGTGACTGCTGCTTTTCCTTTACCCCGCCTGGAAGATCTTTTTGACAAACTGTGCCTGGGCAATTAATTTTCGACGTTGGACCTAGCAGATGCGTACTTGCAAATACCGGTGGGTGAAGAATCCCAGCTCGTTTTGGTGGTTAACACGCATCATGGTTTGTATCAATTCAAACGACTGCCATTCGGGTGTGCATCCGCCCCTGCATTGTTTCAGCAATATCTACAAATTAGATATCCATCCCTACTGCAGCAAACTATCTGGACGATATTGTGATCACCGGAAAGACGGAAGAAGAACATTTAGCCAATCTCAGAACATTATTTCAGGTCTTGCGACAAAATGGTCTTCGCTTGCAGGAGGACAAGTGTGTGTTTTTTGCTCGGGACTTGCCCTACCTGGGCCATGTACTCAATGCCCAAGGCATACATCCCAGTCTCACGCACCTCCGTGCCATACAAGACTTGCCTTAGCCGCCGAATTTGAAGCAGCTACAGAGTGTGCTGGGAAAAATTAATTATTATCATCGCTATGTTCCCCATGCCTCTTAATTTCAGCTCCGCTTCATCGCTTACGCCGTAATGGTGTTCCGTTCGTCTGGACGACGGAATGCGAACGCGCCTTTCGCCGGTTGAAATCGGCGCTGCTTTCCAATACTTGCCTTACGCCATTCGATCCCCAGAAGCCCCTTTTGTTGATGTTGGGTGCATCGGATTTCGGGATCGGTGCTGTGCTTGCGCGCAAAGATGGCTCGCACGATCGCCCTACTGCCTTTACGTCGAAATTGCTCTCGACTGCGCAAGGAAATTATTCACTGATCGAGAAAGAAGCATTGGCTCTCGTATTTGGTGTTACAAACTTTCATGACTTCTTGTATGGTCGTCACTTTACCATAATCACAGACCATAAACCTTTGACATCGCTTTTTCATCCGAACATGCCTTTACCTCCACGTACAGCGCAGAAATTCATTCGCTGGTCTATTTTCCTCTCGCAGTACCACTACGATATCTTGTATCGGTCCACTGCTAAGCACAGAAACGCCGATGCGTTGTCCCGTTTGCCTGTAGCTGAGGATGGGGCATTCGATTCCTCCGAACTTCCTTGTATGTTGATTGATTCGGAAACCGATGACGTGGTCGAATCGTTTCCGATTGATTTTCGTCGTGTAGCTACAGCCACAACTGCCGACCCTGCCCTTGCTACCGTTCTGCGTTTTGTTGCTACGCAATGGCCCTTGTCAAAGTCGCGTATCAGGGACCCGCTGGTTCGCCGATTTTTTGCTCACAAGGAGCGACATTTTGTTCGACGTGATGTTTTGCTTTGGCTTCTAATAATGATCAGTCCAGGGTCGTGGTCCCACGTTCGTTACAGTCCATAAAGCTTCTCCACCAAGGACATTGGGGTATAGTGCGAACGAAACAACTCGCTCGTCAGCACTGTACTTGGTTCGGAATCGATGCCTCGATTACGAATATGTGCTCTTCTTGCACGGTGTGTGCAGAACAACAATCAGCACCACTGCGGAAATTCTTTGCATGACCTATAACCACTTTCCCTTGGCAACACTTACACATCGATTTTGCTGGTCCATTCTGGAATGCTCGATGGTTGGTTGTGATAGATTCATTCAGTAGTTATCTTCTGTTGTCCGGATGTCTTCCATGACATCATCTGCCACCATCCAAGCGTTATCTGCTATCGTTTGCATTGAAGGTCTTCCACAGACAATTGTTTCCGACAATGGCCCACAATTCATGTCCGCAGAATTTCAGTCATTCTGCAAGGCCAATGGTATTCAACATCTGACGTCCGCGCCGTTTTCGCCACAGTCAAACGGTGCCGCTGAACGATTGGTCAGGACTTTCAAGTCACAGATGTTGAAGTTGAGAATCGCATTCACGGGAGGATGCGTTATTGCTCTTTTTGTCCTCGTATCGCTCTCAACCCCGAGATGGACGGTCGCTGGCTGAGATGTTCCACGGGCGCCATCATGTAACCTTGATGTCTTTGCTACATCCGCCGCATCAGGTTCCTGTGCAGCGGCAGACACCTGCTTTTGCCCCAGGCGACGTTGTCTACTACCGCCACTATCGAGGTTCACGGCGTTGGCTCGCAGGGCGCATTCTTCGCTGCCTCGGCCGCGCTATGTGTCTGGTTTTGGGGGCCTCTGGTGAGATGCGTCGGCATCTCAATCAGCTGCGCCTCTGTCGTCGCACGGGATCTGCCGCTCCCCGTCTGCTTTCAGCGACGGTGCCGTCCGGTGCTGACCCATCTACTGGCTCGCCTCAGCCCCAGGTGTTACCGACGCTGCTTTCCATTTTGCCCCATGGCGACGCGCCGCCGCCGCCGCCGCCGCCGCCGCCGCCGCCGCCTGTTCTCCCGCCGGCGACGCCCGCAGTGGACCTGTCGCTGCAGCCGCCGGGCGCCTCCCTGGGTCACGCGCCGCCGATCGCTTCCCGTGACCAGTTGTCCTCCGACATGGAACTCTTGCCCGCTCCGGACCATGTGTCATCTTCGCCCGTCGGGTGCCCCGGCCCGAAGGAGGTCGACCCTTAGGCCCCTCCTCTCTACCGGCGCATACACCGCATATTGGCGTGCTCCCTGGAGCAGGTTTTCAGGCGTTCCCTAGCTCCCCGCGGCCCGAGTGGCAGGGTGCGGGTGGCACAGCCTCGCCTGTTGTTAGGCTCCCCACCTCGTCGCATACGTCAACATGGGGTCCTCCCCACGCCGGGCGGAAGCCTTATACCACAACCGTCCGCCGATTTGCAGAGATGTGGTGTCACCGCCAGACACCACACTTGCTAGGTGGTAGCCTTTAAATCGGCCGCGGTCCGTTAGTATACGTCAGACCCGCGTGTCGCCACTATCAGTGATTGCAGACCGAGCGCCGCCATACGGCAGGTCTAGTCTAGAGAGACTCCATAGCAGTCGCCCCAGTTGTGCAGCCGACTTTGCTAGCGATGGTTCACTGTCTACATACGCTCTCATTTGCAGAGACGACAGTTTACCATAGCCTTCAGCTACGACCTAGCAAGGTGCCATATTTAATTACTACGAATGTATTCTGAACAGATAATATTGTGAATCATGTACCGTCAAGAGCGGCGTTCATCATTAACGGATTAAAGTTAAGTATCAAACTAATTACGTCCGCTTTCTGAATTCTAATTCCTTGTCATTCTCCAGACCTCACGTCAGTATAGTTCTTCCCTCCTCACGCCAGCCTGCGTGAGCTAAGACGCGTGCATTTCGGCCTCCTCTAGTAACACGGTGTTGGCTCTTCTGCCAACACAACAGAACGAGTGCACGTATCAAGTTCAAATTTACGTCACGCCTGAAAATCCATGCTACATTTGAACGGTTCTCTGAAGAATACCTTGAGCAACTAAGTCGGCAGCCCACACCCAATGGAAATATCTTTGACCTTGTAATTACAAATAAGCCGGACCTTATCAACAACGTCAATATAGAAACGAGGATTAGCTATCATTATGTCATTACAGCAACTATAGTTACGTAAGTCAGAAAGGCTGGGAGAGTTTTTCTGCTGGAAAGAGCAGATAACCAGATGTTAGCATCTCACTTCGACAGTGCACTGACATCACTTAGTGCCAATAAGATGGCCGTAAAGGGAAAATTGGCAAAATTGAAGCAGACTTAATAGCGATATGAACCTAGCAAGTGAATTAAGGGCGGAGAAGACCCATGAAGGTTTAATAACGAGATTCGGAAACTGCTGAGGAAGCAGAGGCTGTTGCACTCTCGGTTCAAAAGAGAACGCACAAATGACGACAAGCAAAGACTAGGAGAGATTCGTGCGTCTGGGAAAAGATCTATGCGCGAAGCATACAAGTGCTCCCACAATCATACATTAGCGGAAGATCTGTCAGTCACAATTTTATTAAAATTTCATGCAGGAACTGGCGGCTAAATAATGTTCAGTTTTGAGAGGCTGAATTTATTCCAGAAAGAATATCTTTTCACACTATTCACCACAGTTCCACTGTTTATTATTAAAACACTTTTTGTCATTGTGGGAACTAAGCAAGTCGACCAGCACTATGTGTTTGCTTAAGCTCTCGCAAAGCCACGAAAATTATTCAAAGTGCTTCAGCACACTTCTAACCTGACGTTCTGTAATCGCGAAGGCCGGCCGGTGTGGCCGTGCGGTTAAAGGCGCTTCAGTCTGGAACCGCGTGACCGCTACGGTCGCAGGTTCGAATCCTGCCTCGGGCATGGATGTGTGTGATGTCCTTAGGTTAGTTAGGTTTAATTAGTTCTAAGTTCTAGGCGACTGATGACCTCAGAAGTTAAGTCGCATAGTGCTCAGAGCCATTTGAACCATTTGTAATCGCGAACTAACGGTACTTCTGACTGGGGATATCCAGCAAAGTTAGCAGCACAAAAGTTCACAGATGTTTATCTAAAGTGGTCTAATCCAGTATTATTCAGAGTCCAAACGCTGAATAACGTCTACAAACTCTTTTCGATCGAGACTCGCTAAATAATTGGAAATTGCAACCAACCGTTCACGCAAGTGAATTTCTTGTAAGTGCGAGCGAACTCAAATTATTTCGGAGTTCCTCGCGATCGTCACAGGCAAAAATTTTACAAGTCGCGACGGAACACTTGTAAAATATTTCAGTTACACACACGAGATGAGTTGCGGCCGCTCATGCGGTCTGTCTCTATGAGAGCTCTGTTCCAACTGCCCGCCGAGATCTGACTGTGTCGCCTGAAAAATGACCGCCCCGAAAGTGAGTCAACTCAAATATGTCCAACTTTCGAAAACAGATATAAACATATGTTAATAAAAGAAAACTCTTTGTACTCTAAGAGAAAACTTATTATTGAAAGACAGTAGGGCAGTAAAATCAATTATTCCCACATTCTTTTAATATCAAGTTCATCCTTAGAGTGCAAACATTTTTCTGTTACTAATATGTTACATATTAGACAGCCCACACATCATCTGTGCTCTGTTTATGTCCTTGGTCAATATTTAATTAATGAAATCTCAGTGTTTTTGCTTAATGACAATCTTTACATTGTAAACAAAAAGATCAAGAATATACGAGGGTTGGAACTTAAATAGTGGCAACTATTTATTCACAACCGATACAAAGAGTTACATGTTTGCACCTGTTACTGTCCATCGAAGTAGTCACCAGCGTTGTGTAGAACCCATTGCGATGTGGAAGGCGTAGTATACCATTAGCAGAGCCTGGGTTGTTGATGGTGCGAATGGAGAGGTCTACTGGCTGTCCAATCTCTGATTTGATTCCGAAGATGAAGAAACCACTTCGTGGCATTTGCTTCAGAACTGTTCCAAAGTCACGATGACTTACGTCCGGGGAGTATGGTGGATGGTACAGTACTTCCCATTTCCATCGACCGAACAGAGCAGCCACAGCTTGCGCTGTATGCACCCGCGCATTGTCGTGCAAAATGATGGGTGGGTTGTGCAGAAAGTGTCTAAGCTTCTTTCGCAAAGCTGGTCGCCGGTGATACTCCAAAAATGAACAGTAATACTGTGCATTGATGATCTGCCGTGGAGGAACGTAATGCATGAGGATGACACCATCACAGTCGTACACGAGAATCACCATAACTTTCACCATACTGGGGCTCTGCCGCACTTTCGACTTTCGCGGCGATCCATAATAAGGCCATTCTTTGGATTGGCATTTCAGTTTTGGTTCGTACGATGTGGCCCTGGCTGAGACAAGTGTTACGATACGGCGTAAGAAAGCCTCTCCTTTGCGCTCATAGCACTCCAAGTGCGTCTGAGCAGCGTCGTAACGCATCCATCTCTGCATTTCCGTCAAGTCATGCGCAACCTATCGTGATCCAATTTTTCGCATGCCTAGGCGTTCCTTCGGGATGCGAAGTACAGTCGTTTGCTCTAATCCGGTTTCGTGGGCGAGCTCACGAATCGTATGGCGTCTATCACTGTCCACTAACGCGGCAACAGCGTGTACTACTTCTTCAGAGACGCTAGGACGACCTGCCCGATGCATGTCTGCGACAGTTTGTCGACCTTCATTGAAGGCTTCTACCCAACGTGCCACTGTTCTGTACGGCAATACCAATTTCCCGCACGTCTCTTGAAGAACTAGATGACACTGTCGTGCTGTATGACCTCTGGCACATTCAGTCTTGATCCAGCTCCGTTGTTCCTGTTTCGAAAACATAGTGACACCGTCACGTTTGACCGCTCGACCCGCTAGACCCACGATTGTGCCCACACCGGTGACGTGGAACGGGCGAGTCCATTTGCTCGGAGGTAAGGTAGGTATGTCAACAACCTGTGCTGTCAGCGACAATAGTAGATTCCATTGCATAGTGTCTCCACAGCAGTGTCGCCACTATTTAAGTTCCAACCTACGTAGCACATGTGTGACGCACAACACTGAGATTCAAGAATAATTTGAAGTGCACCACAGCCAGTTATTTGCAATACGTGTGCTCCGTGCAACATATACATCGACCTGTATAAGCACATGGACAACAACAAAACAAATCGGTATCTCTTACGTATGTGGACTCATATATAAAGGCAAATATAAATAAACGAACGAGCTTTAGCGTATTTTTATTAATGAAATAATTTGTACAGTGGCACTAAATACTCAGATATCATTGTGCAGTGTGGTCTGCGTAACGAGAAATATTAGCAATCTGAAGATGGATATGGTAGCCCAAAACCGGTTTTGGCACTAAAATAAAACATTTAAAATCTATCTGAGTCTGGTTGCGTGATTATCCAGCAATAAATTTAATGTTATGTAGACATAATACACATGAATTTAGACACAAATTTCATCAGCTTGTCGGTGTTGCTCTTAGTTTTTGTATCGCTGGAATGGGTTTCGCGAAAGTAGTGTTTTTGCTTCTATGGGTGCGATCTTGCTACAAATGCTGCAAAATGCTGCAAATGTTGCAAAATGGTTCTAATCTTATATCTCTGTCACGAAACAAAGGGGGTTATTAGGAGAGAGACGTGTATCGAGCTATCAGGCATAATCGAACTGGGAACTAATTACATGTGGGGTCCCACAAGGTTCCATTTTGTGGCCCTTATTTTTTCTTGTGTATATCAATGACCTTTCATCAGTAACATTACCAGACGCCAAGTTCATTTTGATTGTCAATGATACAAACATTGCAATAAATAGCAAATCAAGCGTAGTCTTAGAAATATCACCTAATGAAATGTTTGTGGACATTAATCACTGGTTCCTAGCCAATTCTTTGTCACTCAACTTTGAAAAAACACACTACATGCAGTTCAGAACTCGTAAGGGGTGTCCCACGAGTATATGTCTAACATACAATGACAAGAAGATAGAAGAAGTGGACAGTGTTAAACTCTTGGATTGCGGCTTGATAATAAATTCAACTAGGAGGAGCACACCACAGAACTGCTGAAGTGTCTTAGCAAATCTCTATTTGCAATGCGAATTGTGTCAGACATTGGGCATATAAAAATGAAAAAGCTGGCATACTATGCTTACTTTCATTCCATAATGTCATATGGGATTATGTTTTGGGGTAATTCATCAAGCCAAGCTAAAGTTTTCAGGGCACAAAAACGTGCAGTAAGAGTTATATGTGGTGTGAACTCAAGAACATCCTGCAGAAGCCTGTTTGGGGAACTACAGATACTAACTACTCCTTCCCAATATATTTATTCCTTAATGAAATATGTCATTAAAAATATATCATTTTTTCAAACCAACAGCTCAGTTCATGGAATTAATACTAGAAATAAGAATAATCTTCACAAGGATTTAAAGTCACTTAGTCTTATACAGAAAGGTGTGCATTATTCAGCAATACACATTTTCAATAACTTGCCAGTAGCCTTAAAAAGCTTACAACCAATGAAATTCAGTTTAAGAGAAGCCTAAAGGATTTACTGGTGGCCAACTCCTCCTACTCCATTGATGAATTTCTCAATAAAACCAACTGATTTGTGTATAAATAAGTACAATATAACTTCTGCACAATTTCAGTGCAGTAATGTGTTCATTGTAAATAAGTGTTATAGTAGTTGTATTACATGTTTATTAACTTATAAATATATAAATAAATATTTTTGTTTTAAATTCAGTGCATTAGTATTTGTAAAACGACTTTCATATAGTGTTCATTAAAAAATGACGATCATTCCACTTAGGACCTATGGAATGGTACATTAGCTATTTGTTTTTGTTGTATATATTTGTCATGTATTGTTGTTTTTATGACATGTTCTACATCCTGGAGGACCTCCTCACTACGGATCAATTGGAATGAAAGTAAATCTAATCTCATCTATCACTAATAGCTAATAAACAAGTAAATTAATTGTAGTCATACATCCGCAATTACCTCTATTTAGCCGGCTGGAGTGGCCGAGCGGTTCTAGGCGCTTCAGTCTGGAACCGCGCGACCGTCAAGATCGCAGGTTCGAATCCTGCCTCGGACATGGATGTGTGTGATGTTCTTAGGTTAGTTAGGTTTAAGTAGTTCTAAGTTCTAGGGGACTGATGAGCTCAGAAGTTAAGTCTCATAGTGCTGAGAGCCATTTGAACCATTTACCTCTATTTACTAATGCTGCCGCTATTTTAATGTTAAATGTATTAATTAGCAGAAATTCATTTTTTTGTTCGCGTAGTATACCTTCTGGCCTGCAGTTTCAAATATGAAATATTAAAAAAAACTATACATGTATAGTGGTCACTCAGCTCTATCCGTTGACACAATATTTCTCTGAATCGCTTAAGGTGTGAGTTAATTTTTGAAGATCATTTTATATCCCAAATTTTTAACATTTAATAAATTTTCAACTAAACCGCGTAACGCGTGAACGTCTTCACTCACACACTGGCATGATTTTTGTCTGTCGCTGATATGGTTAATTTTTTATTTAGATTTTCCCCTATTTCATATTTTCTTCATTCCATTAGTTCGGCCATGGCGGCTACCTTCGCTGGACGACTCAAACTGTCATGTCTTCCCCACCGCGTGTTCTGAGCGCCAGTGTAGCTGACACGCAATCAGGAATTCTCAGGCTTTGAGCTCCGCCAATTATCGCGCGTAAAAGGTGCCGCCACTTACTGACCACGCTGCAAAGCCCGTCCGACCTAAAATGGCCCACAACCGTCAGATTTGACTCTCCCGGCCGCCTACAACACCTGTCGACAAGGCTGTCAGTTTTATGACAGGACGCGAGCGCACGGCCGCGTCTGTTTTTAAGGTTTCTCGCAGGCGTTTTCTGGGCGTACCGTCTGAAGCAGTAGTTCTATCATTAGGATCTAAGTGATTGATTTGACATGTTTCTCAACACTTGGCGAAGTTGCACATGAACGATTTCATAATATTACGCAAAGGGAACAGCATAAGCGGGCTATTAAGAAGGGAACTAAAACTCTATAAATCACCGGAATAATGGAAAAATCTTCAACGTTTTTTTTTTGAGTTTCACGGAAGATACATGGTAACAATTATTGAACTATACAGGTTTTTCCATTGATAGTGACCGGGCTAAATATCTCACGAAATAAGCATCAATCAAAGAAACTAGAAAGAATGAAACTCGTCTAGCTTGAAGGGGGAATGGTTGGCCCGCTACATGGCGCTACCATAGGTCAAACGGATATCAACCGCGTTTTTTAAAATTGGAACCCCCATTTTTATTACATATTCGTGTAGTACGTAAAAAATATGAATGTTTTAGTTGGGCCACTTTTTTCGCTTTGTGATAAATGCCGCTGTAATAGTTACAAACGTATAAGTACGTGGTATCACGTACCATTCCGCCAGTGCGGATGGTATTTAATTCGTGATACATTACCTGTGTTAAAATGGACCGTTTACCAATTGCGGAAAAGGTCGATATCGTGTTGATGTATGGCTATTGTGATCAAAATGCTCAAAGAGCTTGTGCTATTTTTGCTGATCGGTATCCTGGACGACGACATCCAAGTGTCCGGACCGTTCGCCGGATGGCTACGTTATTTAAGGAAACAGGAAGTGTTCAGCCACATGTGAAACGTCAACCACGACCTGCAACAAATGATGGTGCAGAAGTAGGTGTTTTAGCTGCTGTCGCGGCTAATCTGCACATCAGTAGCAGACAAACTACGCGAGAATCGGGAATCTCAGAAACGTCGGTGTTGAGAATGCTACATCAACATCGATTGCACCCGTACCATATTTCTATGCTCCAGGAATTGCATGGCGACGTCTTTGAACGTCGTGTACAGTTCTGGCACTGGACACAAGAGAAATTACGGGACGATGACAGATTTTTTGCACGTGTTCTATTTAGCGACGAAGCGTCATTCATCAACAGCGGTAACGTAAACCGGCATAATATGCGCTATTGGGCAACGAAAAATCCACGATGGCTGCGACAAGTAGAACATCAGCGACCTTTGCGGGTTAATGTATGATGCGGCATTATGGCAATCTAAATGGTGCAATGTATGCTGATTTCCTACGTAATGTTCTACCGATGTTACTACAAGATGTTTCACTGCATGACAGAATGGCGATGTACTTCCATCATGATGGATGTCCGGCACATAGCTCGCGTGCGGTTGAAGCGGTATTGAATAGCATATTTCATGACAGGTGGATTGGTCGTCGAAGCATCATACAATGGCCCGCACGTTCACCGGATCTGACGTCCCCGGATTTCTTTCAGTGGGGAAAGCTGAAGGATATTTGCTATCGTGATTCACCGACAACGCCTGACAACATGCGTCAGCGCATTGTCAATGCTTGCACGAACATTACGGATGGCGAACTACTCGCTGTTGAGAGGAATGTCGTTACACGTATTGCCAAATGCATTGAGGTTGACGGACATCATTTTGAGCATTTATTGCATTAATGTGGTATTCACAGGTAATCACGCTGTAACAGCATGCGTTCTCAGAAATGGTAAGTTCACAAACGTACATACATCACATTGGAACAACCGGAATAAAATGTTCAAACGTACCTACGTTCTGTATTTTAATTTAAAAAACCTACCTGTTACCAACTGTTCGTCTAAAATTGTGAGCCATATGTTTCTGACTATTACACTGCCATCTATCACAAAGCGAAAAAAGTGGTCCAAGTGAAACATTCAAATTCGTTTATTTAAAAAAATGCAGTTGATATCCATTTAATCTGTGGCAGCACCATCTAGCGGGCCAACGATAGCGCCATATGGTTTCCCCTTCAAGCTAGACAAGTTTCGTTCTTGGTAGTTTTTTCGTTTGACGCTTATTTCGTGGGATATTTGGCCTGGTCACGATCAGTGGACCACCCTGTATAGAGGAACGCTAATTAGTCACAAATTATAGCGTAGAAACACTTTAATCAACATGTAAACGTTACTACAGTTATTCGGATTTAGGTTATGATATGGTCGAGATGCCTTCCATTATTGGCGATGATGTAGTGCAGACCATTAGCGAAATTCTGCGTAATCCGCTGAAGTTCCGACACATCGATGCTGTCGATGACCTCCTCAGTGGATATTTTCAGCTCAGCAATGATTTTGGGATTATTTCTGTGCACCTGTCTTCAGTATAGCCCCACAAAAATGAGTAGCATGTCTTCTTGTCCGGAGAACATGGCGGTCAATCGAGGCCCGTGCCAGTGGCGTCTGGGTACCCTAGAGCCAGAATGCGGTCCCCAAAGTGCTCCTATCAAACATCTCCTACTTCGATGGGGTCGAGTCCGTCTTGCATGATCCACATCTTGTCGAAATCATGGTCACTTTGAATAATGGGGATGAAATCAACTTCCAAAACCTTCACGTGCCGTTCGATACTCACAGTGAAATCAACGAATATCGCATCAATTATTCCGTGACTGGACATTTCACACCACACATTCACCTGCTGAGGGTGAAGAGACCTCTCGACAGCGAAATGCAGGTTCTCAGTCCCCCAAATGCACCAGTTTTGCTTACTGACGAACCTATCCAAATGAAAATGGGCTTCGTGACTAAACCAGAGCATACATGCGCATACTAATTCCCTTCATGCCACGCGGCCAGCAGCATAGTTTGAACGTCCTAACGCAAACTGTTCAGAAGTTATGAGGATTTTTTTCCACGTAGTTTAATAGTTGTCACCCTGTATATCGTCAACATATTAAAACACCAAAACATTTAAAATATACACTATCTCATGGAAATGTCCGGACACCTACTAGGTGACATTAATATGGGATTTGTCTGGCCTTCGCTCTACTGGAGACACGTTGAGTGAGTTGTATGAGCGTCTGCGGAGGAATGGCAGCCCATTCTTTCTCAAGAACCGAGAACAGGGGAGGTTGAGGTGCTGCACACTGGGATCTGGAGTGAAGTCGACGTTCTTACTCATCCCAAAGCTGTTCCATTGGGTTCAGGTCGGGCTTCTGGACAGACCAGTCCATTTCAAGAATGTTATCGTCTAAGAATCATTGCCCCACAGATATTTCTTTATAATCGGATGCATTGTCATGCTGATACGGTCATCACGTCTAAACTATTCCTCTACTGCACGAAGTACACATTGCCGCAAAGTGTTTTTTTCGCGTCAGTCTCATTACTTTATTGTCGCACCTCTTATGTTGTTCCTAAATAAACCAGCAAGAATTTGTTATAGGAAAAGTTTGTTTTAACCATTTAGTAGACCATATATGAGCGGTTAAATATTAATTGCGTACTCTTTCCAGACTTTCCCCTGTAGTTCAATGCAGCCACGCTTATTACCACACGTAAAATGCACAAGTAAAATGCACGCCACCGACCGCGGTAACAGAATCCAACAGAATAGTGACGGAGAAGATTTGTCCCTTTGAACATGCAAGCCATGTGGACAGTAATAGCACTTTCACTTCTCATCGGTCGAGCCCTCAGTCGTCTTAAAGATATTAGGAAAGAGCGACCATCGCAGCAGAAGCGAGTGGGCGCGGATCACTGACATACATTACTAGACTGCCAAGGGCGCATCTTTTATTGATGCCTGACATTTGATGAACTAAGAAGATGGAGTCAGAAAATTTGTATATGGTAGTACTAGGATTTTCTGGAACGAAATTACGTTTTAAGCCTTACCAGGTGATCTAAACAAGTTCTGCAGTTGAGCAAATATATGTGAACTAGTTCAGTTTGGTACCTATATTGTAGCATCGGTTTACGAGGAAAACATCAAGCTGCATATTCACACATTTAAAGCATGGAGACTTGATCCTTTCCTTTTATCTTGCGTCTGCTGTACGAAAAGTTACAGAGAAAGAGGACACATGTATTGATTATTAGGACAAAACTGTAAACGTGAAGTAGTTATAGTAATTCCTACCCCTTTCTTAGGACCGTTTTATTAGTAAATAAACAGTAGTTTACACGTCCATTGCGCTCGTCGCACTGTTACGACAGGCTTGGTAACATTTTCCAGCGATACTGGTATGTCTTTAAATCTCGTGCAGATATTTTCATTTATTTAACTTAGAAGTTCCTGACACTTTGATTTATTTATGATCCATGTCGAACAATCTGGAAGTCAATGACTTCGGTGTTCCCGTTACTTCGGCTCATCATGACTGGAAAGCGCACTTTTTTTTACGAAGAAGCCACTTCAGTTTTTGTCAGTATCTCTAAATTACTCATCCTATATAAACGTGACGGAAAAATAACTAGAAAACAAAGCAAAACTCGGCTTTTTAAGTTTCCTGTGACAATATAAATGTGTGTGGTGTGCCTTAAGCGACTATGTAACTGAAAAAGGGACTTCATTTTGCCTGCATAATCTCTTTTCGGCGTTCCCCAGCCTCATTCGGTAATATATTTTTTTCCATGTCGACCTGGGTAGATTGCTAGAGAAGTAATTGTTAGATGTGGTACCAACAGCGGTCTGAACGGCAAAGACAGTCGTCGACGTGACTACGAGTCTACATGGGATTTTCAAATGTTCTCTGCACGATAGAGAGCTCTCGAGTACTCCCTTTGTGGGCACCTTTGTAGAGGTACATAGATTTTTTCGAAATCCGAGATCAGTATGGCACTTGGGAATTCGTGCATTATACAGCCGGTTTCCCATGACGTCACAGAAACATTTCTGATCTTCAATGTGTATAAATTTGATTACGAACGTAGTGTTGTTATTAGTAAGTGCAAGGGGTGACTAGCTTTACTAGAAGGTAATGTCCGAGGGTGATTTACAAGCGGATTACTCCCCGCCATAGCGCTGACTCATCAAAGAAATAAAAAAGTTTGGCAGATATCAGAAGTTGTTTTCAACTCGCGAAATAGGGGCGTCTGCAGCGTACCATCCTGGATAGAAGGTCGAACGAGACCCAGTCCGATTTCACTAGGAGTACTCCACGGCACTGGCGCCTTACCCAGGTTGCATTTATCCTGAATCTCTGGCCGGCCGCGGTGGTCTCGCGGTTCTAGACGCGCAGTCCGGAACCGTGCGACTGCTACGGTCGCAGATTCGAATCCTGCCTCGGGCAGGCTTAGGTTGGTTAGGTTTAATTAGTTCTAAGTTCTAGGGGACTGATGACCACAGCTGTTAAGTCCCATAGTGCTCAGAGCCATTTGAACCATTTGAACCTGAATCTCTCGCCCAACGCGAAGTCCAAAGCGACTGGAAAAAGAGAGGATGACTCCAGTGTATAAGAAAGGTAAAAGAACGGACCCACAAAATTACAGAATTTTATCTCTGTTTGCTGCAGATTCCTTGAACATAGTCTCAGTTCTACGAGGTGTATTCAAGTTCTAAGGCCTCCGATTTTTTTTTCTCCGGACTGGAAAGAGATAGAAACATGGCCATTGTTTTAAAATGAGGCCGCATTCACTGTCAATATGTCCCAGAGATGGCAGCACCGTACGGCAGATGGAATTTTAGTGCCAGCGGCGAGAATGAGAACTGTTTTAAATACTTAAAATGGCGACGTTTTCCTTACTTTAACAGCGTGCAATCATTCGTTTTCTGAATTTGCGTGGTGTGAAACCAATTGAAATCCATCGACAGTTGAAGGAGACATGTGGTGATGGAGTTATGGATGTGTCGAAAGTGCGTTCGTCGGTGCGACAGTTTAATGAAGGCAGAACATCGTGTGACAACAAACCGGAACAACCTCCGGCTCGCACAAGCCGGTCTGACGACATGATCGAGAAAGTGGAGAGAATTGTTTTGGGGGATCGCCGAATGACTGTTGAACAGATCGCCTCCAGAGTAGGCATTTCTGTGGGTTCTGTGCACACAATCCTGCATGACGACCTGAAAATGCGAAAAGTGTCATCCAGCAGGGTGCCACGAATGCTGACGGACGACCACATGGCTGCCCGTGTGGCATGTAGCCAAGCAATGTTGACGCGCAACGACATCATGAATGGGACTTTGTTTTCGTCGGTCGTGACAATGGATGAGACGTGGACGCCATTTTTCAATCCAGAAACAAAGCGCCAGTCAGCTCAATGGAAGCACACAGATTCACCGCCACCAAAGAAATTTCGGGTAACCGCCAGTGCTGAAAAATGATGGTGTCCATGTTCTGGGACAGCGAGGGCGTAATCCTTACCCATTGCGTTCCAAAGGGCACTACGGTAACAGGTGCATCCTACAAAAATGTTTTGAAGAACAAATTCCTTCCTGCACTGCAACAAAAACGTCCGGGAAGGGCTGCGCGTGTGCTGTTTCACCAAGCCAACGCACCCGCACATCGAGCTAACGTTACGCAACAGTTTCTTCGTGATAACAACTTTGAAGTGATTCCTCATGCTCCCTACTCACCTGACCTGGCTCCTAGTGACTTTTGGCTTTTTCCAACAATGAAAGACACTCTCTGTGGCCGCACATTCACCAGCCGTGCTGCTATTGCCTCAGCGATTTTCCAGTGGTCAAAACAGACTCCTAAAGAAGCCTTCGCCGCTGCCATGGAATCATGGCGTCAGCGTTGTGAAAAATGTGTACGTCTGCAAGGCGATTACGTCGAGAAGTAACTCCAGTTTCATCGATTTCGGGTGAGTGGTTAATTAGAAAAAAAATCGGAGGCTTTAGAGCTTGAATGCACCTTGTAATACGCTTGAAACTGATAAGCTTATGATGCACAAATCGTCATGGTTTTAGAAAGCATCGCTCGTGCGAAAATCAGTTTGCCCTCTTCTCACATGATATACTGCGCACAATGAATAAAGGGCAGCCGGCCGAAGTGGCCGAGCGGTTATAGGCCCTACAGTCTGGAACCGCGCGGCCGCTACGGTCGCAGGTTCGAATCCTGGATGTGTGTGATGTCCTTAGGTTAGTTAGGTTTAAGTAGCTCTAAGTTCTAGGTGACTTATGACCTCAGCAGTTGAGTCCCATAGTGCTCAGAGCCAATAAAGGGCAACAGGCAGATTCCATTTTTCTGCCGGCCGAAGTGGCCGTGCGGTTAAAGGCGCTGCAGTTTGAAACTGCAAGACCGCTACGGTCGCAGGTTCGAATCCTGCCTCGGGCATGGATGTTTGTGATGTCCTTAGGTTAGTTAGGTTTAACTAGTTCTAAGTTCTAGGGGACTAATGACCTCAGCAGTTGAGTCCCATAGTGCTCAGAGCCATTTGAACCATTTTGAACCATCCATTTTTCTAGATTTCAGAAAAGCATTTGAACCGGTGCCCCATTGTAGGCTTTTAACGAAGGTACGAGGATATGGAATATGTTCACAGATGTGTGAGTGATTCGAACACTTCTTAAGTAATGGAAGCCAGTATGTCGTCCTCGACGGCGAGGGTACATCAGGAAAAAGTGTAGCGTCAAGAGTATCCCAGGGAAGTGGGGAAGGACCACTGTAGTTCTCTACATACATAAATGATTTGGCGTACAAGGTGGCCAGCAATCTGCGGTTGTTTGCTGATGATGCCGTGGTTTGCGGTAAGGTGTCGAAGTTGAGTGACTGTAGGAAGATACAAAACGACTTAGACAATATTTCCAGTTGGTGTGATGAATGGCAGCGAGCCCTAAATGTGGAAAAATGTAAGTTAATCCGGATGAGTAGGAAGACCAAATCTGCAATGTTCAGATACATTATTACTAGTACCACGCTTGACACAGCCAAGTCGTTTGAATATCTGGGTTTAACGTTGCAAAGAGATATACGACTGAAAGAGCATGTGAGAACTGTCGTAGGAAAGGTGAATGGGTGACTTCGGTTTATTTGGAGAATTTTAGGAGGAGGAGATTAATGTCCCGTCGAAAACGAGGTCATTAGAGGCGGAGCGCAAGCTCGGGTGAGGAAAGGATGGGGAAGGAAATCGGCCGTGCCCTTTCACAGGAACCATCCCGGCATTTGCCTGAAGCGATTTAGGGAAATCACGGAAAACCTAAATCAGGATGACCGGAGACGGGATTGAACCGTCGTCCTCCCGAATGCGAGTCCAGTGCGCTAACCACTGCGCCACCTCGCTCGGTAGAATTTTAGGAAAGAGTGGTTCAGCTGCAAAGGAGACCGCATATACGATGCTGGAGCTACCTATTCTTGAGTACTGCTCGAGTGTTTGGGATCCGTGCCGGGTCGGATTGGATTGGATGAAGACATCGAAGCGATTCAGAGGCGGTCTGCAACATTTATTACCGGTAGGTTCGAAAAACACGTAAGAGTTACGGAGAAGCTACGGGACCTCAAATGGGAGATCCATGGAGGGAAGGCGACGGTCTTTTCGAGAAACACTGTTGAGAAAATTTAGAGAACCGGCATTTGAAACTGACTGCAGAACGATTCTACTGCTACCAACATACAAAGCGCGGAAGGACCTTGAAGATAAGATACGAGAAATTAGTGTTCATACGGAGGCATACAAACAGATACTCGCTCTATCTGCGAGTGGAACAGGAAAGGAAATGATAAGTAGTGTTAAAGGGTACCTTCCGCCACGCACCGTACGGTGGCTTGCGGAGTATCGATGTAGATGCAGATGTAGATACAGATGTAGACCAGGACGCGGAGCATGAGTGGTATTTCCGAGCTGCTTCGTTACAGCACAAGCACGCTTGATTTCATGGCAGCAGCTTCACTGTAATGATAGCTGATCGACCGTTTAGTAACCGCCTGTGATTATCGTCCACAAAGACCAACGTAGTTATATTTCCTTGATATTGTGCAACGTAGCTAGTTTGCACAAAGATGGACGTTATAGTATGGGAATCTACGTCCGCCTATTATGCAAACAAGTTTATAAATGCCCAAACATTACAGTCAACATAGTCTACCTAGAGCAAAAACAGCGCTACTGTAAGGAAGGAATAGTGACGCTAATCATCAATAAAAAGGAAAGTTCTGAATGGAAACGCGATAACCGCTGCATTTCTATAGCGGCAGTAAGCACACTGAGTGATAAATATTTAATCCGCCATTCTCGGTCACGTGAAATGCAGAATTCACAACGGTGGCGCGCGTGGCCGCAAAGGGGTGTACCATCCCAGTGGGCAGGGATTCGCAGAGGGCACGTCTACAACTGGCTTCATATTGGCAGCTTACCTCCCCACGAGTGACAACGTTTTCTACTGCAATTAAAACAGTGCTCGTTTTTCTGCACCTCCACTAAAGGTGAATTTTTACAAATCTCTCTTCTTTGACTGTTACAGAAACTACACCCGGCGATTATATGGACAAGGAATTGCACTTAAGCGTCACATTCATGGGCCAGGGAACGGGGAATCAGGTTGAACTGAGCCATTCCCCACGTGTGCAGTGACGTTTCACTATAGAAATTAGAGAATTTACGAGCTCATAGGAAAAATGAAGTCTGGGCAACGACAATTGCCGTTGCAATGAAGCCTCACGATTCACATGAACGACAAATGAGAAAGAGTTTCCCCACAGCTGCTGCAGCATCACGCCAGCGTCCATTCGGTGCTCGTCTCGTCTAACCGCTGTAGTCCAGTAAGCGAAGGATAATTAAGAGGGGGGAGGGGCGGTTGGGAATTCCTGTACAATGACAGGAGAGAATGTCATGAACCCCTTGTAGGGTGTGAGCGAGAGTGTAGGGTGACGTTTAAGGATCACATATTTACGTTTTTCTTGAGCAACTCGAAAAATGTTACATTTCCTACAACTAAGGTCCTATTCATTTCTTTGCTAGGACTAATAGTTTCCGCTTTGCAGGGAATGGAAAAATTGAAATTACTTACACAATATTTTAATTATATAGAACTAGTGATTACTATTAAATTAAGTAGGTTAAGAAGAAGTATACAACGGCTGAATGCAGCAGAGCAGTATTAAGGGGTAAAATGTGTTCTGGGAGGGGGGAGGGGGCGTGTAACAGGTCTGGAGAAGAGAATGTCAAATAAGAAACCTTTAGCTGTCTGATTTTCTAAATTGTTATTTTACTGGGTTGCCAGCTTCTGCGATGTCAATGCTGGCCCCTGTTTTGACTGGAACAAAGATGGAAATCGTCCTACGCGTCGGTCAGGGAATCTGAAGATGGCGTATTATATCGCCGATACTGGTAACCCAATAACATAACAATTTGGAAAATTAGACGCCTGAAAGGTGTTTGATTTAACGTTTTGTGCTGAACAGCCGATGTGACGCAATCATCTGTGAAAAAAATTGACATACAAAGATCAGGAGAAGGGTTTGGGGAGGGGGAGGGGGAGGGGGCAGTGATGCGAGGAAAGAGAGACTGCCTGATTTTGGTCATGAACTTCCGTCCTTCGCAGGTCTGCGAACTGAAGAGCTAGCAGGCGATTGCCTACTCTGTCTACCCCACTGTCTCGCAAGTGGCAACTAAACGGTGTTCCACAAAATATTACCGATCCTCCGCAGTGCACCTTATGACGCAGTGTGCACACATACATAGCGTTGTTTGTCCCACGCAAAGTGCATCAACAGGACGTGTAATAAAGATATCAGTTACTAATAATATGTACGTAATACGTACTAATTCAAGAAAAGCGTATGGGTATAAGTTACATAAATCTCTGCACACTGTTCTATACCACCCGACACTGGCTGTAGTACCTGAAATGGTGCCAAGAGAATAGGGGCTAGTCCGGTGATGAGTGGGGTCTCTTACTCTCCTCTCGGATGACAGTACGTTCACTCTGTCTAGTGATTCTGGACGTACCCTCATACGGCGAGGGGGAGCAGCTCATAATGCACACAGGATCATTGTCGAACAACATCGTTTTGATGGGCTAGGTGTTATGGTGTGGGAAGACACGATGACTTACGTGTGCGTCTTTTATGGAATGAGAACATATTCAGTGATTGGACTGGTCTGCCCATTCCCCCTGCTGAAGTCGTATCGGTCACGTGTAGGATGCGTTCGGGAGACGTCACATGCAGCAAGGAGCATCCACCAGTTGTCGAACGCGCTGGTAGAGCAGTGGTATGCTATACCACAAGGACTCCTTACCAACCTTCTCACAAGCATGGGAACACGTTGCAGACCATATTTCGCTGTCCACGGTGCTCACACACCCGATTAAGGATCATGTCCAGGGGACCATCATAAATCGCGGTATTGTCTCTCAATAAAAGTGTCATTTCTTTTCGTCTCATGATGTATTTCCGTCAGTTACCTTTGTACTGTACTACAGCAGTTCTGTCTACCTACGGTCGAAGTTTCATCGAGCTATGTTACTTGGCAGTGACACATAATGGGAAAGTTACTTTCGTCCTTAAGGTTTGCACATCAGTGTACTACGTTTCTGTCGTGTTCCACATATACGACTATCTCCTGACGAAGGGTACACGTAACGAACAGCGCATCTGGTCTACTCTGATGGAATATTCGTGACCTGCACTATTTTTGGGTCTTGCACTTCTATGTGACGTCTTAGCAACTGAATGCGGATAGCCGGCCGAAGTGTCCGTGCGGCTCTAGGTGCTACAGTCTGGAGCCGACCGACCGACCGCTACGGTCGCAGGTTCGAATCCTGCCTCGCGCATGGATGTGTGTGATGTCCTTAGGTTGGTTAGTTTTAATTAGTTCTAAGTTCTAGGCGACTGATGACCTCAGAAGTTAAGTCGCATAGTGCTCAGAGCCATTTGAACCATTTTTTCAATGCGGATATGACTGGTCGGGAATTACTTCTCCACAGCTTAATCGGGACCAAATTTACAGCTGTTTGGAGGCTAATACAAGAACAGAGGACGAATTTTTTTCCAAACATACAAATCCATGCCTTTTTTTACACCATGACATGAAATTACAGGCTGTATATGTATATTTCACACCGTACTGAATTCTCATTTTCCAGAGTTTGTATGTACTACTTCGGTACCAGTCATTCGTGTTTATCGATGTACGTAACCTGAGATGCGAAATGCTATTAACCACACATATTCTCGCAGACGTTAAACGCGTTTCTGTGGGAATTGTCTTCATCTATTTCAACTGATAACGGTCTGTTTATTCAAGGTTTCAATAGGGAATGACTAGCTATTGCAGTATTACATCGAGAAGTTTTTATATTCGTTCGTAAAAACATGAGTTTTGAAGTATCCGGTGCAAATGTTTTAGAGCATTTTTATTCAGTTTTAGCTTAGAGAATTTCTAATTTTATTCGTTAGTTAGAAAGATCACAAGCAGGCAGTCAACTTCTATCGACCACTATATAGTATTTGATATTAAATGCAATTAAGACAATACAGAATGAAGGAGAACAATATTTCTGTTATTGTATGCTACTGTTCTTTCCACACAGCCTAGTCAATTTTAGGTACGTCACCCGTCAGTTTCGCCAGATTAAATATTAAATGACTACTGCCGATATGTGACGAACTAACCTCATGACGAAAGCCACATTAATAGACACAGACAACGATATCAAATATAGAGAGAAAAACGGAAAAAAGATGTTTTTCTTATATCAGTGAAATTATATTGACAGTCTGCAGTCGCGTTAGCTGACTTCAGTAAAGTAACAAGAGAAATAAGGCAGATAGATCTGCTAGAACCGATTAAAAACGAGTTTAAAGTATGGAGGCGCATTTGATTTGCCAGCCATCGACGTCAGACATTTAAAAAACTCTCCATTTTTGATCGATGTTCGATGGCTAACGGATTTAAAGACCAGAGAAGCTCACGTCACTGAACAAACAACCAACGCCTTGGAACAGAATATTAAGGCTAGAATATTCACAAGAGTCATAAATGTATTGTCTGCCAAAAGAAAAAATATTTGCATGAGACAATCTTAAATTATGCAGTACTTACAAAGGCATGTTTCCCGATTTCGAAGTTTCTATATATTATCCACCATCGAATTGGAACTAACAAGTTTACAGAATGATTATAGCACACCTAAATCTAACAGTTCACGGCAAAGATCTGAACAATGTGATGATCATGATTTTAGCTACAGACAACTGAAGCCCAGAGAAGCCGAAAATAAAGCAGCACGCTAACACGTTGCTCTTGCTCAGTCTGTATGCTGTCCCATTTGACGGTGCTTCAGTCACTTCATCGCAACTGCGCCTTTGCACTTCGAAGATGGGCAATGGAAGTACGTACGCCACACAGTAACTTCTATTTTGGGAAGTGTGACTGTAAGTACTGCATATATTACATTTTCGTGATCATGACACAAATCTCAAGAGGTGACGGTATGTGTGTACGTATTTGTCGATTAATACGTTCAAGAGCGAAGATATTAACACTTTTGCTTAAACAGTCCGAGATGAGGGATGGTAACCCGAAAATGCACAAAATACGAACTCGCCTTCCTCAACATTAAATTATTCCCTTTCTCTACTGCTTGTTCAGTGTGAAGATTGAATAACGTCGGGTATGATTACAACCCTGTCTCACGTCTCACCCTCTTCTCAGTAACTGTTATCCCTTCATGGCTTTTGACTTTTGTAACTGCAGTCTTTAGTTTTTCTTTTCTCTTTTTTATGTTGTCGATAACCTTGCGCTCCGTGTATTTTGCCGCTGCTCCTTTTAGGAGTTCAAGGAATGTGCTCCAGCCAACATTGTCAAAAGCTATCTCTGCATTTGCAAATGCTATAAAAGTATTTTTGCCTGTCTTGAACCTGTCTTCTAAGGCAAGTCATAGCGTCAGTACCGCCTCGTGTGTTTATGTGTTTCTCCGGGATCTAGACAGAGCTTCCCCAAAATAGCCCTTTTCAGTTTTTTCTTCTCTGAGTAATTCGTGTCAGTATTTTGTAACAATGATTCATTAAACAGACAGTTAGGTAATAATCACATAATAATCACACCTCTCAGCATCTGTACCTTTTACAATCGGAAGTACAACATTCTTCTTGATTTCTGAAGGTATTTCCCTACTGTCTAATCCACGTAACAGGCAGAGTTCTTTATTTTCGACAGGTTCCGCTCTCCTGAACAGATCTGTTGTGCTCAAGAGATTTCACATGACTCAAAAAGAGAGATCTTGTGCACTCACGTCAGGTTGATGTGCTGAACGTAACATGGCCACCTCTTGATGCTCACCGCTCAGGGAACGTTTCAGGCAGTTGTTCACGAACCGAATCTCCAAAGTAAGCTTGAGCTCTACCATGTTAGAGCCACACACCGTGTGTCAAACCATCGCCAGTGTATCAACCCTCCTCGTTGTTCGGGTTTCCCAAACGTGTAATGTTAGGAATTACGCACATAATAAGTGATTGTTACATCATAAAAACAACGATCGCAGATTCTCGTACTTAGTGTTGCCCTAGATACCGTGTAGAAACTGAATCAATAGAGCAGGTGTTCACATTCGCGAACCAGTCAAGACAGAAGGCAATGAAAAGAGAAATGACTATTTTTTCTATATGGATCCACATGACTACAGAGTTGGTACATAAGACAAAAAATGATAATATTTCGTCCAACTGCTAGACGCTACATTACGTGTCAGGGAAGCTTTCCTAGCAGGCGAGACCTTACAGCTTTCTCTCTGTTTCCAAAAGGTTTATATCTGGCTGACACTTTAGCAGATGCGCTGCAGAAAGAGAGCGCGGTGACAGCATTCCCTCCCGTTGTAGCTCCAACTGCAAGAGGGGGCAGAGCTCAACGCTCCACTTCGAGACGCGTCGTGACGGGCTTTACTTGGAGCACAGGTACATTAATTAGACGCCTCTGTTGTCCCGTCACAGTAAGGCGCGCCGATCTGTCTGCGTCTTGCAGCAGAACACACACACACTGAGACCGCGCGACGCATCGGCGGATAACACGGACTGCCTCATTTCAACTGTTTCTCTGGCTGTGCCAACAACGCGACACGCGAAGTATTTGCGTGAACGCTACCATTATTTTTAAGGACTGATACACCTGTCTACCTGTCTACCCGCACGGTAGCGGTGAAGTTAGCTACGCAGGAACTTACGACAGAAGGGGTCTCCAGTTCGTGCACCTCTCTAATTAACATCGTTATTTTCAGTGTAGAAAATTGCAAAACTCTGCGTGTTTGTAAGTAAATTGAACTGACTCAGAATTAATCGTGACAAAGGTACACCCTTGAGTGCCAATAGTCGAATCAATGTGCCCAACGGATTGACTGACTCTACGAAATATTGGGGTCTTAGCAGTGAATCTTCAGGTGAAGAATTGGCATTTTATCATTGGAAAACATTAAATGTGATAATAAAACACAAGGTTTAAATGAACTCTGTAGTTTATTACAAAAAGCGCTAGACTCGTAAAGCATACAAAACAATCACGAAATTACTAAAGCAACAATCACGGAAAATACCATTACAATTACAAAACTGGAACAATTGGTTGGCAAAGTTACTCAGAGGGATGAGAACTTTGTCGAATTGCTGACCCTTTCTGCACGACACCTATCTTCTGTCCGTACCAGTCGTCACTTCTAAAGCTCATCCAGAAAAGCAACTGATGTAGTCAGCACCATGTTGGATTAAAGAATAAAGAAGAAATGAAATCAGCACATACAATCACTAATTTCGTTCCTGCATCTAAACAGACTCAACTCCCCTCCAGCTGCATAAATGATAATAAATAAATGAAAGGAGACTAGCCGACCGACCGCCTTGCCACTTTCCAAAATCACGAAAATAACAACAGTTTTACGCTGAACTTCGTATATTATAGAACAGTCTGGCAATATGGTTGGTTGGTTGATTTGGGGGGGGGGGGGGGGGAGGAGACCAAACAGCGAGATTATCGGTCCCATCGAATTTAGGAGAGGATAGAGAAGGAGGTCGGTCATGCCCTTTCAAAGAAGCCATCACGGAATTACGGAATTTGCCTGAAGCGATTTAGGGAAATCACGGGAAACCTAAATCTGGATGGGCGAACGCGGCCTTGGACCGTCGTCCTCCCAAATGCGAGTCCAGTGCCCTACTTTGTTCGGTAGGCAATATGGAAGAGCGTGATTTCTCAGGCGTCTAGTGGTGTTCCCAAGCAGGAGACGCATGATCTACTTCAAAATATTCCCATGATCCTCTGCAGCTCGTCCAGTCCGTCTCCAGACATTGTGAAACTTCGTTTTTTTTTATATTTTGACAAAATTTTATGAGGTAAGTTTTCAAAAAATATACTACAATCGAAAATGTACTTTAAGTATTAAAGCTATGCAATTTATTAAGTAAAAGAGCAGTAGATCGTTATGTACTACTTTATTTTTGGCTGTGGATACGGCTTCTTCCGTTGTTATTGTGCGAAGTCCAATATGGGATGCCGCTCAACAGAGAATACTTGGTATTCTGTAATACCTACCTTGACTGCGCATGTGGGAGAACGAAGATTATATTTGTGGGCTATTAAGAGTTTCTTTTAACATCTGTTCCAAATTTGTGTTAGTGTATACCTATTTCTTTCCAAATTTACATGATTACCTGCATTTTTACAACCTTCCACCATCTTTCCCAGCTATTCCATATTAGCCACCAAGAGACACTTTTTTAAAGCCTATTTTTCGGTAGTTTTTTTAATTTCATTGAGGAGAAATACAGATACTTATTATAAACGACTTTAATTCTATCATCAGCTGTGTTTGAAACCGAAGAGTGTATTCAATTTGGAGATACAACTACATAAGTAATTGTTTTTTCATAACACCCGAACTTGATCGAGTTGATGGTAACATGCGGTGAAAATCAGCAGGAGTACGTCACATATACCACGGCATAAATGAAACATGAAAACACAGTTCTTGGTATACAGGCTTTTAGCTATTGTAGGGGTAAGTGGAGGACATGAAACAAAGAAATAATCTTACTGAACACAGGTTTGGAAACCAGTGGTTTACACGATACGATGTGTTACCCCTGAGTACATGAACACCTTGCTACAGACTGTCCGAGGATTCAATCTGCAGATATGCTCCTGAGAACAAACACACTTCAATTGATCCACACATTCACCTTTCACGTGATGGCAGGCTTCATCACGACTACTCATCGATACCTGTACACATACAAAAATCTCATTTGGGTTCCGAATGCACTGACAACCGTCAAAAATGCGTTCATGGGGTTCATCGTCACTACGAACAGTGATGGAATACACCAGAGATTTTAAATATTCTCACACAAAAAAATTATCCGAAGGGTTCCTGTCAGGAGACCTGGGAGGTCAGTTTATTTGCTAGCCATGGCTTGTTGTCGAAACGTCATTAATCGTACTTACTTACCCAGAATGTTGTTAAAATCGCACGAGGGCAGTTTACCCCTACGTAGATTATGCCTCAGTTGCGATTTTTAAAAGGAAGAAAAAAAAAGAAAAGAATACACATAGTATCAGACATCAACAATGTTGTAACATTGGCATGACTGCACTTGTGCATACATCGAGTTGGAGAAACCGTCGGTTTCCTAACTTTCATTTAATTGGATTATTTGCTTGTTTCATTGTCCTCTAAACACTCGTTTTGTCTGCACCTATAATCGACAAACATCCTGTGAAAACGATTCATCTATTAGTGACAAGCTCGCGATACATTCTATGCAACTCTTAAACAAGTAATAGAAGTTCAAGTACAAGCTCTTAGAACACGTCTGTCGCTCCGAGAAAAGAAAATGTTATACGAACATAGATCCGAGAATGCATGTTGGAATTGATTATATAAAATTCTTCATATTACACTAATTATTGGAAGCACACATAAACAGGACATATCACTATACCATGTGATTAGAAACATGGCTTAGAGGAAATGAAGCCTGCTGATTCGAAAGTTGGAACCGCCTTTCTGGAGAGATGAAGGACAGTTTTGAACGGCCACTTGGCTCGCAGTTCTGAAAAGAGAAGGACGTGTTTCAGACTACACAAAATTAGAACAGCTTTTCCTTGTTTACAGCGATGACAATTTTGTAACATATACGTTTACAGCTGATCACATTTACAAAAAAAAAAAAAGTGTTCGAAAACAGTAGCCTAGCTGGGCGAGGGTAGGATCGACAAACCCAATAGCTGCGCGTGCGGCAAGGTACTTCATATGCCGACGTCACATATTCAACATTTGTCGTCTACGTTTTGGTTATTTCCCGACATTTTCGGCTCCACGTGTCTTAAATTAAATTACTCGTCTCAGCGTCATCTACAGAGGCTTTTAAACGTTAGCAAGAATCACAGTGGGCATTGGTTTACTGATTCTCAATAAAGACGTCATGGTTGTCAACTGAAGAGGTAGTCCCGCGCTGAAACGTACTGCACTGGCCGAGCACCAGACCGAATCTAATGTCAACACATGGTGAGGGCAGAAAATAACTGCTTCATCAACAAGATGATGCATTTAATGAATGATTAAATTTCTCAGCCCACGTCTGTTTTGCGATGACGTTTAATAAACCGCAGGATCCAACGCAGCAAGTTGTTTAAAGAGAAGTTGTTCAACAGATTACATTGTCCGTGATTCAGTTCCAATCTGTAATTCATTTTACGGAAATGCATACTTGTTTAACTAACAGAGTTGCAAGTGCTAAACGTAACTTTATTGCAGTTGCGAGCAGGACTAGAAACAATCAAACAGTAGAACACGATTTGTATTTAACGTCCTGGATCTTTTTGACACTTCGAATTAAAAGTAAGCACTTGAGCTTTCGACCACTGCCTGCATCGTCTTCGCCATAGGCAACTGCCTGTTGTTGTTGCTGCTGTGGTTGAATCTGATGAATATGATTTACCAAACCATCGAAAGACCGAGTTTTTACTCTAATCTGACAAAACAAGAAGAACAGGGTGATTTCACACACGTATGTCTTCGCAAGTGTGTTCCCTTCCATGAAGCATTTTTTTAGTAAGCTGTGATATCACTTGTAACAATATACAAAATAGAGGCATGTTACAGAAATGTGAACGAATACTGTTAGCGCAAATTAAATAGATTAGTGAGGAAGCTTAAAATGTTGAGATATTAATTTAAAATGATGTATATTCGTTTAGAAACTGTTGATAATCGTATAAACTGCAGGTAGTGAGAAAGAAAGAAAGAAAGAAAGAGAGAGAGAGAGAGAGAGAGAGAGAGAGAGATGAGGGGGGGGGGGGGAGGGGGGAAGTGATAGTGGTACCAAAAGTATCCCCCGCCACACACCGTAAGGTAGTTTGTGGAGTAGATGTACATGTGGACTCACTCAAATTCATGTGCAAGATATAGTTCCGTTAAATTGGACGAATCTTTTTGAAACAGCCTGTAGAATGCTGCATGTAGCGTTGTTTCAGCCTTGCTGGACTCGCCAGGAGGGCGCAAATAGTCGATGGTAGCGGCAGAAAGGTCGACCGCGTGGTACAACACAGTGAGGGGAAACTTACCTTGCCTCTGTGACCGAAGATTTTGGACCGGTACAGATGTAGGTAGAGGGCCGCGTGGAGCGGCTGCGATGTTTGAGGCGTCATGTCACGGACTGCGCGGCCCCTCCCGCCGGAAGTTCGAGTCCTCCCTCGGGCATGAGTGTGTGTGTGTGTTGTTCTTAGCGTAAGTTAAAGTAGTGTGTAAGTCTAGGGATTGATGACCTAAACAGTTTGGTCCCTTAGGAATTCACACACATTTGAACATTTATACAGAGAGCTACCACAATGTGTTGCCGCCAACACTGTGAATCGGCAGCATGGAATGGTTTCTCTGCTTGGACTGGCAACGGGCCAACTGCGTTCCAGTCGCACAAAGGCAGAGCGTGGCTGCGTGAGCGAGTGATTTCTTATCCTTCCAGAGTAAACGGTTGATGAGTTGGGTTCTGTCCTGTTCACGGAGGAATGTCGTGTCTCCTGGAGAATGCGAGGTTCGTTCTTTAAATTTTTATACACTGCCAGTAGATGGCGCTATTGAGACTTCACATATCTGTCGTTTTAAACTTTATCATTTCTCATAGTTTTAATAATCACAGCCAAGATACTCGCCTATTAGTTTGTTTACAGTGAGCATTTAAAGAAACTGCTATAAAAAATTGGAAATTTTACATAAGAGTTGGGACGATTTTTAGAATTTCTGTAAAGGCCTAACTCAACACCAGTGCTTCTACAACTACGTGATTACCCTGCTATTCACAATGAAGTGCCTCGCAGAGGGTTCAATGAACCACCTTCAAACTGTCTCTCTACCGTTCCACTCTCTAACGGCACGCGGGAAAAACGAGCATCTAAATATTTCTGTGCGAGCCCCGATTTCTCTTATTTTATTGTGATGATCATTTCTCCCTATGTAGGTGGGCAGCAACAGAATGTTTTCGCAATCGGAGGAGAAAACTGGTGATTGGAATTTCATGAGAAGATCCCGTCGCAACGAAAAACGCATTTGTTTTAATGAGTGCCACTCCAATTCACGTATCATGTCTGTGACATTATCTCCCCTATTTCGCGATCATACGGAACGAGCTGCCCTTCATTGTACTTCTTCTATGTCAACCATCAGTCCCAACTGATGCGGATGCCACACCGCACAGCAATACTCCAGAATATGGCGGACAAGCGTGGTGCAAGCAGTCTCTTTAGTAGACCTGCAGCACCTAAGTGTTCTGCCAACGAATCGCAGTCTTTGGTTTGCTGTATCCACAATGTTATGGATGTAATCGTTCCAATTTAGGTTACTTGTAATTGTAATACCTAAGTATTTGCTTGAATTTACAGCCTTCAGATTTGTGTGACTTATCGCGTAATCGAAATTTAGCTGATTTCTTTTAGTACTAATGTGAATAGCTTCACACTTTTCTTCATTCAGGGTCAATTGCCACTTTTCGCACAATACAGGTATCTTATCTAAATCATTTAGAAATAGTTTTGATCATCTGATGACTTTACAAGACGGTAAGTGACAGCATCATCTGCAAACAATCTAAGGACGGCTTCGAAATCCTTCATGAAACTTTTGGTAACCAATCACGTTCAGAGAATACCGTTAACAATTTTTACAATCTGTTGGTAGATTACATCTCGGTCGTAGGGTAGACTCTCATATGTTGTACAACCCTTTGAATGGTATCACCAGCATATCTAGAAAACACACTGCATCCTGATGACACATGTTGGAAATAGTGCGCATTAGCTTCTTTCTAACCGTTGAATGTGGCCATTTCGACAGACCGTTGAGAAATCTGGCATGGAGTGGTTCAATTTGTGATCTACGGAAGTCAAAATTTTTTGATCAAATTAAGTATCTGTACTTTTAGAGGTTTGTCTAGTCTGTTTATAAATATTACAGCTCATAATTTATTCAATGTCAACATAGAGTAGAAACCTTTAAAATCACTCTAGCCTCTTTGCAGTAAAAAAGTAAGTTTGAAAAGTATGACGGTGGCTTATAAATTTTATCACCACTTTCATTATATATTATACCACATATTCTAAGATTCTGTTCCCTATACATGTTTTAACAATTGATGTAATAACTGTACTGCTGTATCTGTCGCCTGCTACACCTTTAGCTACAGGTAACGGTGCAGTCATGCTTTGAATGTCACCATATACCACACATAGGCAACAGTCACCAGGCGTTGCATTTTTAAAGCCACTTTCTACTTATTGTAAACAATCAGCTGAAAGGTGACTTCTCTCAAATCCTGGTAGCAATACTACTCAGACAAAGGTTGCTCACCTGTTAGGATACTCATATGGCAGGGCTGCGACCATACAAAGCACTAACAGCGGCTTCTCCGGAACTGGAATCTGGCCATTGGATTCATACGTGTTTCAGATTTCTGACTCAGTGGCGAGCAAGTCCAATTTAGAATCAAAAGCTAGTAAGGAGAAAGAAATGATTGGAGAAAATGTCTAGACAAACTAATGGAAAATAAGCACAAACTAATAGAAATTATGCACTCCTGAACCTTCAACTCCCACAAAACAAGCTATCATAGGAAAGTACCATCATCTGCTATCAGTTCCCAAGTATTCAGTTTAGACATTAAAGTAGTAACATGTTTTAGATAAAGGATATGTATTATGGGCTCACATTTCTTTGCTAATATTTTAAAAATTAAAATAGTATTGGTCATACCACATTTGTGTACTTCTTGTTATACCTGAGAAAATTCTTAGTCGTACAATTTATAAATCAGTAACACAATTTAGGAGACCTGCTTTAAATTTTAACACTTCTCACCTCTCTACCAACTTTGCCATATCTTGAAAACTGTAGAAAATTTATTTCCGAAACTTTCATCTTATGGGCTGCACAACGTTAATATTACATTTAGGTAATGTGTATTACATATCATAAAAATCAGAAAAATTCTGGAAGTGGTGCAATTTATGTGACCTTACCCTACTTCCGGCGGTGATGCATTTCGTTAAAGTCGAACAAAATCGGTTGTTGTTCGAAAAAGCGTCGATTCTGTGAACAACACGATTGACGAGGATCGGCAGATAATTTACTGGTAGGCAAAGACATTTTTACGCACGTCGGAGACTGTTGTACATTTGATTTTCCATGAACATTTAGAAGATTTATTTGCAGTGGATTCCATTCAGTTTTATCGAAGCTGCAAAACAAGTTCGTGTCAGTTCTTTTAATGAAATACTCAATAAATTCGGCCAAGGAAGGGCTAAATCCGTATACATTATCGTAATAGGGGCCTAAACTTGCATAAATTTGGAATCTAATTAGCTATCAACGGTTGGGTGTTGTATTATTAACCGAAACCGACAAAACCGCTTTGTTCGCGAAGCACTTACAATTAAAGGCTCGTTTCTTTGATTACTGTCAAAAATTTACGACTATCGCTTTAGACGATCGGATAAAAGTTAATACTGAATGCCATAAAACAATGTTTGCCGTAAGTCACCGATTACACCAGGAAAAACAATCGAAAACGTCGCATCAGCTGTCACCACAGCACATCATAGATCACAACCCTCGATTTAATGAGTCATTAACTAATTCACCTGGTCTGTCGCCCAGCGACTTCCTTTAGTTTCCTCATTCTGTTTTTGATTTGTTGTAGACTTCAGTCCTAAGACTGGTTTGATAGAGCCCCCATGCTAATCTACCCTATCCTCTTCGTACTGCAACCTACATATACTTTGTAACACCCCACCCGTCACTTATCTGGTTTTGGTGTGTGTTCGCCCCAGGTAATTGACTAACAGATCAACAGAGTGTGCAAAACTGCCACAATATCGGATAACGCAAAGAAAGTAATAAGGCCCTGTAACTCCTGATTGAACTGCAGTGGCAGTGGCAGTGTTGACATTAATTGATTCAGAATTGATCCCTTTTAATTAAAACAGGGTGCACATTGATGTTATATTCAGCTATTAAACACCAGATGCAAATGTTGAACATAAAATTAATTAAGAAAGTGACTTGGGATTTCAACTGCTTGATTGAAAACAGATGCAGTCGATTAGCAAAGATTTATTTTAACTCACGACCTTCAATCATCACATTACATGACTCTCTTAACAGGCAGTGGTAATAAATTGCGTTTGCGTGGAGTAAAGCGCGATAAATCAAAAGTAATTCCTATCGACTGACCCAGGCGTAATGCGAAGTATAAGAAGAATTCTACAATACACAGCCCATGAAACCCTCGTGGAAACTTTGCTGACGTGATACAACAAATTAATCAGTGGCCAGAGCAGGCGCAATACCACTGAATTCAGCGTGGCAGGGCGTCGTGGTTGTGTGGACGTCGGCCGACCTCGTGGTGCTCCAAGGCTGCACTCGTCTATTCACTCCTAGCTATCTTGCTCAGTACATAGCTGAACCAAAACTTCCTATCTCCAAGCTCAATCATTCCCTTTGCTAAGTCCTAAACTGCAGCGATGCTCACTTTCTCAGGCAAGCTGAGTCAAGAACACCACGTCTGCACTCTAGGCAAGCTGGGAACGGAAGACCTCTACGGAGACTTCTCACAGTCTGCTCTTCGCCTCGGTTTCCCCTCCAGCAAAATCACTTACGCCAATTGCAGCGCAAGGTGCTTTAATTATGCGTCGCTTCCCAATGCCGACCAATGCCTGCTCTGGGAAGTGAACAAATTTCCACAAAATTTCCCTTCCTCTCAACTTCTATTTTGCTCCTCCCAGGCAAGGTGCGTTAATTATGCGTCGCTTCCCAATGCCGACCAATGCCTGCTCTGGGAAGTGAACAAATTTCCACAAAATTTCCCTTCCTCTCAACTTCTATTTTGCTCCTCCCAGGCCACCCATCAAGGTTAGCATCTGCACAAACACCCAGTTTTCCGGAATTCTGATTCCCAGGAGAGTTCTTCAAATTCCTTGGTCCTACATTCCCATCGGAGGCCGGCGTATTTCATTCTGTCGCTCTTTGCCTGATTTGCTTCAGACTCTGCGGACTGTGAATTCAACGTGAAGTTGCTATAGTCACGAACACGCATATTTTGACCTCTGTTGACTGCTCCACTGTAGCTTTGTGCGGCTTTCTCGCATGTTTCACAGAAAACGGGACGATGGACATTTATCAACAGGCGTACAAGTTCTCTGTCTGTTTCCTGGTACACCAGCATGGAATTGGGGTCAACCACCCACTCACTGTCACTCATCTTAAGGCGGTTGGAGGCCGTGCACAGTTACCGCTTTCTCAGAGCTTGAGCCGCCCTAAGCTGCCTATTGTCGCTTCCATTAGCCGCTCCCCTGGCGGCCATGGTCAATTCTGAGTACTTCCCTAGGGTAAACTGTTGTTGTTGTGGTCTTCAGTCCTGAGACTGGTTTGATGCAGCTCTCCATGCTACTCTATCCTGTGCAAGCTTCTTCATCTCCCAGTACCTACTGCAACCTACATACTTCTGAATCTGCTTAGTGTATTGATCTCTTGGTCTCCCTCTACGATTTTTACCCTCCACGCTGCCCTCCAATGCTAAATTTGTGATCCCTTGATGCCTCAAAACATGTCCTACCAACCGATCCCTTCTTCTAGTCAAGTTGTGCCACAAACTTCTCTTCTCCCCAATCCTATTCAATACCTCCTCATTAGTTACGTGATCTACCCACCTTATCTTCAGCATTCTTCTGTAGCACCACATTTCGAAAGCTTCTATTCTCTTCTTGTCTAAACTGGTTATCGTCCATGTTTCACTTCCATACATGGCTACACTCCATACAAATACTTTCAGAAACGACTTCCTGACACTTAAATCTATACTCGATGTTAACAAATTTCTCTTCTTCAGAAACGATTTCCGTGCCATTGCCAGTCTACATTTTATATCCTCTCTACTTCGACCATCATCAGTTATTTTACTCCCTAAATAGCAAAACTCCTTTACTACTTTAAGTGTCTCATTTCCTAATCTAATCCCCTCAGCATCACCCGATTTAATTTGACTACATTCCATTATCCTCGTTTTGCTTTTGTTGATGTTCATCTTATATCCTCCTTTCAAGACACTGTCCATTCCGTTCAACTCCTCTTACAAGTCCTTTGCTGTCTCTGACAGAATTACAATGTCATCGGCGAACCTCAAAGTTTTTACTTCTTCTCCATGAATTTTAATACCTACTCCGAATTTTTCTTTTGTTTCCTTTACTGCTTGCTCAATATACAGATTGAATAACATCGGGGAGAAGCTACAACCCTGTCTCACTCCCTTCCCAACCACTGCTTCCCTTTCATGCCCCTCGACTCTTATAACTGCCATCTGGTTTCTGTACAAATTGTAAATAGCTTTTCGCTCCCCGTATTTTACCCCTGCCACCTTCAGAATTTGAAAGAGAGTATTCCAGTTAACGTTGTCAAAAGCTTTCTCTAAGTCTACAAATGCTAGAAACGTAGGTTTGCCTTTCCTTAATCTTTCTTCTAAGATAAGTCGTAAGGTTAGTATTGCCTCACGTGTTCCAACATTTCTACGGAATCCAAACTGATCTTCCCCGAGGTCTGCTTCTACCAGTTTTTCCATTCGTCTATAAAGAATTCGCGTTAGTATTTTGCAGCTGTGACTTATTAAACTGATAGTTCGGTAATTTTCACATCTGTCAACACCTGCTTTCTTTGGTATTGGAATTATTATATTCTTCTTGAAGTCTGTGGGTATTTCGCCTGTCTCATACATCTTGCTCACCAGATGGTAGAGTTTTGTCATGACTGGCTCTCCCAAGGCCATCAGTAGTTCTAATGGAATGTTGTCTACTCCCGGGGCCTTGTTTCGACTCAGGTCTTTCAGTGCTCTGTCAAACTCTTCACGCAGTATCTTATCTCCCATTTCATCTAGGGTAAACTAGCCTCCAGTAAATCAAAGCATTTCCACAGAGTATTCATATCGTGTGAATTACTTTAAAACCATCACTCGACATTAATTATTCCAATACGTCCATACTATACCCTCTACAAAATGCATTGTGCCTTGTCAGTCATTTTTGTTCAGCCCTACTGTTCGCTCAATGTGAGTTAGGTGATCTTTAATGGCTTCATGTAAGGGACATAGTTATTGCCATTTTACAACTTGAAGCTGCTAACTGTTAGTCAAGCCTTAGTCTCCCTCTACTATCTTCCCCCCCACCCTTCCCCTGCCTATTCACTCATCCCCAACGATGTGTCCTAAAAAGCTGTCACTCCTTTAGATAAGGTTTACCATAACGCCGCTTTCTCTTCGATTCAACCACACTTTGTTAGTCATTCTATTTTCCCATCTAATTCTCGGCATTCTTTTGTAGTACCATGTTTCAAAAGTTTCTTTTCTCATCTGTATTGCTTATCACACACGTCTAATTCAGTATAAGGCAAGAAACCAGATACTACTTGTAGAAAAGTCTTTGTAACACTTAAATTTACGCTCCATGTTAAAATATTAGTCTCTGCAAAGAAGTTTCTCAAGCTGACGGGAAGGTATATTTTGTATCCTCTCCTATTCAGCCATTGTAAGTTGCCTTGTTCCCTAAAGAGCAAAATTATTCTACAAATTTTACTTCCATATTCTAATCAAAGTCCCGCAGAATGATCTGACTTAATCTGAGGACACACCAGTACCCTTGTCTTACTTTTGTTGAAGTTTATTTTGTGACCTCTTCTCGTACAATACTGATTACGTTAAACTCTTTATTCCAAGCCACTTGCCGTCTCTGACAAAATTACAATAGCATCGGCAAACCTCAGTTCCTATTATGAAACGTCCCCTTAGAAAAATTATACATGACTGTGCTTAAACTGACACACAATATTTTTAGCGCAACGCCATCTGACTTTCAATAATCCCTACAATAGAATGGCGCTGACTAACATTATCCTATACCTTTCACAAACCACTTACCTCACCAAAAATCTTCGTTACTCGCACTACTGCAATACAGGGAGCGCCACTACTGCCAGCTAAATAAAAGATTCAAAACTACTGAAGGCATTAACTACTGATAGGCATAGATAGCAAATGAAAGATTTTAACAGAGAACAAACAATGTATTTACCTTAATAGTCATAATATATATAGCAGTTCATGACATCCAGTCTTACAAATTTCAAAACTCCGCCATCTCTCTCCCCACATCCACCACTGCTGGTGGCTCACCTCCAACTGCGCAACGCCATGCGCTGTTAACATCCAGCTGCCCAACACTACAATGGCAGACAACAATGCAAACTAGCCACAGACTGCACACAGCACAGCCAGTGATTTTCATACAGAGTGCTGCGTGGCGTTACCAATATAAAACATAAACAGCCTACTTACATAGCCCCCATACTCCCCACAAAAAATTTTACAAATTGTTTTGGGCAGTGTCCAATAATGATTTGATAAAATTTGTCATAATTAAAATAACAAAGATATCAAATGCACACACTTATTGATACAATGTTGGTCAAAAACTAAAATTTTCTCACAGACCATAAAGACAGTCCTGATCATTCATTACAGTGAAATTGCAGTGTTTTTCTCAAAGTCTGAGCAGTTTAAGAAAATGCACACGAAAGTAGTGGATTTCCCTGCATTCTTGAAGAAGTAGTGTTGTCCTTCCAACGGAAAGACAGTGCTGACTCTTGACATGCAGGCATGTAATGGGCCACAACAGAGCAAACCCACAGCAGAGTCAGTCGAAGTTTTGAAGAATATTGGTAGGTAGGTCATCACAGAGTAGACCCACTGTAGTCCTGGTAGAGATTACGGTATTGGTGGGACACCAGAGGTGCAGACCCACTGCAGTCGTCGTAGAAATAATGGTATTGGTGAGTCACCAAAGGTGTAGACCCACTGTAGTCCGTGTAGAAAAAATGGTATTGGTGGGTCATCAAAGATGCAGACCCACTGTAGTCCTTGTAGAGATGGCCAGCAGCCATCTGTTGTGACTGTGCAGGTGCACAATCACCATTGAAGAGTCTTGCGGATAATATAGCAAGTCCATAACCACCACTTGTGCACTCACAAAGTTTTTGGAATTGTCCTTAGAACCAGCAATGCTGTTATCCAGTCCCTTGCTGAATTATTAACACACGTGCAAACACTAACAGTCCCTACTTCTGACATATTGTCCATATACTATGACCAACAGAAACTTGTGCAGTGAAATGTAACTTACAAGTTAATAATACGATGAACTGGTGACAATTACAATTTTATAACATGAGAATACAATTACAAAGATACAGAAAACATCATTAAAAACATAATAATGCAGATAACATTTGTAGTAATACAGGCTTTACAAAAGAATCGAAATAACATATACATCAGTGTTACAGGAATTATAAGTACCTACATAAAAGATCAGAATAACTTTTGAAACATCAACTTCACACATGAGCAACAAAACAGAACGGATAAATAATGTCTAAACGTCTTTACAAAGTAAATAACATATTATTAATGCAAATTATATTTGAGGATAACAGTATTCCTCATCATAGTGAATGTAGCTGAGTATTAGAAAAATTCTACAACATAAATCGTATCAGATAAACACACAAAGACAGGATGAACACAAATACACAAGGGTACACAAACATATAGCGGAATAATAAAAAAGGAAAGGACAGGGTTTGTTTTACTGCAGTATTTTGCAAACAAAACTTTCTTTATTTCTTGGAGATCTCCCTTCATTCATCATTATTCCCAAAAAATCCTATCTATACCTGCTTTCTGTATTCTATTCATATTTCTTTCAAAATAATTATTTCTTAGTGTACAATACTCATTTTGGCCCAAATATTTATCGTATGACTTCTCAATGCATTTTTTCCCTATTGTCCATAGTCAGTTTCATATATAGTTTACCCCCTCTTAAGCTAACTTAAATCTACTGAGCTCTGATGCATAAACTAAGGGACGAGGCAATGCAGCAGCACAAAACAATTAATACAAACAGCAATGACAAAAAAAATGGAAAATAGCGAAGCAAGCAGCATTATAGAAATTAGCAAAGCAATTGCAATATTACAACTAATATAAGGCAATGTGCAGCAAACAATAAAAATAAATCAGTAGTAAAACTGCCTTAACAGAGTAATACAAAGTCAAATCAGTAACATTATGCCTGGCAAAGAGCAGCAGCAAATGCAATAACTTATATCTAAACATAACAAAGCTCAAGCAGAAAAAAATATTACACTAAAGACAACAATGCAGACAAGGGAAATGTATATTCACATCTTAATGTCTATGTAATTAAAGTGGTGCACCACTAGAAGTTATTCTACCAAACAAATTACCAAGTAGTTGAAAAGAAAATTCCGTATGCAATTCCTGTGAAGGGAAATGTCTTTTTGTGCTCCTTCGGTTTTTTTTAAGTACATCAAAATTATTATTTACTGGATCTGTAGGCATAAAATATTTATATTAGTACATCTATAAAATTTTATTTTAACCAATGCTTCAGTGCAGCTAGAAACTAGATATTAAACAAAATGAGAAATCTCTCAACTAGAAAGACAATAGATGTAAAATGTCTCTCATCATTTCATTAGGCATTTCAGTAAATATCATAAATTAAGAGCTCCACAATGTAATCATATATTTTCAAGTTCGGGCGTGTCGTATTTGTGATGCTTCCTACAAAGAAATGTCAATAGCGAGGATAATGCCCTCCTTTTTTCTCCACCTGTGCCTCTGAAAGGCACACACCGATGGCTTTTTTCCAGGCGACTGTCGCACAGCTCCCCACGTAATGCCATATGAAACGTCCCCTTAGAAAAATTATACATGACTGTGCTTAAACTGACACACAATATTTTTAGCGCAACGCAATGTGACTTTCAATAATCCCTACAAAAGAATGGCCCTGACTAACATTAACCTATACCTTTCACAAACCACTTACCTCACCAAAAATCCTCGTTACTCGCACTACTGCAATACAGCGAGCGCCACTACTGCCAGCTAAATAAAAGATTCAAACTACTGAAGGCACTAACTACTGATAGGCATAGATAGCAAATGAAAGATTTTAATAGAGAACAAACAATGTATTTACCTTAATAGTCATAATATATATAGCAGTTCATGACATCCAGTCCTACAAATTTCAAAACTCCACCATCTCTCTCCCCACATCCACCACTGCTGGCAGCTCACCTCCAACTGCGCAACGCTACGCACTGTTAACATCCAGCTGCCCAATACTACAATGGCAGACAACAATGCAAATTAGCCACAGACTGCACACAGCACAGCCAGTGATTTTCATACAGAGCGCTATGTGACGTTACCAATATAAAACATAAACAGCCTACTTATACTAATTCTTCGCCATGAGCATTGAGTCCCTTTCCCAATTTCTGTTACCAAGCGAGGTGGCACAGTGGTAGCACACTGGACTCGCATTTGGGAGGACGACGGTTCAATCCCGCGTCCGGCCATCCTGATTTAGGTTTTCCGTGATTTCCCTAAATCGCTCCAGGCAAATGCTGGGATGGTTCCTTTGACAGGGCACGGCCGACTTCCTTCCCCATCCTTTCCTAATCCGATGAGACTGATGACCTCGCTGTTTGGTCTCTTCCCTCAAACAACCAACCAATTTATGTTATGCTTACCACAAAGGCGTCTCATTCCCTTGCCAATTACTGCCTGTGTTTCACGTCTGTGGGTTTTGTAACTGCAGTGTGCTTCCTGCAGAAGTAGTACACAACCTTTCACTCCCAGTATTTCTTGCCCGATACCTTTGGAATTTCAATGACTACACGAAAATACATAGAAGTGTGAGATGGAACATATCAAACCGTAAACTCTGTATATACATAACGATATGCTCAGAAAATGGAGACCAGAGATAGGTTTCTGAGTAGAACAAATCCTTTGGAAACCATATACAGAGCATCGAAACTCCCTCTATGGCAAGCTAGACTCAACAATCTACGTGGTATGTTCTAAAGAAGCTCCACCATCTGGCAGAAATGTATATTGTAAATCTGGGAAATCCGTTAGAGGAAGAAGTGCGATAACAAGAACAAAGGTAAACACAGCATATTGTAGCCTCCTTGGGGACCAAACCGATTTGTGATTCTGCAGAAAGCCATAAACTATCCAGAACATTTTGTTCTGCTTGTTTGTATCTGACAACATGTTCGCTGGAAGACTTCATTTCACCAAAGACAACGCTGCCGACCTTCAACATTTATAGACTGATTAAGTTTAATACCTGGTCACATATTAATATGTGCCTCAGATATGGAAAAAAGGAATAGCAGATTTCGAGATCTCATTTCCATAATTTCACTGTGAGAATACGAGCCGATGCTGGAGGCAAGAATTCTAATAAATAGTCACAAGTCTAACTACATGCTGGTTTCCGTCACATGGACGCCATTGTGATGTTAGGGTACAAGAACTGATTTGATCAGTATGATTATACTTGCAATTTGAAGGGTAGATTGTTCTTAAGCAAAACGTGGTGGCTTTTGGTATGAAGGATCGCTTGAAGCATGTCATGAAAATTAACTGAAAAACTCAGCGAACTGAAACAAAGAGCACTTCGGAACATTTCGTGAAATAAATGAGTTGAATATTAATTTCATACCACTAACCGGACCAAAAACTTTACCAAGAAGTCTTCCAAGGAACTTCAAATCTTCCTATGGTGGCAGCACCCTATGGTGCGTGACGGAGGGTACCCTGTACCACTGCGAGCCATTTCCTTTCCTATTCAAATCGCAAGTAGAGCGAGGAAAAAACTACTGTCTATGCGCCTCCGTACGACTCCTAATTTCTCTTGTCTTCTATTCGTGGTCCTTACGCGAAATGTATGTTGGCGGGCGCCGTAGAATCGTTTGGTAGTCAGCTTCTCTAGTTTTTTTTTTTTTTTTCAAACTGTTCCTCCGTAACTCTTGCATGTTGTTCGAACCCACCACCGGTAACAAATCCTAGCAGCCCGCCTGTGAATTGTTTCAATGTCTCCCTTTAATCCGACCTGGTACGGATCCCAAACACTCGAGCAGTACTCAAGAATTGTTCGCACCAGCGTCCCATATGCGGTCTCCTTCGCATATGAATCACACTTCCTAAATTTCCGCCATTAAACAGAAGTCACCCGTTCGCCTTGCCTACCACATTCCTCACACGCTCGCTCCTTTCCATACTGGTCTGCAACGTTATGCCCGGATATTTAAACGATGTGATTGTGTCAAGCAGGTCAATACTAACACCGTATCCGAACATTAGTGTTTTTCCTGATCACCCTCATTCACTTACATTTTTCTACGTTTAGAGCTAGCTGCCATACATTACTGCAACTAGAAATTCCATCTAAGCCGTCTTGTATCGTCCTACAATCACTCAACTTCGACACGTTCCCGTAGACCACAGCATCATCAGGAAACAACCGCAGGTTGCAGCTCACTCACCGCAAAGAAGCAGCTTTGTTAGGTACCTCTGGGGAAAGGTGTCGATACTGGTACTGCACACTGCACAGCCAAGAGCACGTGGCGCAGTCTCAGCTTCCTTCATCAACACATTTAAACACATAATCCCAGAGACTTATATTCTGGGGAGATTATGTAGTCATACACAATATATATATAGTCGCAATCTGGTTAATCTGTAGCCAAGGGAGTACAACACACACAAAAACCGTCTTTTCAACCTATAGCGGATAAGTGAGCAGTGTCAAACAGCAGAAATGAAAGTTGGCTTATACAGCCACCTTTCAATACGCTTCCCAGTTTACCATCTAACAGTAAGAAGTAGTTGCCACAAGACAATGAATCCGTAGCCCATAGCTGCGCCAGCCAGTCTCTGGCAGCATAGCCCGAACTGGTCTCTTTACACTTTCTGCGAGCAAAGTTTGTTGTCTCTGTTCAGTACCCACAGCATCGACTCCCGGAGTCGGTCGGCAAGTTCCCGCTGTGTTGGGCACGCGATCGCCGGGAAGAGACAGGCGCAGTAAAAATATCACCGCCGGCGGTTTACTGCTCGGCGGAGAGATTTACAGCGGTCTGTGTAGCCTCGGCAATTACAGAGTTCTTGTAGAGTGTTTTACGGCGAGGCGGTCCTTAAACAAATGGCGGAGCCCGCGGTCTGTTGCTTACACCCGACCGGCGCCGGCCGGCGTTTGTTTGCAGAGGCCAAACGCGGCGGCCGCCGCTACCTGCCATCTAAACACGCCGCCCCGGCAAGTATCTGAGACGACGGCCGTCCCTCACTGTCTCCCGTCGTTAGTTCTGCGCTGGCCTGGCTACTGTACCTCTTAACGACCGTCCCAACAGGCCTCGAAAGTGCCAGCGGCACCGACCGACCGCCGTGTCATCCTCATACGGTAGGCGTCACTGGATGCGGACATGGAGGGTCGTTGTTCAGCACACCGCTCTCCCGGCCGTTGTCAGTTTTCGTGACCCGAGCCGCTACTTCCGAATAAAGGAGCTCATCAATCGGGTTCCCGAGGTCTGAGTGCACCCCACTCGCCGACAGCGCTCGGCAAGCGGAATGGTCACCCATCCAAGTACAAGCCAATCCCGACACCGGCTAAAACCGGTGGTCTGAAGGGAAGCGATGTTATACTGTGGCTGTATAGTGCCCCCCCCCCCCCCCTTCGTCCGCGATTCGGAACAGATTAGCCGACCGAGCGATGTGGCGCAGTGGTTAGCACACGCCGGCACGGTAGCTCAGCGTGTTCGGTCAGAGGGTTTAGCGACCCTCTGTAATGGAAAAGCTGAGTGAACGGATCAACGAACAACCTGAACTGGTGTCATCGGACGTCCGCCACAAACAAATTCAACCAACAATGTAGAACAAAATGAAATCATTAAAGAAAGCACATTCCGGAGGCCGACGGTTCAATCCCGCGTCCGGCCATCTTCAATTAGGTTTTCCGTGATTTCCCTAAATCGCTTCAGGTAAATGCCTGGATGGATCCTTTGACAGGGCACAGCCGACTTCCTTCGCCACCCTTCCCTAATCCGAAGAGACCGATGACCTTGCTGTTTGATCTCTTCCCCCAAATCAATGCCGCCCCCCTCCCCCAACGGCAGATTCGCCCATTTTTTAAAACTCCTGGCAAATTTGTGAGCCAGGCCACGACTCCAACTGGAGACCTTTGCCTTTCATGGGAAAGAGAAGAGGAAATGACTCAGGTTGGAGTCGCGGTTCCAGTCTGCCAGGAAGTTCAGGTATCCATGTAGTTAACTACATTTCAGAAAATTGAGATGTAACGTGCATTGCTGCAATTACTAACATTTAAACTTTCAGTGGTTGTTCAGGTCTGCATTCTGACAAGGGAAACTACCCAACGCACCCCTCTCAGATTTATATATATGGATACGGTATCTGTTCCTTCGGACATGTCCCAAAGAACAGACACCATACTCATATAAGTAAATAGTTCTGGCAACACCGGCCATGACCTCCTCCTTCTGTGCGGATGCACACATATTCCGCGAACTCTTACGAAACTTGGTAGGAATGTCTTCCACGACTAATGAGTGTGTTGAGGTGGGACTCTACGAATGTAGTGTGTGGACATACAAGGTGAGAATGTGGGTCTCGCGGGAGGCGAGCGCGAGATGGTACCTGCTATGCTCCGTGCCCTCGGTGGCTCAGATGGATAGAGCGTCTGCCATGTAAGCAGGAGATCTCGGGTTAGAGTCCCGGTTGGGGCACACATTTTCACCTGTCCCCAATGAACGGTCCAGGCACAAGGGTTTTAACATTGAGCAGTGTGCATCAGTAACAGCGTCGTGGTTAGCCATCACGATAGCATACCGTGTTCGGTCAGAGGGTTAACAAACCGAATAAATTGTCATTACGTTATTACGAAACTCCCCTGTTTTCGTTTTCTGTTTAGTCTATTCTTCACTCCAGCCCCAGAGGCATACTTGCCGCCCGATTTCCTAATGGAGACCAACATTACTCAAGACCTTGAACATTTTCTCAGCATACAATGGCCGCAGTACGCTCACATCTACACGGCCGGTTTTAATTCTGAGGCGGGTGTGGGACATGCCTTCTTTTGCCGTTCTATTGGCGCCTCCCAAATGTTTGCTCTTCCACCTGAAACTTCCGTCTACACGGCGGAGCTACTGGCCATCAAGGAAGCTATTCATTATGGTACCCGGACGTTCAAGTTCGCTCTTATACCTACGGACTCTCAAAGTGTGCTGCAGAAATCGCAACATTCCGCGTTTGATAAACAGACCAACAGGTATGTTCTGGACGTCTTGGTGGCCATAAGAGACACTCAGACCTTGGGCATTTCCGTCCAATTACTCTGGATTAAAGGAAACCGTGCCATTCTTCATAATGGAACCGTTGACCGCCTTGCCAAGGGGAGTATTAAAGAAGGCCAGTTACCCCCAACGCCGATCCCGTATAAGGATCTCACATCGATGATGTGGAAGGCTGCTGCTTATCACGCCCGGGACTGTCCGTGGCATATCTCTCAGCGCTCAAAGGGTGGCCACTTCTCGAAAATGGTTCGCCCCAGTGCAAATTGGTAGACGTAATGTGACTTCTGACGCTAAGACGCGGGCGTACATTGGTTGAAGGTTATCACGTCTGGACACTGCGATAAGGACACAACGGCAGTCGCTTATCTTAACGATATTATATTGACATGTTTCAAGTACAAGACCGCACAATCAGACTTGTACAGTGTCTTCGTCGGTTGTAGAGCACAAACTCCGTTGCTTGCAACCATACTGTGGTCGGCACCATACATGCCTCCCTACTGACTGCTTTCACCAAAAAAATATCTTAACAGGCACTTAGGTATGAACAGCTAGGAAACACTGATATTTTTTTTAAGACGTGACTTATGCAAACTGCGTGCCTCATTCCACGCTGCACTTCAGTTGAAACGTTAACTAAATCATCCTTTACTCGAATCCCAGTTGCTTGTTTTATCACACTACCCCACGAATTCACCGGCTGCGCCATGATGCTGGTATCCTCATGTTTCATTTCCTGCTCAAAGGTGAGCTGTTACATGGAGACATGATTTAATTGGCTGGTCGTGTTGAGTGCAATGCTTCTGTTCCTTTCGTCTCTTTCCAACAACTCTTACTGTTAATAAACTTAAACATGGTCCGTAGTGGGCTGTAATGAGATGTTTATTTAATCTTGGGATTAGCTAATTTCGACTAAGCGTCATTGTCAAACACATTTGTAACATCTTCATTTCAGGTCATTTTCAAATCACACTTAATTGCGAGTATAAAGTAGCCATATTCCGTCATTTTGGCTACATTTTACTTGTAATTAAGAGCGATTTGAAAATGACATGAAATACAGATGTTACAAATGTGCTTGACATTGACGCTTAGTCGAAATTAGCTAATCGCACCATTAAATAAACATCGAGTTACATCATACCGCGGACCATGTTTAGGTTTATTAAGCATCTGGAGGCTGTGAATCCGCACAAATACAAAATTTTAACACTTACTGTCTTTTCAACATATGACGTGCAACATTCGCACCGTTTCAGAACCCCAGATTATCTTCTATAGAAAATAGGATATCTTAAGTTGTTTGGAGCGATCTATATATTACGGGGAAAGGTATTTTCGTACATCGCTTACTCCTACATACATCTCGTGAAAAGAACATGAAGGTGAAATCAGAGCCCACACGCAAGCTTACCAACAATCGCTACTGCAGCGAACGATTCGCTATAGCAATAGGAAACGGAAAAGGGTTATTGGCACACGTAGTACCCTCCGCCACACATCATAGATTACCTTGCGGAGTACATATACAGTTAAATCGTATGTAAGCATGGCCTCACCTGTTCCTAGATTTTTCTGGACGCAAAAAGAATCTTCCGTGAGATTGTCTTCTATCACCTTCTCCATTCTTTTGTAAATAATGTGTGCCAGTATTATGACTTGCTAAACTTATGCTTTGGTAATGTTCACAACTGTCAGCACCTGCCGTATTTCAAATTGGAATTAGTATATTCTTCTCGGTGAGTGGTGTATTTAACCTATCACGTATCTTGCATAACAGATGCATTTGTTTTGTCAAGGCAGTCTCTCACAAGGGTCTGAGTAATTGAGAGAGAATGCCGCCGAGCCCAGATTCCTTGTTTCGACTTTGGTCTTTCAATGCTCTACAAAATTCTTTTCTTAATGTCGTTATCTCCTATCTCATTTTCACCTATTCCCTCTTCCGTTTCAATAATGTTTTCTTCAAGTTCAAAATGGCTCTGAGCACTATGGGACTTACCTTCTAAGGTCATCAGTCCCCTAGAACTTAGAACTACTTAAACCTAACTAACCTATGGACATCACACACATCCATGCCCGAGGCAGGATTCGAACCTGCGACCGTAGCGGTCGCGCGGTTCCAGACTGTAGCGCCTAGAACCGCTCGGCCACCCCGACCGGCTATCTTCATTTCCTTTTCAGAGCCTCTACCATTTTTCAGCTTGCCTTGCTTGTTTAATACTGACGTGACATTAGAATTCTTGATATTCGCAGACCTGCTCCCCTTTTATACAAAGCTCTGTAATTTTCTTGTAGACGTACCTGTATTTCCCCTTCTCATGCATACTTATACAGCTTTGAGTTCCTCCTCTATCCAATCGTGCTGTGTCATTTGGCACTTCCTGACAATGCAGTTTTCAGTAAGCCTGTATTCCCTTTTGCTTGATTCATTTACTGCATTTTTTTTTATTTTCTCGTTTGGTGAGTTAAACTGAACTTGTAGTGTGCTATCGAATGACTTCTACTGCGTCTTTTCTTTTTCCCTATTCAATTCTCTGATGCCTTCTGTTGTCTTCTGTCCCCTTGTTCTGCTCAGTCGTTTCCTAACGCACCCTTGAAACTCTCAGTTCTAGTTCTGTTAGCTTACTCGCATCTCATATCCTCAATTTCCTACCTTCCTCCATTTTCTTCAGTTCCTATTTACAGTTCGTAAACGATAAATTAATGTCAGAGCCCACATTCCTCATGGAAAACACAAATCAATTGAGAGACACCCACATGCCTTGCTCATACCGTGGCATTAAGCAGTCAGGCCTGCAAGATGAGTGGTTGCCAAGCGAGTGGATTTATTCTTATTACTCACGAAACATCAATGACTGATTATGAGCTCTAGTACCCACAATTAAGCTACAAATGACCCTCCTGTTTGAATATTACGCAACGGAAACGGATAACGCACATCTGACTATTAGGAATTTACACAACTCTGATTGCTCACTACTCTCTGGCAACACCACATTTTCTTTCTTACCCAACGGCTTTGTTCAACACGTAGCCATCGCACTGAATATGAATGGCGCACACATTATAAATTCTGGATATCATTACTACACACTATTCGAAGAACTAGGCCACCAAGCTTTTTCTTTTCACCATCTTTTTTAATCCGATAAATTCTATTATGATTCAAAGATAACCTAAACACACCATTACATTTTATACAACAATTACACATGAGAAACTCAGCCCAGTGGGCATGGCTTTACATTGGTGATTCTCTATCTTATGGTCTCGTAATTATCTAACGCTACAGTGCACTTTCTCGATAGGATGGTGAATCTTTTGTTATATTTCACACTTCGACTCTCACACCCATCAACACGAAAATTTCCTCCAGACCGAGCGGTGCAAGAAGGAATATGTATAACCCACTGCCTCTGAACCTATCTTGCTACTCTCCCATGCAAAGCACACATAATTAAATCCCGTGAAATACATCACACTGGCAACATAGAATACAATCACAAAGAATAGTCATAATGTTAGACTCACTTCACTTTCAGCTTCCCCACTTCAATTAGTATTTATCCCAGTTTCACACGACACTGCCCCACTTCGTAACTTTTCTTTCCAACTACGAACTCTGGAGGATATATGCACGTCTTCCTGTGCAATGCAAGCCAAGTGGCGTTGCTGGATAGACGGCTGACTCACACACGTGAGTCCTCAACTGATACCTTGGACGAGTACTTCTCTTTATCCTTTGTCTCATACACAGATTGAGACTCACACAGTACTCACCACGTGGAAGTACTCGCCTCTAATTTCAAGTCCTGCACACGCCATTTCATAAATATTTCCAACTTATAGTACACACGCCAGTAATTCAGCTTAACTTTAGCACTCACAAGTATTTCAACTTATTGCTACACGTGGTTTCATTGTGACCGTTGGTCACTTCCGAAGATTACTACGATCCCCTTAATATTACCTGCCTGTCATTTAATTCTCCCCCCAAAAGTTCCTGAAATAGAGAAATAATTATTCCAAACTACTCTTAAATATTTTACATGCATAACATACTTTCCACTCATGTCTTTATGGAGCACACCTAAGACAGGTCTTACCAACACAAGATGCAGCGCCAGAGTGCTGAAAACATGGCCGTTCTTCAGGTCATCTCGCACCTCCGCCGAGGTGGGGGAGCACCATGCTACCATATTGGTCAGCCACATTTCAGGCGCTCAAAGCTAAGGTAAATTTCATCTCTTTCGTTCCACCAAAGGTGACCAAACGACTGTCTCAAAGATGATCATATATTGCACATTCACTATCTGCGATTAGCAGACGACCATACATTCATTCATTTCACAGATCTCACCAAATTGGATGTAGGGATTTATTTTGTGGGAGTGCACATGTGATCAATTACATAAATAAATTAGTCATTCTTTCCTACACTGGTATCCGGCTTCGGTGTATTAACGGAAATTTAGTTATTATTAGAAAAAATATGTTGTTCTGACAAGAATAACGAAGAATGTTGTACCTATTTTCAATGTCGGGCGGTACTGTACCCTTTCACAATAACACAATCATTTGTTCAGTGTATGCATTCCATATTCATCGGTTTCCTTGATGTAATCGGTCCCCATTTATGTAAATGTAAATTCACTTTCAGAATAGTGGTACTGTGATATCATCAACAAAACTTCATGACAGAATGCAATGGCACCCACACAATTTGGGACTCTGCGTAAAGCGGCTAAACTAGCCACTACTGTGATCTCTTGCTTTCTATGTTCTGTCTACTGATTTAACTCTCAGACGGAAATCATAAAACAACATCTAAATTAAGAACAAACTGTACTTGAAGACAGTGGAATCTGATTCCGAAGGAGTGTCACTTAAATTGTATTATTAACTATTTACAAGAAAGTTTTCGTTGAGTCGCCTAAATGACTGTGATGGCATATTTCTGCAAATTATTACAGTATGCACTGCGTATAAATATTTCGTAACGTGGTGGAACTGTATTGTCGAGTGGGAGTCTATCACTTTCGGCTGTAGTGATCGAACCAGTTGCCTACCCGAACATGTCTAAAGCTCCGTATCTATGTTTCAATTTCCATCCAGCTCCTTACCTCATAACAGAACTTCAGAACTCTGAATTGATGGGAGTTGCACTTAACCACTCGCTGAGCGTGGAGGTTGGAAATCCCGTACACTGTTCTATCTTGTCGAAAAGTGTATTGCCGAACCCGCTACTAGCAGATGCCCTAACAGTTGATGCAAAGAAACTACTGAATGCTCCTTCCGCCAAATGTGTCACTATTAACCAGTGTCAAGTGTGTAAATGCTATGTTAATAGAATGTCAAATTAGAACTTAACAATTGCAATAATTTCTTTCATCCGTCGACCGTTATTACGAAGAGCCCTGATATGTCGTACTTCAGTTAAAGAACAAGTAACATATTTACTACACAGAGAAGTTCACATGGCCGGCCGGAGTGGCCGAGCGGTTAAAGGCGCTACAGTCTGGAACCGCACGACCGCTACGGTCGCAGGTTCGAATCCTGCCTCGGGCATGGATGTGTGTGATGTCCTTAGGTTAGTTAGGTTTAAGTAGTTCTAAGTTCTAGGGGACTTATGACCACAGCAGTTGAGTCCCATAGTGCTCAGAGCCATTTGAACCATTTTGAACCAGAAGTTCACATACTTCTAGGATATGGGCGGTACAGGTTTTGAACTGTGGCCGCACAGTATGAACATTGCATTTGAGTGAAGTAATTTAGTGGAACCAAGGGAAAACCTAAATCAGGAGGGACAAGTGGAAACTGCAGCCTCTAGCTCCTGAATGGAAGGCGAGTCTGTTTAAAAAGCCCAGCCTTGTTTACTTTATCTGTAGTGTACAAAACTGTTCCGTTTATAATCTCCCACAAACAAGTTATTTCGCAAAGTAAAGGTAGTGCACACTGTTCACGCAATGCTGAATACAAATCACTGCACACGCTATACACACATTATTTGATGACGCAAAATGCTAAAGGCACACCGTTCATTATTTCTCGACTCTATTGCCTACCGTACTTTCCAGACCTCTGTCCTCTGTCCTCTGTCCTCTGTGTCTAAAGCTCCGTATCTATGTTTCAATTTCCATCCAGCTCCTTACCTCATAACAGAACTTCAGAACTCTGAATTGATGGGAGTTGCACTTAACCACTCGCTGAGCGTGGAGGTTGGAAATCCCGTACACTGTTCTATCTTGTCGAAAAGTGTATTGCCGAACCCGCTACTAGCAGATGCCCTAACAGTTGATGCAAAGAAACTACTGAATGCTCCTTCCGCCAAATGTGTCACTATTAACCAGTGTCAAGTGTGTAAATGCTATGTTAATAGAATGTCAAATTAGAACTTGTTTTAATTGTAGTAAGATGACAGGTCTGAAGACGAAGAAGTAGCGAGAGACCCTTCATTTAGTACTTATTTTATTCTCTTTTTAACTTTCCTCATCAAGTGTAAATAAATGAAAGATCCAAGGTAAGTGTAATTCTCATCAGCCTCAGAGAATTTAATGAACAAAAGAACACCTAAATTACTCAAGGAGAAAGGACACTGCCCGGTGATCATCTGCGTCTTTTTAATCAGAATTACCGTTTCTCCGGTAATGAGTCCTTTACGTAGGCGGGGGACCCTCCACTGCGTCCCCGCAGCAAACGATCGAGTTTTGCTAACTGCCGGCCCGCCGTGGCCGTGCTTTGATGTGGAGGACTCTCCATTTCTTAACGAACCCCCTGTCCGCAGCAACGATTCACCAACAGTCCATACTGATGTCAGTAGCCTTTCTAATCAAAATGGGTCGATCTTCCACCGTCTGCAACTAATCTGAACACTTAGCACAACTCAGCAGAGACCAAAGAAATCTCTGATTCTCTCCTTTTATCTTTTAGCGTGACTGTCTACTTTTTACGTGCCTGTAAATCCCGAGAGATCCACAGAGAGACGAACTACGTTTCCGTATCACTGTCAGCTATTATGGTGTTAGTATTGTGTCAATATTCAATCAGAAAGCACATAACACTATACACCAGTGAAAAATCACGTTTATGGCCACAGAACTTTGAGTTGAATGAATGAAATAAAAATTCTTCGATACGTTAAGGCTATACGCCAAATTACAGTCAACCTCCCAGTTTGAAGACGAGTTGTTATAAGAACGAATTGGCAAATTAAAATTGTGTCAAATCGAATATCGATCACTGACCCTCGACTGATTTGTGAATCATTACATTATGGATTAATTCATTGTGGTAGAAACACTCAAAATGTGACACTGGAAGTTGAAAGGGAGCTGGGTTCTGTTTACTACAGAAAGGAACTTACAAGTCCTGGTTGTATTCGGTTGTTTAGCGTTTCTCGTAATTCTGGCAAAATGAATAAGCGTTGATATAGCATTTACACTTGAAAAAGAAAGCAAAATCATTTTCAAATATCCTTAAGGGATCACTTGTACAATACATCTTACAGTGGGTGGAAAATGAAGGACATCAACTCCAGTAACCTTGACCAAAGGGTTTAAACATTCCGGTAATACCCGAAACAATTGCCTGGATCATCACATCAACGTGAAACTTAATAAGGCATGTAAAGGGTGAACTACACTTTCTCGGCATTGGATGAATAATCTGTGGGGCCTTTGTGGTCTCGATTCGCGTATCTATAGTCTACTCTCGAATAAAAAAATAAATTTAAGAAACGCGTCTGGTGGAATTAACGGGCCAAACCAAGTAAAATGCAAACCTCCTTAGCGTTGCGTAAGAATTAGAAATTATGCTTAGAGCTAGCGCCCTATCAAGCGATGCAGCGCATACCAGATGAAACTGTCGCCATTGTGAACTAAAGGAGCGTCAGGACCCAACTGGATTCGCTCGAAGCCAGCAGATACCGGACTATGGGTCTTCTCTGCTCAGAGTCTAACGCTAGACTCCAAAGTAAGCTCCCGTCGGAATCTATCGCCAGCAAGCTTCTCTCCTGCCCTCGTCCGTATGTATCACCAGAATGTATTTTTACTGTTTCCGTTGGAATGTAAAACCAGAGTATTCTCCTTACTTCGCCTCCGAGTACTCCTTCGCATCTTTATAAGGCAACACGCCCATGAAGTTGCCTTACCCAGTCAGACTTGAATAACAATCGTCCCGACAAACAGAGGAGAGGAACTCGCAGTTTCCGTCCTCCTCCGTATAGAATTTTGGGACTGGCCAATGTGATTTTACCACACGCAGAGGGTAAGTTCGTTTTCGGCTGTTCTGTATGACACCGTCGCAACGTGCCTGTACTTTAGAAAATTTTAGGATTTCGACCCCTCGCAGACGCTCCCAACAACCTTTCATTCCGTTGCAAATGTAGACGTTGTTGCAGTCAGTCTGGCTCCAGAAAGGATGCGTCAAATGAATGACTTGGGAAAATTGCCTTGCAATGCGACCGTCCATTTGTGTCGGCCACAAGGCCTGCATTTTTCACTTCACTCTGTTCACAGCACGACCAAGCGAGTGTCTAAAAATGAGTGTAAGCTACCCCCCACTTTACTTAGCCTCCTGTAGTGTTGCAGTTTAGATAGTGAAGTCGTAGAAGATGGCGGAAGAGGCGTACAGTATGACTGGTCGTTCTTTTCCATCCAAGATTTACAGAGATTAAGACAACCGTTCCTGGATTACCTTAGTGAATCGTCGCGTAGTATTTCTTCCTACCTGTATTTCGGCAAACCTCTTGTATTTGATGGCCTCGCTGAAGCAGTATTGGAAAGTGCAATTCTATGTCCTGTAATTCTAAATCATGATGCAGGAAGCGATATTAGTTGAAATAATTTTCGTGGATGTACTTGTCTTTATTTACGAAAACACCGTAATCTGGTAATAATGAAACAATATACCACTTATTAATGCAAAATTACCAATTTCTTGAGAGTAAGGTATTTCCGTACAATTAATTGGAAAGGCACCCTATCAGCGCCTGGCGCCAATGCCGCACCGTCTACATATCAGATTTACAACTGTGAAACACCGTAGCTATTCGTACAACTTCGGTATCTAAGACACTGTTCATTTGTTTATTGGAACAGTAAGCTCTTAATATCTATAGTGGCTTTTATTAGTCGGTATTTACTAAATGAGATCACTTGTTTTGCGTCAGAATGGCTGTGGTTCCCATATGTATCGCGAACTGACTGATGTAACTGTTATTGAGACGCGTACACGTACTTTGCACGCGCCGGTTGGCGACGCTTGGGGCTAACAGCAACGAAGCGAGCGAACACTGTAATCTTTCTCAAACGATTTTGCAGAAAGTATTCAATAAAAATATTATATTTTTACCTTGCTTGTAGCGTTATATGTCAGCTTCGTGGTGAAGGACCCATAATCTCGCTAATGGTTATACTTTTTGGGGTATACACATTTTAGTAACAAGCTACGCAAAATTTGAAAAGTTTGCAGTGAAAAATATTAGTCGCTATGAGTTTGCTTTTGGTGCGTATTGTACCATATGTTGCTGCGTATGAAATTTAGCCATTATGTTGAATTTTTCTTGGGACTTGGGAGGAAGTCTCTATCTGCCTCCGATCTCGAGAAAATGGATCCTATGTAGCGCGCTCATTCCCGATCTGACCGCCCGCGAGAATGAAATATTCACAACTTCTCTCGTATCTCCTAAACCGCTAGAGACATCCAATCGAGAGTTTGCCGTATGATAGTACACAAAGAGAAGAGTATTTTGCCAATTCGTAAACACACGGAACTTTCTTATCCCTGTCGATATACCAGTTGTTATACTTTCCTTTTTATTTTTGCATTACAGTCACTGTAATTTTTTAAGAGTTATCGACAGACAGTGAAAAAAGAGTTTCCTGGTATGAAATTAAACATGAAATGTCTTCACTTATGTTAATGCAAACCGACAGTATGGGGTTTTTCGTAAGCTATTGGGCTCTATGACTGTCAATTACTTGTTTAATGAGACACTTTGTTTCAGAATTCTGTCGCAATAGCTGCTGTAAGATGCGTTTATGCAAATTACACTGTGTTTTGGCAAACAAAGTACAATTAAACCTGTCAACAAGAGAAATGTGGCCGTTATTCATAAATGGTGATGCTTCTTCCCGTGAGAAAAAGTTAGCAGTTCACACATAAATAAATTGCCAATTCTGTTGGAATTTTGATGGAATCCCCGTAACCCAACGTATTTTTAACACTGAACTACTGGAATGGAAACTTACAAAAAGATTTTATTCCTTCTCCTGATCTGAGCAGTATTAAAATAATGACGACCGTTTCCTTCAGGTGGAATGAAATGCCAGATGCTGTTTACTTACCTACGGCTTGCCAAACTGACAATGTGTGGTTCGCGAATATAATAGTCGTTATTGAGAAAAAGAAATAATTGACCTGTCGTAAAACACAATGGTCACTGCATTGTCAGCATCTGAGCATAATGGGCGCGAAAGATAGCCATGTGTGCCTTGTGAGCGGGAGTTTTAACAATACTGTCATGAAAGTAGAGCTGCCTTTGTCAGCAATACATTTCAACAAATTAAATATATCTAATCACCACCCTCTTTCAGGATACTCCTTCTTCCGTAATAATTTCGAACATTTTTATTTTCATTTGTGTAGCCTGTTGTATAATTAGTTTGTTGATGCTGATAATGTGTATGCATTTCTCTGCCTCGTGATGACTGGGTGTTGTGTGATGTCCTTAGGTTAGTTAGGTTTAAGTAGTTCTAAGTTCTAGGGGACTGATGACCATAGATGTTAAGTCCCATAGTACTCAGAGCCATTTGAACCAATGTGTATGCAACAAGTGAAATGCTTTTTCTCAACACGGCGAGCCAATTAAAACATTGTTATTTGTGGCTGCTATTCAAGTGTTTCTAGCTTGCAGTGCAAATGTAACGTCCATATGTACAGTCGTGCTCAAAAGTATCCGAACGACCTGAATTGCATTTCGCCTGATTCGCATGCAACCGGCATAACGCAGCTGTCTAGCAGGTCCTCTAATCGCTACATGGTACAGTCGTTTGACTATTGAAAATGGTTCCAACAAGTCACCACTAGAAAACACTGCTCTGTATCGCAATAACTCAAGATGTAAAGTAATACCACGATACTACAAATATCAGGGAACACCTTATCACAGATAAGACTATCCTTAAGTCTTGTAAGCTCACATTTATTACAATAAATGACATACCTGAAATATTACCACTCTCATTATTACGTCAGATAGGTAATGCACGTGGTAAGTTCGTCGTATTCATGATTTACTCTTGGAAGTAACATACCGTTCTTATTATTTAACACAAAATGACATTAAGAATTTAAGTTATTCACGAGCAGCTAGTTGAGAATATGTATGAACTTCAAATGACACGACGAACCGTCTCGTTTGCATATGGATTCAAACCCAGGTCATGCAGACTAAGCAAAGATTTCGTGACTGACGGAAACTGTCATTCCTGATTATTCATACAAGAATGATATACCTCGATTTTAGACAGTATCAGTTAAGAAGTATCAACTTTAAATCACATAACGCAGACATTTTTAACGGATGCGAATTCCTACACAGCATCTACTGTCCCTGTTAACGAACTACGAGAGATGTTAAATATTGCTTCTTCACATGTAACTTACTTGAAATGCCGTGAGGTAAAGCTTGGTGTTGGACAGGGATTCGAACGCAGAACCTAATCGGATTGATATTGAAGCACAATCAACTGTGACATATCGGATTTTCTCGGCAGTAGCTAGAGGTTTTAACTGAAATGAAGAGACGAAACACAAATTTTTTCCTTCCCAGGACTCCAACCCGGCACCTATCGCTGTTATATTCTAGAGAAAACGAACGTTAAATATGGGTTTGTTGCAACAGCAGCGACATGTGAGCATGTTTGAACTAGAAATAATATGACGAAGAGTTCACTGCTGACTGGGAATAGAGCCCCACACATATCGTTGTTGACTACACACAAACAGACGTCAGCTACCGAATTTTTCTCCACCAGCAGCTCGGAATAACATCTTGAACTTACAGTGATCTCGCAAATATTTCTGTGTCCCACTGGGAGTCAAAAACGTCAAATATCGTTAGTGTTGACAACGAATGAAAATACATTAAACATCAAAATTATTATCCACCAGTAGATAGGTGTTCTCATGCTAGAGCTTGATAATACATAATGAAATCTTTAGTGCCGGACCAGGATTCGAACCCATTCACGCGCAACATGTGGAGATGTTGAGGAATCTGCAGTTTTGAACAAACAACAAATTGTAGCCGAGCTGTATTGTCACGAAGGGATCAAATTCCGCGTTAAGGGCGTTCTGAGCTGCATTCCCAGTTCAGAACCAATTTTATCGACATACAGAAGCTCAAATAAAAGATGGAATAAGTGTCCTGCGACCCTACATAACGTTTGTTTCGTCACTAGAAATAAATAACTAGTATAAGAAAGGTTACTGGTGATAGAGTTTCTACATGTCGCCACTGCAGACTTTATTGTGGTTCAAACTAACGTCTACTTAGTAGAGAAGGAATATCATTTTTAATGTGAATTTCAGACCACAGTGCCATAATATCTCCTTCACTTGGTGTAGACAGAAGAGAATGGAATCTGTCTCTCCCTATATAAAATCATTGACCGAAGTTGGAATCGAACCCAGACTGTAGGTATACGAACCTATCATCAGTCCAACAGACCACCAAAGCCTCTTCTCTGTGACTCATTTTTCTATCGTAACGCCGTTGCGCCACACTGGATGAGAATTCTGACACACAGGCTCCCTGTAGTAATTTGCAGCATGTCCAGTAAATTCATTTACTTGGTTGACCGAATCACCATGAACTAGCTGCCTCGGCTACCCAGTGCATACATTCGACTCTATTTTGTAATCACCGAAATAAAATCACGTAACTGCCACCTACACAGAACAGTCAACAGTGTAGGATGCAGAAATTTAAATAGGAAGTGTTCCTTTCCACTTGAGCTACTCTATTGCGCTTTCTGTTTGTTGAAAACATCGTGCAGTGCAAAAGAAAAACTGTAACTGATTGTCTCTCAGAAGCATAGACCCAACCATATGCTGTTGGAGTTCGTGGTAAGTGTCGCGCACTGTAGATACGATGTCGCGAGTCCGAATACGTTCACTGCTACGTTTTTTAAAACGCAATTCTGCTGTCTGCTAAAGTTATCAATCTAATGGAACTTTGAACATAATTCCCTTCACTTCTCAACACAAAATAGTCGCATGCCAAAAAAGGGCTAACTTCTGCGACATTTTGTCCTTTTTCGGGTTTAATAGACAGCCAGGCAGCAGATACATCTCGAAACTTTGGTATTATGTATGGGGAGAGCGCATCGTGCCAAAATACGTCAGAAAAGTATTTTCTACATTAGCTGACGTGTGGTAGCGGCATTTTATTCTTCTTCAAACCTTGTTTGACAGCTTTAACTCAGAACAAGTTTTCTACATACATGTAATCAATAAACTGCATGTGCATTGTCAGACTGTTATAGATAACATCAGAGAATTCGCATATATCCTTGATGATTAATATCTCTCTCATGTGTTTTAACAACACTAAAGGAAAACTTACGAAAATTGTGCACTTTATTATAAGAAATGAAATAAAACTACCCACGATAACCTCACGACGAAAGACTGTTGTAATAAAACTGAGTATCTGTACACAAGCGTGCCTCTATGGACACGAATTAGTAAAATACTACTCATCTAGATTTTGATTGGGTCTGTGTTTAATTGATATGCTGTGACATACTCAAGGGGTATACAAATGTGGCATTTCATAACTAAAGTTACATATTCCTAGAACCCAAAATTTGCTTGCCAGCAGCGGAAAGAGGCGTCACCTGTTACTCAGCATTGTAAGTTTTTCACCATTGCACTATGAGCCGAAAGTATTTTCTTGCGATTTCCTTATGGATATTTGATCTGACTGCTTGTAGCTCTTCTACAGAAGGGATAAAAACGTAACACTTAGTGAGACTGGAACTGCGAACCATAACAGACGCTTTTTCACAGGTCAGCACGTTACCAAAGAGCTGGCGAAGAGGTGTGTGTCTTAGCTTCGTCTTACGAGGTCAATGGTTGCTAGAACTCGTAAACCGCTATTTAAAGGACGAGATTAGTTGCGATTTCCACGTGCAACGACTTTCCTGGGCTGAAAACCGTAAATTTACAACCTTTTGTTACACCTCAAGCGATAATAACTCAGATTATTCAGTGGAAATGACAGGTAAAATCAAGTGAACTTTGAGGCTTAATTCCGTGCACACCAGGAAGTAACTCGTCGATCACAGAGTTGTGAAACATACCCTGCCTTGTTGCCAAATCTCAGTTACAGTACCAGCAGGAAGAAGACGACCCGATGTGATCCTACAGCGGGCTGGGAAGTGACCATAGTTGGCGTCTCCAAGTCGCTTAGTCTGAATGAACTGGGTTTGGATCCATATGCAAACGAGACGGTTCGTCGTGTCATTTGAAGTTCATACATATTCTCAACTAGCTTCTCGTGAATAACTTAAATTTTTAATG